>NC_143012.1:101696517-101996517 GCF_055824585.1 Amblyomma mixtum | reverse complement strand
CCCTTTAGCGCTGTTTTTCCACCCAAAATGAACGTATACCAACGCGCTTTCCCACAGTGCAGGTTACTTCAACCTCTGGTGAACCCTGGTTCGAGGAAAGTCACCTCAAGGCCCATCTGTTCAGTACCGTCCCTTACAAACTGTCGTCATGCTCGCAGCTAGCGTGGCAATGTCCTGCTGATCGCTCCTCAAGCTATCAGCGCGCGCCGCTGCAGACATGGGACAAAAGCCACGTGACGCGGATACGCCTCGCCGCAAGAACGTGCACAGTGGGATGCGACCGGACGTATGCGTTCCCGGAGGGGGTTGGCCTTCCCCATTTTCTCGGAATCCTCCCCTATCCGGCTCCCCTTATCCCGCTGGGTAGCGAGAGTGACTCCCACCCCTTCTCCGCAGTTGTGCGGAGGGCAGAAGGAAAACTAAACGGGCATTCCTTTGTCGCGATCCCGGACGCGGCAAACAACGCTTAGCGCCGCGAACTTCACCGCTTACGGTGGGAGGAGTCGACCAACTTTTCAGCCAGTCCCGTGGCCGATTGCCGCTCTGCCACCGGCGCAGCGATACGTAGGGATGGGCGAAAGCAAAGAGTACACGCGCATTAAGGCGAAAGCCTTTAATGCCTCATGCTGTCGTTAGCAGCCGTGTTGGCAGCGTTGCAATAAACGTTTTTTGTTGCTAGTAAGCGCTTGTCGTGTGAGTTCTTTTCCTTTCGTCTCCGTCTTGTCGCGCTTTGGAACCCATCATGAGTGTCGGCAGATTTGTCCGCGTTTCGGCGTCACTACTTAAAAAGAAACTGCGTCGAGGCTGGGAATCGAATCAGGGCCGTCGGCATTTGAAGCGGAGACGCTACCACTGTGCCACGAATGCTCAAGGTTTCAGCATGAATAAAGGCGCATGTAGTGAATGCATGGGTTTCCTAAAATAAAATGAAAGGAATAGAAAATGAAAATAAGGAAAGAAAAAATAAAAACAATAAATAAGAAGAGAAACAAAAATAAAGTAAAAACTATAAAACATAAAAACAATACAAATAAGAAAAGAAACAAAGTAAAGAATAAACTGAAAATAAAATAAAATATGAAACAAAAATAAATAAAACAAACAGTGCGTCAGGAAACGCTTTCGCCTTGCAGCACTTTTAGAGCCAAAGTGCCCCCTGAAGTTGTTTTTTTTTACTTCCTTGGGCCTAATTTGCAGCTATGTTGCATCTGACTGGATCAATTTATTCACGGAAACCTAAAAAGCAAGACAAAAGCGAAAGCGAGGCCGCCACGCGACTTCCTGAAAGCCAGCGTTGGTCGGCTCCTCCTACCGCCAGCGGTGAGTCCAAAAACCGGCGGGATCCGGGGCGCTTAATCCATGTAGGGAAATCTGCCGCACAGGACAATAATTCGAGGTTTCTAAGAATGCTCGGAACGTGGAGATCGAGTTCCCGCGGTAAAAAGGCGAGGTCAGATTCCTCCTTAGACCACTTTTAAGGTGGCGTCAAATCGTGCTTTGCGTAAAGCAAACACTTTTTCCTTTAAAGTTCGTTGTACAGTGAGCCTTCAGGCAGTAATGTACACAATATCGGGGTATTCGGCAAAACACCTTGCCTAAGTAATTTGCGATTCGCTGATGACATTGCTTTGATAAGTCGCTCAGGAGATGAGCTGCAAAACATGACCAATCAGTTAGAACGGCAGAGCAGACCTATAGGTCTTAAAATTACCATGCAAAAAACCAAAGTAATGTGCAACCGTCTCGCAAGGGAACAGGGAAGAGCAGTTCGCAATTGGTAGCGAGGTGCTGGAAGTGGTAATGGAATACGTTTAATTAGGGTAGGTAAAGAGGGCACATCCGAATCGCAAGGGCGAAATAACAAGAATAAGAATGGGGTGGAGCGCATATGGCAGGTTCTCTCAGATCACGAATGGTAGCTTACCAATATCCCGAAGAGAAAAGTATACAACAGCTGTATCTTACCAGCACTCACCTGTGGGGCAGAAACATGGTAGCTAACAAAGAGGGTTCAGCTTAGGTTAGGGACAACGCAGCGAGCTATGGAAAGAAAAATGATAGGTGTAACGTTAAGAGACATGAAGTGGGCAGAGTGGGTGAGGGAACAAAGACGGTTCATTTGGTTTATGTTTTATGCGGGTTTAACGCCCCAAAGCGACTCGGGCTACGAGGAACGCCGTAGTGAAGCACTGTGGAAATTTCGTCCACTTGGATTCTTTAACGTGAACTGACATTGCACAGTACACGGGCTTCTAGAATTTCGCCTCTATCAAAATTCGACCGCAACGGTCGGGATCGAATCCACGTATTTCGGGTCAGCAGCCGAGCGCCATTAGTACCGAGCCACCGCGGCGGCGCGATCAAACACATAATAATGACATCCACGTCGAAATCAAGACGAAGAGATGGGCTCGGGCAGGGCGTGTAATGCGAAGGCAAGATAACGGTCCTTAAGGGTAACAGACTGGATCCCAAGGGAAGGGAAGGGAAGCGTTTGTTAAAGACGACAGTGGTTTTATTTAATGCTTTAGAGCCTTCACAACACACTGCCATGATATTTTACGAAATGAGCGAGCAGAATTTTGATTATGACGATGACAAGGAAGGTCATGCCCCCTTTTCACCCACAGAACCAATTCACTACGAACTGAAGATGGAGAAAAGGAGAAACTGCAAGCTTTGGCATAAAAAAACAAGAACAGAACTCAGAAGAAGCGTAATGTGCCAAACATTCCAAATCTACCTCCACTTGGCGTCCTCACGCAACTGCTTTCTCTAGTGGCACAGCAGTCATATTCCCAAAGGCCACGGAAAGTGTGGTGTATTTGTATGAAACACAAAATGACAAGAATGATAGCTAAGAACATTCGTAACATTTTGTATGTTATATTTTTTTTTGTAGTTAACTTCGGGCTCAGTGCAGCGACATGTTCCCGTTTTGATTCTATGGTTTTCTTTGTGTTACCAGCGTATTTAACATAAAAAATTTTTGAAAAGTTTTGCACTCACAACTCTGCCATTTTTTTCGTTTGAAAGTACTATAACCAATAGGCTGCAGTTGGATGCCTCACAATGCGCTGTGCAATTGGTACATCTTCAAGAAATAATTTTTAATTGAAAGCACTCAAAATCAGTCATTTTTTCACGGTAAGAAACAGTGAACTGTTATTGCAAACGATTCTTACCGATTCACTGATATAAGAAGTATGCATCTGAATTATGCATGCATTAAAAGTTAACCATATTTTTGCACACCACTGTCAAATACGAATCTAAATACACGAGAAAATTATTATAGCCCCAATAATTTGGAATACGTAAGATCAGTTGCAACTGCAGCAATTCTGCATTTCACAAAAGAATTTCCATATCGATAAGGCACAGCTGTACATGAGTTGCCTGGCTTGAGAAGTGAATGCGTCTGCTGTGGTCTTTTTTTCTGGGGGGGGGGGGGGGGGGGGGGAACAAGGCGTGTGTGGTGAACTTTTCAAACGTAATATACATATTTGCAGGCGATTTCATTAGCTGATGAAAAAGCATTTGTTCCGACCACGATCACTTTAATTACACTCGCACTTGTCACACTGTGCTGTGAAGCTTACGTATGCACAGGAAATTCACCGTGGGGAGTTGCTTCTCACCGCTGTCTGTGAAGATCTTTGCAGGAATAAAGAACGCTTGTAAGAGCCACAAACGGCTGCAAATAAACGCTTTACGACACAGCAACTGTGTACATCTTGCGTAGGTTTGAGGCCCCGCGGTCAACTCGGTGTAGACAGTGACAAACCAACTTGGTGAAAATGTTCCTCGTCGCTGTCACACAGGGCGAAATTCGAAGTCACTGTCAACACTCTTAATTGCTAAATGCGGCCAATATTACATGTTTGTCGGCACAGCTACTTCCATCTAGGCCTGGTTTCTCACTCCGCTTCACGAGCGGCCACTTTGCACTGGCAAAAATAAGGAGGCGTCCCGGGGCATTGCAGCAAATACTGCAGCCAATAGCTGCAATGTGACTGCATTCGCTCGTGCGCCCAAAAGTTGCAGTTGACGGACTTGGTCCACCCGGGCGGATGAGACCATCCCCCCATTGTTCGGCCCATGCGTAGAGTCGCAAGGACGCGTCCACAGGCACCTCAAAAGCAATCGTGCAGCGGTATTCCCAACTGGACAGGGTCGGAGCCAGCGGACAGGCACCCCTTGTCCTTTCTTTGTACCACCGCGAGCCGAAGGCGGTGACAGCAAAGAGGTCCACAAGAAAGTAATAAAGAAACTGAGGTTGCTAAAATATAGCGCAAGCCAAGAAGAACATGAGAGAATGTGCAGTAGCATGCTGTTTTCCGTGTGACGATGTATTACCAACGTGACCAAGCCTATCCCCTTTACTTTCACTTACTACAGTGCAGCTTATACAGGCCCCTGACAAGGTCTGGACACTTAAAAGAAACAAGCGCAGTGAGTAGGTCGGGTGTTGGTGTGCATCCCAAAAAGCAGTGAGTATTCAAACCAATGCCAACCTCCACATCTTCTACAATGGCATTCTACTCTTCTATCATTCTGAATACTGGGTGAAGGAGGGCGTTCATGCGCTCATTTTTGTGCACACATACGTACAGTCTTTGTCAAAAGTTTAGAGCCCAGGGGGCTCACTTCTAAGCTTTATATTGGGACTACAGGAGCAATCATGGAAGTCCTATTTATTGCAGGAGGCAGGACCAGAAATCATCTTACCTTCAGCAAATTTGTAGCATTAGAGATGCATTACGAACCACACAGTGTGGCTCAGAAGGAAAACCCCTGGGCTCCAAACGTTTGACAAAGGCTGTACATGCTGTGATGGACCGGTTTCTTAAATTGGCCCTGGGTCCACACTGGGCACGAGGAGATTGATACACAGACTCCAAGAATGATTTTAGAATATGATATAATTAATGGATCTGGCTCGATGCCGCTTACGGGAAATGCAGTAGGGCTCGTCCACGTCGGGGCTTAGTCAGCTTGTTGTGGCACGGGCTCGACGAATGGCTGGAAGTCTTCTGCGGCCGGGCTGGGGATTCTTCGCGGCTGTGCGGCTGTCGTTCTCGGCCAGGCGTTGGATGAGCTGCCAGGTATCGAAGCTTGCTGTCGGAGGCCGAACGCGAGCGAAGGCTAGACCCCGGGCTCCCTGGTCCATGCGCCGCCCCGGTCTTCTGCCTTCCTCCGTCTCGAACGCTCGCTCGAATCGTCCTTGTCTGCCCGTTCCTCCCGTCGGCTCCCCCTTTTAAGCCTTTTGCTTCTTTCTTTCTGCAGCCTCCCCCTTCGCCGTAGCAGCTGGCCGCTTCTCGCCGCCCCCGCGGCGCCGCCCGCTCGCCGCTTCCTTTTGTTCCCTCCGCGCAGATCTCCCTCCTCGTGACAGCGTCGAGCCCCCCTCCGTGGGGACGCGACGCCAGTCTGCCGCTTCCTGGGAAAGTCGCTGACCGGGTCCACTCCGCGCAGCTCTTCCCTGGAATCTTCGTGACAGGCTTAATCCCCACCGTAGGAGTCGTCGACGGCCATCCTGTGCGCTATGTGGCCTTGTCCCTCCGTGGTGACACGCCGCCAGGATGGCGCGGTCTGCCGCTTCCCGGGAAAGTCATTGACCGGGTTTGTGCGGCCACTGGTGTACGCGCACGAATCGTCACAATGCACACAAAAAAAGCAACACATTTTAAGGCGGAAGCCTTTAATGTCTCATCGTTGTAAGCAGCAGTTGTCGACAGAAAATGTCACGCTTTTCAATTGGTGGAAACGGTCGTGACGTCACAGTGCGCCAATTTCAAACGGGGCCAATTGTACTTTGGCTAGTAACCATGCAACCAATTGAAGGGATCGTATAGTGATGCTCCAATTAAGTGGGACTGAGCTTAGTTAATTGCTTAATTACCAAATTAGCCTAATTAGCTTTACTAGTCAGGCCATATAAACAAATAAAATCTATTAAGAAATTGGTCGAGCTCAGGAATCGAACCCCGGTCTTGGCGTGACAGACGAGCATGCTATCCACACCGCCATGCCAGCTCGATGGTTTGGAATGAACAAAGGCGCGTCTAGTGAATACGGTGTCTTCACTCACTCTCATCCTCCTCCATTCCCTTCCCGCGAGGTTTAGGTGTCCACCGACAAATGAGAGACAGATACATTTCCTTTCCTCAAAAACCAATTTACTGACGAGCGAGGCGTAGAACCGAATGGGCAATGGCGTTCTATGGACTCATTGGCAGCGTTGCAAGACGCTGTCGCGTTCCACTCTTAGGGGCAGCAGTGACCACACTTTAGGTCAGAAAAGTGCCCTCCTGAATTTTGTGAGACAGTTACTGCGTAATTTCCTTTCCTCAAATACAATTTTCATTTTCTTCATTACGGCTCCTCTTTATCTATCTTCTTTCACTTCCACTTCCTGCCTTCCTCTACGGTGCGGTTCAGGTGTCCACCGAGATGACAGAGAATTACTGCGCCATTTCCTTTCCTCAAAAAGCGTTGCGTTCAAAGGGCAAGGCATCGCGCTGAACGGGTGGTGTTCCGTGGACTCCCTGGCAGCGCTACAACGCGCTGTCGCGTTCCACTCCTAAAGGCGAAGCTTAAGTGTCATTAATTAGCAGTTAATTAGTATTCAGGCATTACTCAGTAATTAACCATTAATTAGTGATTTGTCATCACTTAGTAATTAGTACTCAATTATATGTGACGCCACCGGTGCCACAGAAACAGCGAAGGTGGTGCAGAAAACGCTTCCGCCTCTACCCACTTTAGACAGTCAAAGTGCCCCTGAATTTTTTAATTTCTGTCCCATCCACGTACACTTCAGTGTGTTCTGTGCCATTCACAGAGCGTCCATGGGTGAACAGTCTTCAGGAAGGAACCCATGGTCGCACACACACTGGCACTGATGATCGGGAAGCGTGACAAACTACAAGGCTCTGCCCCCATACGCCAGATGCTTACCCGGGGATCTTTCTTTGAAGCAGCACGCATGACGGGATCCATTTCAAAGCGAGAATAATCGCGACTTCCCACATGTTCACATCCAGTCCATTTCGAAAAATGTCGACTGCACAGTCGGAACACGCCCGGAGCACACAGCTCGGGCATTACAGACGAGCATTTTGTCCTCTGCATCACCTAATGTGAAAACTGGCAGAGGATTAAACAAAGATTAAATGCGACGCCACAAAAATCAATCTGTGCCATTGGCTTGATTGCTGTTTCATTCTTGAGTTGTATCCGATCAATGACATTTATTTGGAACAGGCATTCCACGAGGCCTAGCGGCAAAATCTAAACCCTGATCGAAACTTTTGGCAATAGATGCTACATATGCGGGGTTTCCAGCTTTCACTAGCACACTGTCAAGATTGTTTCACCACCTGATTATCATACATTCGAGTTAATCTCGACGCGGCAGAGGAAGATTTATGGGTGACCTTTTGGAGGGGTGGGGGGGGGGAGTCCTATTTGAGCCAAAAGAGCTACTACTGGGGCTAGTTGGAAATACATACTTGAAGGAATTGGTGAGCGCTAAAAAAACACGGAAAAAGGACGAACACACAGGACGAAGCGCTTTCTAACAACTGTTTTAATCTCAAAAGGAACATGACTAAATGCACACATTTGACGTCTTATCATGCACAGAAGAGGGAGGTACGCACGCGCTGACAAGAATAAAAATGAAGGAAAAAAAGGAAAACAGGTAAAAACTACGCGCGCTTACAATCTTCGGCTGTTCTAAGCGCGCGTAGTTTTTACCTGTTTTCCTTTTTTTCCTTCATTTTTATTCTTGTCAGCGCGTGCGTACCTCCCTCTTCTGTGCATGATAAGACGTCAAATGTGCGTATTTAGTCATGTTCCTTTTGAGATTAAAACAGTTGTTAGAAAGCCTTCGTCCTTTTTCCGTGGTTTTTTAGCGCTCACCAATTCCTTCAAGTACCTATTTGAGCAATGCATTTCCCGGGCTTTCATCAAAAATTGGATGTTTCATGATTTTTGCACAAAAAGGTTTCTTGCTGATGCCCCTCCTCCTAAATCCGCCACTGGTCTCTGTCTGACAGCTGTGTCCACTGGTGCGTCCAGGCGGAATGCCGTCAGGAGCAGTGCTCTGGGAGAATAATGTACGAAGGCTGCGGAATGTGCCCCAGCCTCGTTGACGTAGCAGTTTGTCGTGACAGAAGCGCTCAGCACACTTCTGTCCAGCCTGGTGATGCAGTGAGCAGGCAATCTATGCGGCACGAAAGTGTAGCCTTATGAATTCGCATGTCACGCATTTTGTCTCTATGCACCAGCACTTTTTAAGGAATATCTGTGGCACTATCAGGCTGACTGGTGTGTGACCTAAACCTCTGCAATCACACTTTGCATCTTTCCTTCCTGTCAGCAATAGTATCATCATCATCAGCAGCAGCAGCATGACTACGCCCACTGCAGAGCAAAGGCCTCTCCCATGTCTCTCCAATTAACCCTGTCCTTCGCTAGCCGCGGCCACCGTATTCCCGCAAATTTCTTAATCTCATCCGCCCACCTAATTTTCTGCCGCCCCCTGCTACGCTTGCCTTCTCTTGGAATCCACTCCGTTACCCTTAAGGACCAGCATTTATCTTGCCTTCGCATTACATGCCCTGCCCAAGCCCACTTCTTCCTCTTGATTTCAACTAGGACGCCATTAAAGGGCCACTGACCAGGGTCCGGACATTTTTGAAAAACAAGCCCACTGCATAGATGAGGCATCGAAGATAACCTCTGCAAAATACTAGAGCCATGCGCGCCCCGAAAAGCTGCGAAAATTCAAATCAAAGCCCGTTCGTTCTTTCCTTCCTTCAAAAACGGGCCCGGCCCACTACTCTGCACCCCGCTGACGTCAAGGGGGGCTACTTTCGCTAAAGGCACTCCATTGGTGCATCGTTCTGACTGACGGGAGAAGGTTGGGCATAGCCTTGGCGTCGCGTCGTCTGCACAAGGCTTTCCGCAGCGCCTTCTGTTCTGGCTCATGCCTACAAACCCGCATAAAGGAACAAAAAAAAAAAAACTGCGGAGGGAGCGTGCGGCGACAGCCTTGAACCCTAGCCATAAAAAGTAAAAAAATAGTAAAACTGAGGGAGTTGGTTCGCCCCCCCCCCCCCCCCCCCCCGCCGTGATCACGTCACGAGACGCTCTGCGTCCGCGCTCCCTTCTCAGTTTCTTTTCTTCTATGCGAGCCCCCCAAAACAAGGTTTTAATTAGTAGTGCAGCAGAGCCTTTCCCTCGCTCGCCCACTTGAGCGCTCCGCACACACACCGCTTATCTTTCGTGCATCTTGCGTACGCCTTGACTCCAATGAATGACATATGCTTTGGAGCGGAGAAAAGACACAAACACGCATGGAGAAAAGCAAACGGGCGGTTGCCGGGTCCGCGCTTCGCCGTGTGTTTCGAACACAACCGACTTCCGCCCCTCCGCTCGTGAAACGGTGGGGAGGCCTAAAAGAAAATGAAAAGGTGGCTCGTTAACTGGGAATGACAAACAGATGTATGAAAGGATGCGCTCGCTAACAAGTCTAGGTGGTCGAGCCGATCGCGCCTCTCGATCGTTCAGTGTGCGGAGAAAATGCAAAAACCAAGAAAAGAATTCTATTGAAGGCGGGGCCATGACGTCGCTCTGTGACGCACTCCACAGACACCACGCCTCCGGCTTACACCGGAGAACGAAGGGGTGATTTTGCCTTGCCGAGCCTACTCGACGAGGAGCGGGCACAGGCCCTTTAAAGGGCCACGGACCACCCCAGCTCAGCAGACACTCTCTACCTCTCTTTCAGCGAGCCTCCTCTCCTTCCACTCCCTCCTCGAAATTTTTCTCTCCCGCTCCTCGTCGAGTAGGCTCGGCAAGGCAAAATCACCCCTTCCTTCTCCGGTGTAAGCCGGAGGCGTGGTGTCTGTGGAGTGCGTCACAGGGGACGTCATGGCCCCGCCTTCAATAGAATTCTTTTCTTGGCTTTTGCATTTTCTCCGCACACTGAACGATCGAGAGGCGCGATCGGCTCGACCACCTAGACTTGTTAGCGAGCGCATCCTTTCATACATCTGTTTGTCATTCCCAGTTAACGAGCCACCTTTTCATTTTCTTTTAGGCCTCCCCACCGTTTCACGAGCGGAGGGGCGGAAGTCGGTTGTGTTCGAAACACACGGCGAAGCGCGGACCCGGCAACCGCCCGTTTGCTTTTCTCCATGCGTGTTTGTGTTCTGTGTGTTTGTGTCTTTTCTCCGCTCCAAAGCATATGTCATTCATTGGAGTCAAGGCGTACGCAAGATGCACGAAAGATAAGCGGTATGTGTGCGGAGCGGTAAAGTGGGCGAGCGAGGGAAAGGCTCTGCTGCACTACTAATTAAAACCTTGTTTTGGGGGGCTCGCATAGAAGAAAAGAAACTGAGAAGGGAGCGCGCACGCAGAGCGTCTCGTGACGGGATCACGGCGGGGGGAGGGGGAGGGGGGGGGCGAGCCAACTCCCTCAGTTTTACTGTTTTTTTACTTTTTATGGCTAGGGTTCAAGGCTGTCGCCGCACGCTCCCTCCGCAGTTTTTTTTTTTTGTTCCTTCATGCGGGTTTGTAGGCATGAGCCAGAACAGAAGGCGCTGCGGAAAGCGTTGTGCAGACGACGCGACGCCAAGGCTACGCCCAACCTTCTCCCGTCAGTCAGAACGATGCACCAATGGAGTGCCTTTAGCGAAAGTAGCCCCCCCTGACGTCAGCGGGGTGCAGAGTAGTGGGCCGGGCCCGTTTTTGAAGGAAGGAAAGAACGAACGGGCTTTGATTTGAATTTTCGCAGCTTTTCGGGGCGCGCATGGCTCTAGTATTTTGCAGAGGTTATCTTCGATGCCTCATCTATGCAGTGGGCTTGTTTTTCAAAAATGTCCGGACCCTGGTCAGTGGCCCTTTAAGGCGCGTTTGTTCTCTCACCCACTCCGCCCGCTTCCAATTTCTTAACGTTACACCTATCATTTTTCTTTCCATAGCTCGCTGTGTTGTCCTTAAAGGGGTTGTGAAAAGAAAATGAAGCTGCCCGGTTTTAATTTTTACTGCTTCCATAAACATTAGACATGCTGATTCCGAAATATTTCGTCTCAATATTGAGTCTGCATTTAATAAAGCCCGTTCGAAATCGCTGCCTTTTTGCGTTCATGAAACGACCATACGCCGCCGTCGGCCGGCACACGCACTACTCGACTACGTCATTTTAAGACCTTCAGAAACGTATAGAGAGATCTACAACTTTCGCTTGCCCTAAAATAATAGCTTTATGAGAAATTGAGAAAGTGAAACAAGGTTTTCCAATTATTTGCACACGTAATTGCACTCTGTTGAACTGCAGCGCGTGGTCATACATCGATCACTGACCTGGGACCAGTTTCGGTTTCGGTTCTGCTTCTCCATCCTCCTTGGCTTCAGTATCAGCGGCTCGACATAGCCTTGCTTACGTGAACCTATCTAGGTGGTGTTCCTTGACAGCGGTGGTTTGAGAGAATCGAGCTGAGCAAAGTCAGCCCATCTCGACGACTCTGTTTACATGAACTCGATACGAACGAGTCAGCTATCGCGGCGCGCATCGGTTCCGCGCTTCTGTTCTTTGCTGCAGAAAAATATATTCCAGAAGCGTGAAGAGGGTTAGGCATAATTTGCAGATGGGGCTGCGAGTCAACCCACCCCTTGCGATAGAGATGAAGACTCGAGTCTACGACCGGGTTCGGAGGTTCACGGTCGGGGCTCCCGCAGGCAGAGGTGTCGCGGGCTCTCGGCATGACTGCTACTTGCCGGGCGCGCGACGCGCCGTTGAGAGCGGCGTAACAACGACTGACAGCAGCTCGCCGCCTGCGCCCAACCGATGTCAATGACAGGCCGCACGCGGCGCGTCGCACTGACAAGGGGCAGAATGCGAGCGCGCAGAGCGCCAGCGTCATAATGACGTGGGGGCGCGTTTCTCGGGGCCGGCCTGTCAGCCTGGATGCCGGCCGCCGGCGTCAGAAAAACACGCTAGTATTATTTGTTCACGCTCATAACAAGCAGTGGAATAGATGAATGCCAAAAATGAATCATTTTTTAGGATCGTTGGCTGATGCGAAGTTGCTGGCAGTATTTAATTCGGCAGTATTTAATTAAATTTCATCCCCTGACCGCTTTATTTACTGCCTGGTCGCCGCTCGCATAGCTGGCATTTGCTAGCTCCGCTGGCGTCGCGGAAATCGAGCATATCTTTATTTTATTATGGGACAGGTTCACAGTTAAAGGGGTGACGAGAGTAGTGCCTTTTACAGCGCTGACCAGTTCCGAAGCTCCCTCAGCTGCGGTATCGATAGTATCGATGCAAAACCAGGTAGGCTTAGCGACGACCAGGGCCGCCGGCAAGCCTCGCAGTTCATCGCCCGGCCCGTCCGCAGGCGGCGCCGTTGCCGAAAGCTCGGCATGCTGCCACTGCTCGAATATAATAGGCAACCTTTCTGATAGCATGGCTGTTTTGTCTTTTCTGGTGCGAATGTGAAATACAGCGATCGAGTCTGCAGGCCGGCCGGCAAACCTGGATCCCGTCCGCTGGCGTTATAAAAATGAGCTAAATATTTTTCTTCACGTAAATAATAAATTGTGGGAGCAATAAGTGTGGAAAATAGATCATTCTTGAGGATCGTTGAACAATGCCGAGTTGCTGGTAGAAGCAGCAACTGTAATACGAGCAAATTTCTTGCCACAACCGCCGCTCAGCTGCCGCTGCCCGGCCGTTGCGGTCCGGCTTGCGCGCCTGGCGTCCGCTATATGGCTCCGCTGCCGAGCGCACCGCAACAATGACGATATTTTTTGTTGTGAGACGGTGCTGTTGACAGTTAAGTGATGCCAAAAGCAGGCATTTTAGTATAACCCAGGCTACTTTCGAAGCGCTGTCCACCGCGGCTTCAATGCAAAACAGGCCTAGCGACGACCAGGGCAGCCAGAGAGCAGTGCAGTTCGTCGCCCGGCGTGCCCGCGTCCAGCGCCGTTGCCGAAAGCGCGCTACGTGGGCAGGCATGTTTTGTCGCCGCCCGAGTACAGCCGGCAGCCTTTCTGATAACATCGCTATTTTGTCTTTTCTGGTGCGAACTTCAGTAGCCAAGCAGCGCACAGGCGCTGGTGTGCGGTGGCAGTAACCGGATGTGGGCTGGGCATGAGTCTAGCGGCGCAAAGATGCTTGCCGCTCCGTGTCCCTGCTTGCAGTAGGCGGCAGTTCGCAAGCGGCGACTGGTGCGGCGCGCTGGCCAAGCTTTCGCACATGTGTCAGCTTGACAGCTAGCAGACTCCATTCTGATCAGACGACGGTGCCACATTCGAGTCAATATGAGTGCTGTAACCTCGGTCAACTATGGCTAAACAGGCCTCGCTACGCCGCCATGTTGTGTTGACGACAGATGCCTCTGATTGGCTTCTTAAAATGACGTTTGCTGTGAGTTGAGGGGGACGCGCGCTGGGAAACCGAAATTTAGTTTTTTTCGCTATTCAGTCAACCCAGACGATGAAACGAACCAAGGTATACTGTAGAATGAAGGGTCAGAATTCCAAATACACACGTCGTTAAAAATTTTCGGAAAACATTTCACGACCCCTTTAACTTAAGCTGAACCCTCTTTGTTAGCCTCCACGTTTTTGCCCCATAGGTGAGTACCGGTAAGATACAGCTTCTGCTAGCATGGTGCAAAAGGTGTAATGTGTACCAAGGCACCTCTAATCAGGAGAAGAAAGACGTCGGAGAATGCTCGAAACACGCAAAACCAAGGCAAAAACAGGCAATTTCCCCCATCAGGCTGCACCCCTTTGCTTGGAGTGAGCTCGTGTTGTGTGTGTGACGCAGCTGTCAGAGATCAAGCTATGAGGGCTGTTGTGCTCCCGGGTGTGTTCTGCACACATTATAAAAGGGCACCAGCTGTTTTGCTTTGCTCGCGAGAGCGCGCGCAGAAAGAAGTGAAGTCAAGTGAGACAGCTAGACCAAAAGTAAACTTCTGAGTGTGCAAGGTAAGGCATGCGAAACGCCTGCTTTCCAGAACAATTTCTGCTGGAGAGGACACTTAGGCTCCGCCTTAAGGGTGTCATGTGATAGCGTAGTGGGTTACGCTTTCCATTCTGAGGAGTTTGACACCTTTGAACGCATTTTTCGTTTTTTCTATTGTTCCAATTAATTAATTGATCAATTATGCACTCAAAATTTACTCAATTAGCATCACCAAGCATTAGCTTTTCATTCTGAGCATTTGGCACCTTTGAACCCCTTTATCTAATTTTTACATTTCCTTAATTAATCAATTAATTACAGTGATTTCATTAACACGTCATCGCCTATCACACACCAATTAATTATCAATCACTAGAACCACAAATTACCACGTTACGATTGCTTTTTTACGCAGCCCTCGATTATAGGTCACCGGTTCGAATCCCTGCCGTGAGCTAGGCTCTAACTTATCACAAGTAAGTTTATGCTGCAGGAAACGCTGAATCGTATATCACAATCCGAAACAATCTGCGGCAAATGGTGGGCATGAGACTATTTTTTTTTACGCAGCCCCCGCCGCGGTGGCTCAATGGTTAGGGCGCTCGTCTACCGAGCCGGAGAACCCGGGTTCGAACCCGACCGCGGCGGCCGCGTTTCGATGGAGGCGGAGCGCAAAAGGCGCCCCCGTGTGCAGGCTATAAAAAGCCTGCTATGGGATTTATCTGTAAGCAAGGGCACCCACAGCCAGGTGTTGGACACAACCAACGTTTAAGAAATATTTTAATTCGGTTCCAAAGATTGCCTAAACGCTCACTCTCACGATCTAGTGACGTACGATGAGCGGGGCACAGCCGCAGCTATGAGGCACGAGTGACGAGCCGCGTGAGCGCAGTTGACGCACCAGCGAGCCGCATTTGCTGCGAACCGCCACTCGCTCGGTTTTGTCAACTGAACTAGCCGTGCTTACTGGCATTCTGCAAAGTGCTTCGCATCCTCACGCGAACCCGCGAAGGCGATATTAGCGTGCCATCAAAAATTCAGGGGGCATTTTGACTGTCTAAAGTGGGTAGAGGCGGAAGCGTTTTCCGCACCACCTTCGCTGTTTCTGTGGCACTGGTGGCGTCACATATATTTGAGTACTAATTACTAAGTGATGGCAAATCACTAATTGTTAATTACTGATTAATGCCTGAATACTAATTAACTGCTAATTAATGACGCTTAAGCTTCGTATTTAGGAGTGGAACGCGACAGCGCGTTGTAGCGCTGCCAGGGAGTCCACGGAACGCCACCACCCGTTCGGCGCGATGCCTTGCCCTTTGAACGCAACGCTTTTTGAGGAAAGGAAATGGCGCAGTAATTCTCTGTCATCTCGGAGGACACCTGAACCGCACCGTAGAGGAAGAGAGGTGGGAGTAAAAGAAGATAGATAAAGAGGAGCCGTAATGAAGAAAATGAAAATTGTATTTGAGGAAAGGAAATTACGCAGCAACTGTCTCACATATCTCGGTGGACACCCGTCAAAATTCAGGGGGGCACTTTTTTGAAAAGTGTGGTCACTGATGTGTGGTTAAGATGTTAAGCTTCGCCCAATTTCTTAATCGCTTTTATTTATTCATATTGCCTGATTAGTAAAGCTAATTAGGCGATTTGGGTAATTAAGCAATTAACTAAGCTCAGTCCCACTTACTTGGAGCATCACTATACGATCCCTTCAATTGGTTGTATGGTTACTATTGATTGTAAAACATTTTATTCGCCGGGAAGAGCTTGGCAAGAGGTCGCGTTAAGTGGTCGAGAGTACATAGCCCTCGACGACTTTGTCAGCCCACTCCACCGCCAAAACTTGCGTTCTGGGGTCAGAGCTAGCCAGCACGGTCTCCCACCGCTCGAGAGAAGGAGCTGTAACTAGATCACCCGGAGGTGGCTCTATGTTGCAGTCCCACAGGATGTGATCGTAGGTAGCACGGTGGCCACAGTGTTTGCAGTTTGGGTTGTAAAGATCTGGATAAATGCGTGCGAGGAGTGATGGGGTGCGTATCGATCTCGTCTGTAGACGACGCCACGTAACCTCTTGTTCTTTACTAAGTCTTTTGTCTGGAGGGGGCAAAATTCTCCTCTCTAGTTTAAAATGATTGGTGAGATCATGATATGTGATCATGGAGTCCTTCGTGAAATTCAGGGAGCCAGACTCATCCACTGCCCGGTCGACGAAACCTCGGGCTTTATTGTGGGCTGCCTCGTTCCCCGGATTCCCCGAATGGGCTGGGACCCATATCAATTCGGAATAATTTGGTGAGAATTTGGTTGCGTTAAGGATTCTAAGGGAGGTGTTTGTAATTCGCCCTTTAGCGAAATTATTGATACCCATTTTGGAATCGCTGAAGATGATGCTTCCTTGGGTATGCGCTAGGGCGAGGGCTATAGCCGCCTCTTCTGCCGTTTCAGAGGATTTCGTTTTGATTGTCGCCGAGACGATGTGGTCACCATTCTCGTTCACAACCACAATTGCAAAGGCATTGGTATTTTTGTATTCTGCTGCATCTACATAAAGTGTTCCAGCGCACTGTCTGTATTTGTTATGTAAGGCTTTGGCTCTTGCTTGTCTTCTACCCTCATGGTGTAAGGGGTGCATGTTTTTGGGGAGTGGTTTGATTAGTAGGGCCGTCCTATAGCCAAAGTGCAATTGGCCCCGTTTGAAATTCGCGCACTGTGACGTCACGACCGTTTCCACCAATTGAAAAGCGTGACATTTTCTGTCGACAACTGCTGCTTACAACGATGAGACATTAAAGGCTTCCGCCTTAAAAAAAAAAAAAGAAAAAGTCGACGTCCTCATTGGAATCAGATTCGTCAAAATCCGAGCTCCTGGGACTAGCCATGCCGTTGTTTGTTGTCATGCGCTGGTCAGCACGTGTGTGAGAAAGCAGAAGATGCAGCAGTAGGTGCGTCACAACTATGTGGGCCCACGTGACCAGGCAAAGTAGTTGAGCATCTTAGATAGTGACGTCACTGCCCAACGCTGCGTTCAGAAACCGAAACCAAAAATCGTTCACCTAAAAATGCTATAATAAATTATTCGCTGTGAATACATGAAACTTCGAGTATATATCATGCTTCCTAGAGAAATAAGAAACGTTTGAAACAAAGAACGCGCCAACCACAAATCTGGTGTGTCCACCCCTTTAAAGGGTGGTCGAAATTATTAGCAGGCCGAAAACTGCTATTAACCCCGAAACTTATCTGCTGCCCCCTCATTTTGAATCCATAAGGCGCGACCCCGACTGGAAAATACGTGAAATAAAATGCCGTACTAACGAGTTCAAACACTTCTTTTCCGCACGCCATCAGTGAATGGAATAAGCTGCCTCGCAGTATTGTTGAATGCAAGTCCGAGGCAAAGTTCCGAGCACTGTTGTCGGAACTGTGATGTACACCCATGTTCATCTGCTGTTTTCCTGCTTTTCCTCTTCCTGTCCTTTACCCGACCAATTGACTGATGTGAATGCTCTGTTGACGCTCTTTTTCATCCTCTGCCATCCATTCTTTCCTATCCTGTACAAAAAGATGGCACATGCTGTACGATTCATTGTTTATGTATGTATTCCCCCCTGCAATTATGCCTTCATGGCGCTGCAGAAATGTAAATAAATAAATAAATTCCGGAGACCTCCGCTAAGGATTTTCTTCCTTCCTTTATTCTGTCAGTCCCACTTTTATCCCTTTCCTTATGGCGCGGTCCAGGTGTCCACCGAGATATGCGAGACAGATACTGCGCCATTACCTTTCCTCAAAAACCAATTTACCAGTTTTACCCCCGATCATTTCCGACACGCGGTGCCGACTACTCCGACGGCTTTTCGACCGAACGAGCTGCACACGCTGTCGCGCACAACTTAAACTTTCCGTCCTCATAATTACTGAAATTAGCAGCAATAAAAGGCGCCGCCTCGCACTCGATTTCAAGGCGAACGAGGCGCTGATTAATGGCTGTCTTTGGCGAACATGCAACTGCAGCTGGAAGTAAGTCATCCTGATAGTTGAAAAAGCAACCCAAAAGGTAAGTGTCCGGGTCAAAAGAATGCACAGGAATACGCTACGCACGCTGTAAGAATGCTACTATGAAGGAACAGAGCGCAAAAGAAACGGAAGAAAATCACAGCCGCGAAAGATGGTATACGTTAGAGCAATTGCTAACTCCGATTCTTTGTTTAAACAATCTCTGGTACCACCCTGTCTTGGTAGAGTAACAAATTTCCTGAATTCCACGCAGCAGCTCCAGTTTTCTCTTCGATACGGCCCGCCGCTGCATCGCGCTCGGTGCAGCCGACCGGGTGAGTGTGACCCAACGTGCCCTGAAAAAACGGCGCTGGCCATCAGTTTTATAGCGACGTCCCGGAAACGGCTCCACAGCGTCCCGCGCTGCCGACGGCGACGAAACGTTTGCCTATCGGCCTCGCAAGGCGCCGAGCAGCAGGCGCGACCAACCGTCCACTCGACCTTGAGAACAGCGAAGCCACAAAAGCCACGCCGCTGCCTCGAAAAGGCTCTGCGTTTTCATTTCGCCTGGCGTGATGGCAAAGAAACAACCAGAGGCCTTGCTCCGCTCTCAGCACGCGATGCTGGCAACGTACGGAGAGGCTCCCACAGTACACGGTAGCCAGTCGATCGCAACTTTCGCAGGAGAAACCTCCTCCCCGTATGGGTCGGTCTGGGCGAAACAGCGTCCGCAAAGGTATACACTGACCGCACCGACGCGCAGCAAGGAAACCGATGAAACGCGCTTTCTTTTCGCGCACCGACCAGCCGGTTAGAGCGCGGCTCGTGACAGCTGGCGTGCGCGAGCCCAGCGGCTAGCTCGCGGTGGAGAAGGCTGGGATGAAGGCGGTGAATGAGGTAATCACCGTCCTCGCCAAGCGAATGTCGATCACTGCTCGGCGCACAAAAACAGAGCTGCCATCGAAACGTTTTGGTAACCCTGCAGACAGCGAACGCCCGCCTTGCAAAACAGTGGCCACCGTGAGAAAGCTACGGACGGCCAGGTGTTGCGATCGCCGCTCCCGCGACTCACCTTTCGGCGGCAAAATGTCGCCGGTACATGGCTCCGGCGGTTCCTCTCAAGTCTCGCAAGTCTCCATGTCCAAGCCCATCGACGCCTATTCGAGGCGATCGGCTGGTTCCAGTGCTCCGCCAGTCCAGCAGACGCGACGCACAACACAGGGGTATCAGTAGCGCGCGCGCGGCATAGCACAAATACAACGGCGCACGCGATTACAGCGGGACGAAATCGCCGTAATGGCGGCGCGCAGCTATCAAATTTGCGCGCTCTCCATCTGCTTGCCGCTGCCACCGCCGCTCCCGATTGGCGCAAAGTGCGAGCAGTGCCAGCAGTATAGTGAAGCAGCTACGCACACAAAAAATCAACTTCTTCTATCGGTTCATGTGAAACTTCTTACATTTTTTGATTCACCAAAAGCACGTAAAAGACACTAAAAAAATTCTCCGGCACTCATCAACAAGCAAAATGTTGTTAATAGTTTTAGTACGAGCATGGCCTCTAAGATCTCCTGCGGACGCTACTTCGTTTGTAATCTTGGAGGCCATTATGCGAGAAACGTGCTGCGAGTTTTCACCGTCAGGGTGCGCAACAAGCTCAAAAAAAAGTGTAAAAAACTGTAGTGAAAAAAGATGACGAATCTTGATGAAAATTAACAACACAGTTGAACAAAAATAAAGAAAATTTAAAGCTGAGATTGGTGGCAATTTCCACTACCCGTTTCAAAGGGAGCGCTCCTACTCATCCATTTATATCCATCTATCTATCACTGGTCTAGCCATTGTACTTCCTGTTTCAAGAGGGCGCGTTTTTCAAGCAAGCATAGAAAAGGAGAAGCATCGAAAGCTGGCGCATCAACTGTACTGGTTCTTTATCAAATATTGCGCTGAACACTTCGCTTGCTACGCTGTCGAGAGCAGTGCAACACGTAACACGCATCGTTTGCGCCGGAGCAACCTTTTCAAACATCGCGCCATTTAAGCGTAAATTCTTGGAGTTAGTATCACCATCAGCACCCATTTTTGTTTAGGTTGCAACTGATTTTTAATTATAAGTAGTATTTGTTCAAAAATATTCTTGCGTGGTTTAAACAACCTAAGCAACTTTTGTTTTTTGTGAAAAAAAAAGTCAAGAAAACGTATGCCGATTGTGGTTTTGCAATAATGTGCGTTTCAATCCAATCCAATCCAAAGTGGTCGTCATTGCAGAAAGGGCATAGCGAAGGTGAGACGTGCGTCGTGGAAAGTCTTCGCAGCCTGCTTGCGTCTCAGCCGTCGAAATGAGCGCGTACAAGACGGTGACCGCCACCAGCACGTGGGCCCGCTACATGTTCAAGGCGAGCAAGTACTACAAGTACGGCCTGCTCAAGAACGACATGTACCGCGACGACCCCATCACGCTCGAGGCGGTGCGGCGGCTGCCCAAGAAGCTGCAGGACGAGCGCAACTACCGCATGCTGAGGGCCGTGCAGTGCCAGATCTCGCACACCATCCTGCCCGAGAGCGAGTGGACCAAGTTCGAGGACGACGTGCCCTACCTGGAGCCCTACATCGCCGAGGTCGAGAAGGAAGAGGCCGAGAAGAAGGAGTGGTACCGGACCCACTGATCCTCCTCGGCTCCCCCCCGCTAGACGACGAGTGTCACGAATAAATGGACTAGTCTTTCAGCCGGACGGAGAGCGTGATGTTTTTGTGGACGCATGTGCTCGCTCTTGAGGTGGTTGAGCGCGACTGCGGCCGAAGAATGGTCGAGTGTTTGTGCGCTGCCAGGAGCCGACGCCGTTTTTGGCGGTCCGGGCTGCGTTCTGACGAGACCCAGCCGAGAGCCGCCGTTCCGCGTGGTTCGAATGAAGTTAGTCTGTGCAGAGCAGTGATATTCCACGATTAACGTCGAAGCGAATCGCTCCAAGTTTTAGCAAATGTTCCCGCAGTCGAGAAGAACGGAGAAATGTAGCAGGAGGACGGGCAAATGCCAATTACAGTTGCCGTATTAGTTGCAGGGCGACCAGGCGCAGCTGTAGCCGAAAGCTGGCTACTTGCGCAGGCATGCTTGGTCGCTGCTCAGCCAGTCTTTCAGATAACATGGCTGTTTTGTCTTTTGGGATGCGAACTTCAAGTGCACCGAAGCATGTCACCGGCTGTGGGCGGAGCCTGAGTCGAACGGCGCATCGATTATTGGTGTTATTGGTGTGTGTCCCTGCTCGTAGTGGGGCGGCAGTTCGCAAGCGGCAGAGGCTCCAGGCTGCTTTAGTTTGTGCACGACGTCGGATAAAGTAGATACCACTGACAAGGCAGCCGGTGACAAGGCAGCCGGTTGCCATGTTCAGTTGACGAAGATAGCTGCTAAAGGTAGGCCAGGGGCTACCTTTGCGAAAGCATCCTTTCAAAGACCGATAGGGCAGCCAAAGGAAGAGGGCCGAAGAGCCGCAAAGGTAAGGACCGCGAAAGGGAAGGTGATGATGATGATATCCTCAGGCTTAATGGCACATACCCACGGCGGGGGATCGGCTAATACCCGTGCCACACGGACAGACTTAATGCCATTAAGTGCTTACTGCCTTAAGTTTTAATGGCATTCATGCGGTGCCACACGCATAAATTTAATGGCATTAGCCTTACTGCCATTCGCGACCTACTGAGTTCGCCACAACTCATTCGCCCGTGCAACGTGTACTCTCGTTCCCATTCCACACGCAGAAAAGCATGCAGCTTTGTTAGTAACAACTTCCTAACCAGTAGGAAATGGTTAATTCTTAACTTTCAGTCAGATGAGGCATCTATACCGCATTTTCGATGCCAAGAGCGCCATTTTAAACAGCCTTATTGACAGGTACTCTCGAGTTATGTGCTGACATGCGAGTTTATGCCTACTTTTTCGACTTGTAAAGCAGGAACAGCCGTATTTTCTGGAAAATCGTTTTTACATTACATTTGAACAACGTTCCCGATATACTGTGCTCATTAAGAATGTTTATATTCAGATGAAACTTTTAACTACATTGCAAGCGTTATCGCCATCGTCACTTCCGATAATGGCATTAAATGTGGACGTGTAGCACCACCTCCGGAAATAATGGCATTAACAAACTTAAGGCCTTAAGCATTTACTGCCATTTCTTGTGCGCGTGTGGCACGGGTATAAGATGCATAGCGGATACAAACGCACTCGTGTACAGGGAATGGAGTATTTTGATAATTTTGGGACGTAGAGCTAGAATTTGTACAAAACAAAAAATATGGAAAAGGAAAATGTAGTGAATTCACAGTCTAGCAGAGGAATCTACCAGATGAAATTATATAATCGTGAATATAATCGCACACTGGTTTCAGGGGAAATCCCTTGGCACTTGCCCCGAAGGATAGGGTAATCGGAATAGCTAGAGGAAGCCCGAGTTGAGCTAGGGGGATCTACAAGTAAATTTTAGGGAGAGCAGCGAACCGCCGGCAGGAGAGGAAAAAGTGTTCTATAGACTCAATTTCGCCACAAGACTCAAAGGTTGGTTGTCAAAAACCCCGATCGGCATAAATAAAGATTTAGCTGCGGCATCCTGCAGCGCAAAAGAGTCATGGACACCTCACATTGCCTCGAACTGCACTTCCACACACTCCAAGGAAATGCCAGGTGTTGAAAATCTGCTGCAACAAAAAGAGGCTCATGGCTCAAGGAGTGGAGACGCTGGAAATGCTGAAAGCATGCTAGAGTCATGTAGACAGTATTTGGGACGAAAGGGACAATAGGTCCATCAAGGGCAGATTTTGCTGAAAAATTGGCCCTTTCATTAGAAACAATGCCGCAGTGCCCAGGGACCCAGTGAAAGCGTACTTCTGTAACGTGGAGGAACAAAAAATTGAAGGGAACGGCTCATAGGAGTATCCCTCGAGTTTTCGAGCACTGTCAAAATGGAAAGGTTGTCTGGGAGTATATTAACCCGAGTGATACTGCAGGGAATCCTTATTAAAGCCAACTCAATGGCCAGAAACTCAGCGACAAAAATAGGGGTATAGTCAGGGGCCCGAAATGAGTAGCTCCAATCAAGAGCCCCTGAGTAAATGCCAATAGCTGCCTTTTCATTTTGCTGGGAGGCATCTGTATAAACGGGAACATGGTTAGGAAAATTATGTAGGTACTCCTCTGTAAGCCCATTTAACGCATTGGCGGGCAGGTTCTTGGCATTCCTTGGGAGGGTGTTGTCAAAGAAGACTGCCATATCAGACCACCTGTGGTTAACTAGTACTAAAGATTTTACTCATACAGAAATATTCGACAGCAGGGAATTAGTGAACCTGAGGGAGCTTATACCGAGACCATGTAGTACCAAAGAAGAGAGTTGGGTTCGTTGTAAATATAGGGTTAGCCAATCCAGGAACAGGCTCCAAAGACCTTAAAAATGTCTGCACAGTGATAAGCTCAAACCGCGAATTGAGATCAGGTATCTGCGCCTCCAAGTACAACTCAGCATTAGCCACTGTTTTAGGCAGGCCTAAGCGAAGGCGCAGAGCGCGTTGCTCCATAACAAACAGGGGTTCACGCTTGTACTTTGGGCACCCAGAAAAGAGAACGGAGCCGAATTCAAGGATTGGCCGTACATAGGTCCTATAAAGAAGGAGTAGAGTGTCCCGTCGCATACCGAATATTTGGTTGCTGATCCTCACCAACCGGCCAAGGGCACGTTCACCCTTAAGCGCAATGCTTCTAATGTGAGGCCGTCAGTCTAAATGCGGGTCATATATTATACCCAAGTATTTTGTTGAATCAACTTGTGGGATCAGGATAGAGTGATACCACAGAGAGATGTAAAGAGGGGATGCCTGTGGGAAAACAAGGACGGCACACTTGTTGACATTTAAAGTTAATTTCAGGCTGTCTAGCCAAACTTCCAGAGCATTTAAATACTCTTGCTGTAATTGGTACAGGATATGAATGTCTTTGGCAGAAGCGAAAAAAGCAATATCATCCGCATACACATAAACTTTGACGGCTGGGTGAATAGGGATAATCACGCATTAGTATGTTAAACAATAACAGTGAAAGAACGGAGCCTTGTGGGACACCTCTAGACTGGGCGTATGTTGTAGAAGTTAACATACTCTTAGAACAAAAGAATGCTCTATTCCTTAAGAACTCTCTTGTCCACGCAAAGATGTACAAAGGAGGTTGTACGTTAGCCAGTTGATGAAGCAAAATGCTGGGTTCAACACTGTCATAGGCCTTTGCAAATATGTGAAGTAATCACAGCTGATACCTCATTTTGCCTCATAGCAACCTTAATACGGCTCTCTAAGTCTATGTGCGCGGTCAAAACCGAACACCCCCGGCGGAAACCAATCTGAGCCTCACTAAATCCTTGAAGACTCAGCATATGACTCGTGAGGCGGCTGAAGACTATCCGTTCTACAAGCTTAACCAAATCTGATGTGAGAGCAATCAGCCAAATACTGTCGAGATCAAAACCCTTCCCCTGCTCTTTCTGCAATAAAATAATTTTCACTGTTTTCCAATTTTGTGGAACCCAGGCTTTTTCCAAAGACCAGCTCACAGTCTGCAAGAGGTGCGGGGTAAAATCTTGCATTAGGATTTTCAGCATGCCAACTCTACTCCATCAATCCCAGGGGCAGCAGATTGCAGGCAATTAACTACCGACACTAAATCAGATATAGATACCTTAGTGAAGTCTCTACCCAAATGAAACAGGGTTGATGGAAAGGTAGTGCGAGCACGAAAACACATAGCAAGACCTTGAGCTATGAACTCTAGTTGATCTTTTTCGTCCCGAGGTGGCAATACTGTGGACTGAGAGATGTGAGAAAAGGGCAGCACATGAGTACGTTCCATGAATCTATAAAGAGACTTCCGGTTGACAGGATTAGACAGATAGGTGTTCAGGCTGGCATTGTAATCATCCTTAGATATTGTTCTTTTAAAAGAGGCTGCAAAGAATTTGTAATTTATCCAGTTCTTTGGGCACTGGTTATGCGTTAGACTCTTCCATGCGGCTTTCCTTTGACGATAGGCCTTTTCGCAGTCTTCATTCCACCAGCTCGAAGGAGTCTTATTTTTAACGCCTGACCAGACTGTAAAGACTGCTCGCCGAGTGGCGTCTAACACGAAATTTAATCCTTGAGGACCCCCATCAGATTTATCGGAGGGGACAACAGACAAGAGGGCCAGAACTTTGGCTTCTGAATACAGGAGCATAAGTTTTGTAACGGAATATCGGAGTGCGCTCGTGACTTTCGTAATGGTCACGTGTTGCGAACGCGCGCCCTAGAATGCTTCTCCCAGCTAAACGGGTTCATTGTTCGAGCTCAAATTTCACACAGATATGGCATTTGGTCGGCAGAATAGTTTCATGCTACATTTGTTTGTGTTACTTGCCTGATTCGATCAGAAGAAGTCTGATATTCACATAGTCTGCATAAGCTGCGATCGCACCGGTGGTGCCATCTCGCTTGTCGGCCGTGGCGATTCGGCAAGGGGGCGGGGTTCAATATGGGGTCGAGTGGTTTTGCAAAAGGTTTGAAGACGCTTTTTAAACTGCTTTATCGATGGTCATAACAAAAGTAATTTGGCTATAACTCCACTAAATTCCATGTCTTTGGTGAAGGAGAATCTTCGAACATCCCACAACCCCAACGAGTCCACTGCTGCCGTGTGTGACATTGATATATCTTAGAAAAAGACAGCAAAGTAGGTTCATTATTGTCATAGCATCCTACCTCATCACCGACTTCAGGCAATATATGGAATGCGCGTATTAACTTGTGTATAACAGCTGCAGTAGTATATAGAACACTGAGATGAGGGGATGCACGCTAAATAAAGGGCTTTTATGACTGGCCATGAGTTTGCTTAATATTTTTCTCTGCACTAAAGCACTCGCTTTCATGAGCGCTTCAAACGTGGCATTAGCAAATGATCCAACAAGCAATTTTGAGGTAACAGCTTAGAAATCAGTAACGCCTCCTCACCTACCAATAACGGTTCGAAAGAGTCTATGCAAAAAAGGCCATCTGATGCAGCCATTATAGACTCCTGTAATTGACAGGTTATGCTACCCAAAATGTACCGTAGGTAAATCACTCATCTCACTGACCAGTTTTGGCACATGAAGCACGTTGGACTGCCCCACTAGGCAGTTTTTTTTTCGTCATTACGACACTCTCATTGCATGCATTGTTGCCTAAAGAATTTTTTTTACTAAGTCTGATTCTGTTACTTTATCCAGCTGCTTTATTGCAAGGCTTTGTGCCCACTCCCTCTCCTATTTTTGTCAAGTCTAGCAGCACCATTTTTGAATAAAAAGAGAATGAATTTACCTTCCTGCCTTCGTATGCTTACATGCATGTGTGTCCATAATTCTGCTACAAGCAAGTTTTGCTCACAAATTTTGGTGCTGCTTACTTGCTTTGAGCCAAGTCTGCATACTTCTTAGGATTCAAGGTGCAAAGAAGGAAATAAAAATAACAATACTGTAGTTGCCTCCACTTTGGCAGACTGCGCAGGTAAAACCAGCTGTTCCCGAGTGACATCAGTCCAGCGCAAAATTGTTGAGATCCCTTCACGTCATGACGACTCTTTGTGGCGGGGTCATAACGTGGCTTACATGAGATGAGTTCTGTACTAGCAGCCGAAATAAAACATTGAGTTTGGCTAACCGATATCTGGTCAGTGCCTTACAACTGCGCTAACACCCTGGCAGACCGAGCCTTGCCACAAGCGGCTGCAATTGGTCTCCATCCTGCCTACAAGCAATGGGGTCACTTAGTGCACCAAAAGAAGAGTGCCATCATGCTGGACCTACGAGAGGATTAGCTGCAACGTAGGGCAAAACATTGCCTGGTTTATTATTTAATTTTTAAATGCTAGCATCATAAAAGTACAAAATTGCTCTTTACTAACAATGCATTACATGCATGGGGAACAGCTCTGAAGGTGTGTTGATCAACATATTTTAGTTTCCCTTGGCACATATGGTAAACATCTGCTTGACCTCACTGAGCCTGAGAACTTGTCAGTGTGCTGGCCTTAATTGTCCAAATGCTGCTGCAGGGAAATAAATATTGGCTAGTCAGCTCCATCCTTCTTTGACTCCCATTTCAAAATAGCCTTGCCTTTTATTCTTGCAGATGCTTTTGCGGAATATGTGGTGCCTGGGGATGGTGAATGTGCTGTGGAGAATCCAGCAATCTTTGGATGAATGAAATAAACATGTCAGAGGTCAAGACTCAGACATTTGACAAAAGCCCTTGGGAAAGAAAAATTTATAGCACAATTTGAACAGTTCACTGGTAATGGTACATTATTAGCCAACAGTAATGCACTGTACTTGGTCTTGGGACCCATGCCTACAGAAACTGTCTTGATCACTTTACTGACGCTCGTATGCAATGCACCCTGGCTAAGAGTTAGCCAAAATCCTGTTTAGGAAAAGCCCTACAGGTGCATACTAAGTGCAACGTATATTTGGATTTTCAAGGACACTGCTATCAGGCGAGAATAGCATTCGACACTCGGAATGAAACAACCATGCCCCTATTTGCACTTGGCCAGTTGATACATTGCACACTTCACCAGTTCTCAACTCTCTTCTGCAGAACCATTGTGGTCAAAGCATTATTCGGGCTCACCAAGCACCTAAACCCGTCCGTGCCACAACCCCCCGATTTCCTTTCAGCACCTTATTTTCAGACTCAAATCACACTACCTGCTTTTAGCACACTCTTTGACTATATGCCAGTCTTGATAGCATTTGAACGCATTTAGCATTTTTTTTTTTAGCACAATGTTAGCAAACATTAAGAAATTAGATTGAATACAGCATAAAGTAGCTAGATTTGTTTTTAACTCATATGGCCATGCATCTGTAAGTGAGCTCGTGAGGCGAAGTGGGTTACCCCCCGTTGTTGAGCTCAATCGTGTTTGTCGATTAAAGTTTTTCTTCCAGCTTGTAAAAGGGCATTATCAAGTTGATACTTCTAATTATTTTTCTTACTCCTCAGGTTATAAGACGAGACAAAGGCATGCACTAACAATCACCCCTTTGAACGCTCGAAATAGCTGCTTTAAATATTCTTTTTTTTTCCGAGGACAATTACTGATTGGAACAAACTTAACAGCGAGACTGTTGATCATAATTCTTTACTGCTGTTTGAAAAATGCCTGCAAATGTTATGAATTTGTGTGTGTTTATATGCTTGTATTTTGTTTTGTCCCACCCTGCTATGCTCTGTACAAGACCGCAGTATCTATAAATAAATAAATAAATAAAATAAATTTGGGTATCTTTATTAGGGACTGTGCCCAGGGTCAGATTTATAAGTCACTCTTGGAGAAGGCGGTCCCATTTGAACCATGTCTGCATTTTTCGTAAAGAAAAATGGGGCTCAGCATTGTTTTCGAACGTGAAATTTCTTGCTGGGGGGGCATAAATTCACCCCTTGCTATGCCTCTGCATTCTCTTTGCATATGTGCCACCCAGGAAGGGTACGTTCCTCGCCACCCTTCAGAAAGCCTTGGGAGTCCCCCAGGGTAAAGTTTGAAGAGTTGCTCAGCAACCCATGCATTTCAGCACCACTGTGGGATGGAAAGAGCACTCATTCTGTCCAAAACGGCAAGGACATTTTGTAGTGACGGAATAATTCTTGAAAGGTATATATGTTTGCCACTTGATCTTGGCTGGAAAAGAAAGAACAGTGAGACATAGTCAACATTCGTCGACACCTGTGGATAATGCTGAACCAGAGTTCATCATGCAAGCTTTAGTACAGCTTTAGTACTACTTAGAAATGAATATTTTGCTAATGAGGCACACCTATCCTGCAGCCAAAGGACATGCCGATATGTTGCACTTGTGTGCACTGTTGGGGTGTCTGCTAAACTACTCTTTCCAAACTCCTTGACTTTTGCATGTTTTCCTCACTAAAATTTCAGCTAAAATTCTCCGACCAATGAATAGACTGAAAAACACAGTCACCTAGCTGTAGGATCATGGACAGTATTTTAATCCAGTCAGAACAAAAAAAAACTATTTACTGAAACTGCAAACCCTGCAATGAAAAAGGATTTGGTCGTCCCTTCCGAGAAAGCATTTCTTTTTTCCCTGAACTAAGTCCAGCTATAGGCTGCAATTTGTGAATCGATCATAGCTTCAACACCAGCCCTTTAGTACGGATGGCTACCCTTTCTTTCCAAGCAACTGATGACTGCATGAAGTGTGTGCAAACATTTTTTTTCTCTAACAGTGGCTTCAAATAGAATCAAATGTTCTTGAACAGTTCAAATATTGAAACAGATGGTTTAAATTAAGAGACAAATGCATTTCAGCCAAACATAGTGAAGAATAGCAACGAACCTTGCGCAAAAATATTTCATATCATTTATTGCATCCTAATGCCATCCAGCACCATACAATGAGGCAGGGAAAGTAATGTAGAAGCTAAATATCACACAAGGCATAACTCTGTAATATATAGGAAAAGGTTATGATAGTAAGACTTAATTTTTACACGACAAGGGAGCTGCTGAATGTGGTCATGAAACACTCTAAACTGGCCAACACGTTCTGCAAGCAGAGATCCTCTTGTTATAGTTCAGACATAGAAAAGGCGTATTTCCTTTCAGTTGTGTGTGTATATATGTCCGCTCTGATTTGCAGTATAAAATAGTTCCTGAATTCAAGGTAATAGTTGAGAGTCATGAATGTATAGCCATAGAGTGCTCAGATATATTGTTTTCTGTTGTATACAGACCCCCATGCGCTTATTTCAAATATTTTTTATCCTTTACAGAAAGGTTGCTAGAAAAAGGCTGTCAACTAAATCTTCAAACTGTTATGGTTGGTGATTTCAACATCAATGTTACCGCTGACAACCCAATGTACCAAAATTTCAAAGAAATTTTAGACGCATATATGTGCTGCAATGTAATCAGTGTACCAACAAGAGTAACACTGATCACGGAAACGACACTTGAGTTCTGTATCACGAGTATGAATTCTGAGGATGTCAAAGCGGGTGCTTTAAAATCAGACATAAGTGACCATTTCCAAATATTTTGTTTTCTACCTGGGAATCCACCAACTCGATCAAATGAAGAGCTCTTGCAGAGAATATACTCTGAGCGGAACGTGGAAAAGTTTGTACATGTTGTGTCAAATTTTGATTGGAATGACGTATTAGTTGAAACTGAATCCAATAAGTCTTACAATGTGTTCATATCATCATTTATGTCCCTTTACGAGCAGTGCTTCCCCCTCAAGCTTAAAAAAAAGCGCAGGAAACTGCGGAAACCATGGCTAACCATGGAACTGTACGAAAGGATGAAATCTCGTGACAACCTCTTCCAAAGATTTTTAAACACAAGGGATGCAAATGATCTCCGTGATTATAAAAAAGCACGCAATAAACTGAATAAGGACATGAAAAAAGCTAAATCTGAGTACTATATAAACAAATTCCTTAGTACTGCCAGCAATTCCAGACTTACGAGGGAGACATTTAGAGAATTAGTAAATAGTAAACCAAACACCAAGAAGATTAATTTTCATAAGCTTGATGCCTCTTAAAAAGAGATCTCAAACTTGTTCAACAAACATTTTCTCACGGTAGGTTCCTCTTCTGATGTCCCTTGCCATACCCTGTGAACATTATATTGCTAATAACTGCTCCTCGACTCTTTTCTTGGCCCCAACAGACCAATATGAAGTGCAGGGAGTAAATATGTCCATGAAAGATAATTCAGCTTCTGGCCCAGATGACATAAAGCCGAAACCATTAAAAGCAGTGAGTGGTATTGTAGCAGTCCCATTAGCCCACATCTGTAACCTTATCATGACAACAGGCGAGTTTCCAAGCAAAATGAAGTTAGCAAGAGTCACAGCCATTCATAAAGGAGGATCTTGATGATTTAAATAACTACAGGCCTATCAATCCTCTCTGTCTTCTCTAAGATAGCAGAACATACGATTAACAATAGGATAACCAGTTTTCTAAGTACACACAACATAATAACGAAGGAGCAGTATGGGTTCTGCAAAAATAGGTCGGTGGAAACAGTCCTTCTTGGAATTAAAGAAGAAATTCTTGATAACATAGAAAAGAAACTGTTCACACTAGGTATCTTTTTAGACTCCCGAAAGGCGTTTGATTGTATGCAGCATGAACTTCTTTTGCGTAAACTCCCCTATTACGGCATCCGAGGTGTAGCACTTGCTCTAATAAAGAGCTATTTAACTTCCAGATCACAATTCACAATAATAAATAAAGTCGAATCGGAGATGGAAACTATTCAATATGGAGTACCCCAGGGGTCTATTATTGGACCTGTATTATTTCTACTATAAATCAATGATATTGTTAATATTCAAGGGCACAAAAAAATGGTTCTGTACACAGATGACACAAACGTCTTTTTCTCAGGAAATAACATACATGAAATATGCGTGGAAGCTAATAGTTGGCTTAGAAATTTAAATACATGGTTAAACTCAAATAGGATGGAACTGAATACGACAAAAACAAAATATTTATTGTTCAGGTCGAAAGGACCAACAAATTTTCCACTCTTACCAATAGTATTTCAGGGAGTATCCATTCAACGCACATCAACGATCCGATTCCTAGGAATCGTGTTCCATGAAAACCTGTCATGGTCACCTCATGTCGACGCCTTATATAAGAGCAGATATAGCTAGAGCAGTTGGCTTACTGAATAAAATAAGGTCATTTCTCCCGTCTGGGGTTAAACGTAAAATATACTATGCAATTGTCCACTCACGTCTCATTTATTGCTCTCTGGTGTGGTCAACGACAACCGAGACAAATATGAAATACCTATTATCATTACAAAAACGAGCTATATGCGGGCCATTGGAAACATTCCCTACATGGAAAGCACTGCCCCATATTTTACCAGATATAGCATTCTTCAGGTAAAACAACTGTTTAAACAAAAACTATCTCTGGAAGCATTACGCCAATACCGTGCAGATATACCGAAATTTCAAGAAAACTATCAAGCTAAACAGTCCCCGTATGAACTAAGACAGAGCGAAATAGTTAGGGCCAGATCACGTACAAGCTATGGCTTACAGAGGTTATCGTTGCAAATGCCACAACTCTTCAACAAATACCCTGACATATTGAACTTAATAAGTTCTGTTGTGTCTCCTGTTCAATTGAAAAAGCAAGTTAAAGCAATATTTTTATCTGAGCAGGAGGTGCATGGGTTAAACTCCTGAGCCAACTCTTGGTGCAATTAATCTGTATTATGTTGTACTACCATCGCGCACTATAGATCATATTCCATTACTTATGCACACTGGATTGCATTTCACATTATCAATTTTTGTTTGGTGAAACATTTTTGTTTGCTGATAAACTTGATGCAGTACGTAAGAAATTGTTTTTGTATTACTACAGTTCAAATAAGTTACTTTCCTTTTCGTTCTACAGAGAGATTAGAGTGTAACCTAAGACGGTGTGTATCTTTCTGTATTCTGTATTGATGTGTTGTACTTCGGTCTGCGTATGATGTATAATCATATGTACACGTGTGCTGCCTCTGCTGTCAGGGGGGCATGGCCTAGTCAGGCCCCATCCGGGCCTTTTGCTATTGCCTCCTGAGCCAATTTGTAGCAAATTGTCTCAAATAAAGAAAGAAAGAAAGTTGCTGATAAGGCTAGATATCCCTCACTGGAGGAGTGAGGTCAACCTGAGAGAGGATGCAGTGCTGTCAAACAAAACATGGCTTGAAAAAATGTATGAAGAGCAACAGTTTAAGGCACAACACGAGCACGACAACCCCTTTCATGCTCCCTTGTGACACCTCAAGGTGTGGGCTTGACTGGAATGGCATCTGCCAAAAAAGTGTCTTGAAAGCTTGCTCAGCCCTTTATCAGTTTCATTGGACTACAATCGCCCACGGTAATGGGAGTGCTGTATGGGGCAGAAACGCGGAGGCTAACAAAGAGGGTTCAGCCTAAGTTAAGAACAACGCAGCGAGCTATGGAAAGGGAAATGACAGGTGTAACGTTAAGAGATCGGAAGAGAGCGGAGTGGGTGAGAGAACAAACGCGGGTTAATGATATCCTAGTGGAAATCAAGAGGAAGAAGTGGGCTTGGGCAGGGCATGCAAAGCGAAGGCAAGATAACTGCTAACGGAGTGGATTCCAAGAGAAGGCAAGCATAGCAGAGGGCGGCAGAAAGTTAGGTGGGCAGGATGAGATTAAGAAATTTGCAGTGGCCACAGCTGGCAAAGGACAGGGTCAGTTGGAGAGACATGGGAGAGGCCTTTGTCCTGCAGTGGGCTTAGTGAGGCTAATGATGAAATGCTGTCCCACTTAAAATAGGAATGAGCGTAGTGATTTAGGCAGCTGTTTTTCTTCCCGGCACATCAACAACGCCCGACTGATCTGAGTGCTTAGATTTTGGATGTTGTTAAAATTATGCTTACAAAATTTGTGCGACTTTATTGGTTCATAAGAGCAGAAATATTGATGGCATTACACAGGCTTTCACAAGAGTAACGACAACTTCAGTCGGAGAAACTTATTGGAAATTCCATAAATGATACTCTACATGCACAAAGGGATGTCATACACTACAATACTCATTGTACTGGCAGAAAGAAATTTTTACACTTTTCAAAAAGGCACCCTTCAAGAAGAGGCCAGACCATGCATAACATTTACCTATACACATCGTTGAAACTGAGCATTTTGTTTGTGCTTGAAGCTTCTTTAGCACTGTGCAACACAAAACAATAAAGGCTACGAAGTTGTCTTTAAACCCAAACATGAATACAAAAAGCATATTTAAATATTTTAAATGAGTATGAACACCAATTCTTGGTTTGATCTTTTTTTCTTTAAAATGGTGTAAAAGACATTAATATACATGGATAATCGTTTGGAATTGTCCCGTGCCTGCTCAATAATTAAAATGCAGAATAATACCCCTGTCACATGGGCAAATTAGAGCCCTTCAAGATAATGTGTCTTTACATAGTGTTTCTTTACATCCTCTTGTCCTGGGGAAAATGCTATATCGGGTTGCCTTAATGGCCGTTTAAGGGAGCACTCTCAAAATATAATAAAACAAGATAAGCTCGCCAACTTAGCGAAGCATGTTTTGGCATGCAAGTGCATACCCGACTTCAAAGAAGTGAATGTTCTGGGCAGGGGTTTTTCCACAAGGATGTTTTGGCATGCAAGTGCATAACCGACTTCAAAGAAGTGAATGTTCTGGGCAGGGGTTTTTCCACAAGGATGTTTTGGCATGCAAGTGCATAACCGACTTCAAAGAAGTGAATGTTCTGGGCAGGGGTTTTTCCACAAGGATGTTTTGGCATGCAAGTGCATAACCGACTTCAAAGAAGTGAATGTTCTGGGCAGGGGTTTTTCCACAAGGATGTTTTGGCATGCAAGTGCATAACCGACTTCAAAGAAGTGAATGTTCTGGGCAGGGGTTTTTCCACAAGGATGTTTTGGCATGCAAGTGCATAACCGACTTCAAAGAAGTGAATGTTCTGGGCAGGGGTTTTTCCACAAGGATGTTTTGGCATGCAAGTGCATAACCGACTTCAAAGAAGTGAATGTTCTGGGCAGGGGTTTTTCCACAAGGATGTTTTGGCATGCAAGTGCATAACCGACTTCAAAGAAGTGAATGTTCTGGGCAGGGGTTTTTCCACAAGGATGTTTTGGCATGCAAGTGCATAACCGACTTCAAAGAAGCGAATGTTCTGGGCAGGGGTTTTTCCACAAAAGCAAGACTTTTGCTTGAAGCTTTCCATATCGACAAGAAGGCGGACCACTGCATTAGCGATACTTAGCGGAGCGCGGTTTTTTGGAAGAATTTTTATAACAATCTCGGTAACAGGTTTTATTTCCTTGCCATGGTCGCATGTCATGCGCGGTTCACTTTCCTTTTTTTTTTCTTTTTTGCAATCTGCCTCAGACAATAGCTACATTTACAGCTGAAGATGTGATCAAACCTTTCTTATCTGTTAGTCTAAGATAGCTGGCACTGCAAAGTGTGACAGGTGATGTGACTGGCTGGTTATATGTGACTTGATGACAAAATAAACCAGTTGATAGTAGCGTTCCTTTGCATCTTGTCCACCCTTGTGGTTGTCGTTTTTTGCGCTGTCGTCCTACCAAGTACATAAAAGGAGTGACGTGAGGTGTCACAGTGGAAAGTTAAAGGACGCATCGCTAAAGAGAGCTCCTTAATAAGGGTGCATGGCGATCTCCCTCAGCGAGCTACAGAAGCACTCCTGTTCTCAGTGAGCAACACAATACACTGAAACCTCGTTATAGCGAACGCGTAAAAAAATTATAAAATAGTTCACTATACCAGAAATTTGTAATATAAAATTTCTGCAGTAATGCCCGCAACAGCAGCACAATTAAGTCATTGAAGGGAGAGCAATTCTGGCGATCCTTACTATAGAGGAACGGCGAGACGTTTTCCCAGGTTTTGGTGGCGCTTCGAAGGCACTGGAGGCTATTCCGAAGGTTGCAAAAAACCGAGTGCCAGTTATGCATGCACAATGTGCTGTCGTACCTATTTCAGCACCCATTTACTTTTGAACGAGGACCCCATTGTATTAGCATCCGTGATGTGAAATTTTAGAGGCCTCCTATCACAAAGTTGACGTCCATCATCAATAAAACTTTCTCTATGTTGTGGGAAAATTTACGCCCACAAAGCGTAACTCTGAAAGTTTTCGTTCCGCACTGTGGCTGTACACAGTGGTCGCACATGTAGCCCTGCAATTTCTTTACCTGTGAGTCAGCTACAGCATAGCATAATGCAGGTGGAAAACCAGACTCCAAAGGCATCTTGATCTGAGGGTTAAAGGCTTCCTCAATCACGTGCAGACTAGATTCTTAGACACCCAGCAAACCAAAAACCTCTCAGAGACGTCTAACTAGACGTCTCTGAGGGGTTTTTGGTTTACTGGGCACAGCCGAGTTAGATCCACAGTAAGCTATGCCACATTTTACTAGCTTTGCAAGAGAAAGGTCAGAGGGCAGGACGTCTTTTTGGACGTTGCCACCAGAGCAACAAAAATGCTCATTACGGTTGGAAACAACCACAACCTTAAGGAACTAGATGGGGTGATCATTGGGCACTTCTACTGTAAAGCTGATGGAAGTGGCATTGCTGCTGAAACTCAAGAATATATAACCACTAAAGGAGTTTCAACAATATGATTAAGAGGCAATGCTACCACCAAAAAAAAGGTGTCGATATACCCATACTCATTTCTCACATACACATTTCTGTTCTATGGTGACCTCAGACTCCTGTCACGTTTGTCATGATCATTCCTTTGCATATGGTACGACACATGAAGATCAAACTGTTGAAAATGCTTCACCCAGCCTGGTCTTGAAAAGAAAATTTTATTAATCTAGTCATAGTTATGAAATCTTCAGGGCACATGTATTTTTGTGCCCTGATTCTAGATACGCCATTTAATTTCATGTAAAACAATTCCTTGAGCACTGATGCGATTTTTATGCAAATATTTTGCAAAGTTCTGAAGAAAATTTGCTGCGGGAAACTCGCTGAAATGTATGCCATTGGGTTCTCTTGGTATGAAGGAATGCAGTAAGGGTAAAATTATATCATACTGGCTATCATAGAACTTGAGTTATAGGGTATACTGAAGCTGCCACTTCAGAAACAGGAATATACACTTTTCTTCTCATTTCTGAAACGACAACTTTAGAACCCTATAACTTAAGTTCTATGATAAGCAGGAAGACAATTTTACCCTTATTGCACTCCTTGGTGTCAACCAAGGAAGGAAGCAACCGAGCGGCGGCTTTTGCAAGCAGACGCCCGCGGTGGCGTCCCGCAGTTGTCATGACAACGAGGGCTGTGCCAACATTTAGTGCTTAAGCAATATTTTTATTTTGTAATAAACTTAAGTTTTAAAGATAATCCACAGCATTTACAAGTTTTCTTGATAAACACGACAAAGCACCGCATATGACGTGTGGCGCTCCCAGCGATCTTGTGTCCCTCTTCTGCCGTGGCCGTGCTCTTCCAAGCAAACAAAGCAAACGGAATAGCGCGTCCGGCAAGGTCTATTGAAATAGGTCGCGAAGCCGGAGCCCGAATGCGGTCCAGAACCAAGTGCTAGCGACATCAAATTATGGGTGGAACTAAAGCGCCAAAATGAAATGAGTGGACAAACAACTAGAAGAGGAAAATAATTAGGACATATTTTGTGTTTCAAAAGCATTCAAAAACAATTGCAGTGATTCCTTTTTAAAATATTTTAGTTGTGTGCATTTTGTTATAAAGTATAGCGCTTGCTTAGTAAAAATTTATGACAGCGTTCGCTCAGAGTAGCGGCAATGGCAGCGGGACGATGCCAAGGTTGACGGTGCTCTGATGCAATACCCTGGTCATATCTTTTGACCATTCTGCTTGCTTTTGTTTGAAACTCGATTCTGCTAGCCCTACTTTTTCCTCGTTGCTTGTTGCTCGAGTTCTTGGTGTGCATCGTTCGTGTACAGTTTCCGCTTTTGCCTTTTGCCAGCGCTTCTGTTTAGTTTCGTTCCGTTGGGTGCGGTTCTCTCGCTTTTGCCCCCAAAGGGCATCGTCTGTGGCCATGGCGCCCCCGTACGCAAAAAAGAGGTGTGCGGTTGCACGATGTGCGAGCGATAACCTGTCTGGCGGCGTCACATTTCATCGCTTCAGCGCGAACCTGCGACATTCAGTGCGACACCTCAGGTGAGGACGAAGGAAAAAGGCACAACGAGAACTGACTACCTAAAAATAGCGTTGGTGGTCGGCACTCGTGTCTTCTTTCTTCGTTCTCGTGTCGGGTGTCGCGCTGAAGCGTCGCGGCGTTCAGCAGTTTATTTTTCCCGCCAAGCAGCACCTGACGCTGACGTCACATATATGACGTCACTAATACACGTGACTTCGACGTCGCGTTTTTGTTTTAATTATGACGTCAGTTTTTAGTTGTCCACGCATTTCGAAGACGGCGCTGGCTGCGCACCACAAGCCGCCATGTTTTGAACGTATGGGCTTCTATGGAGCCTACGCTACCATAGTACATCTACCTTGCGTCCGGCGCTGAAAAACGAACGCGCGCAGTCTTTTTAGCGTTCCTGCTTGCGTTTGGTGTGGAGTGGTGTGTGCGTTTAGGTGTATGGTGTCTCGTGTTTGGCGTTGCCGAGAATCTGCGTTCCACGGTGGGTTACTGTCATGCCGCTCCGATTTTTCGTTCAGTACATTTATGTTGCCTAGCTTGAACATGTGGTTTATATAGGTTGCAGCAGTTGGAAGTGACCGCTAGCAACTGTTGGACCACTGGTAAGATGGCGGTAATAGTTTTTACCTTTTACTGATTTTGTGAGTGCATTGGTTACTTTGACAGAAACCGTGCGTTGCAGCAAGGAGGTCTTTCACTTGTGTGGTACCGTGCAATTACCATGAAATTGAAAGATGGCTTCAGTTTATGGGGGTTTAATGTCCCAAAGCAACTCGGGCTATGAGGGACACTGTAGTGAAGGGCTTAACGTGCGCTGACATCGCACAATAAACGGGCCTCTAGAATTTCGCAGGCGGTGTCTCCCCTAACATCCTCGTCCTGCGGCCGAGGCTGTTGGGGCGCGCACCTTCGCTGTTGGACGTTTGTTCTCTCTCTCTCCATCGCAATTCGACCGTCGCGGCCGGGTTCGAACCCGCGTCTTTCAGGTCATGCCATAACCACTGAGAAATTGAAAAATCTAAATATTTCGCTCCTGTAATGAAAGGCTTCAATCATGTAATTCAGAGAAGTGAACGTTTGTGGCTTATGGGGGTTTAACGTCCGAACGCGACTCAGGCTGTGAGGGACGCCGTAGTGAAGGGGTACGGAAATTTCGACTACCTGGGGTTCTTTAACGTGCAGTACACGGGCGTCTAGAATTTCGCCTCTATCGAAATGCGACCGCCGCGGCCGGGATCGAACCCACGTGTTTCAGGTCAGCAGCCGAGCGCCATAACCACTGAGCCACCGCGGCAGCCCAGTTCAGAGAAGTAAATCAATATTGGTTACTAATGGCATTTCGGTAGCAAAACATTGAGTCTGAGGAGGCACCGCCCAGCCGAACATGTGAGGAGCTTTCACATGACTGAAGCAGACCCTGAAAGCCTTTTAGCTGGCACCTACTGGTAGCAGCGTTCACCACATTTCATTCATTCCACATCATACCTTTCTGCCAAAAAACATCCATATTTCAGCACCGCAGCGGTGGCCTAGTAATTTGAGCATCCACCTTGCATGCGGGAGGTGCAGGGTTCGATCCCCAGTGCCACCGGGTGCCCACAGATAATACAGTGGGTACAAACTTTCCCCTCGCCCAGTGCTTGGCTCCTTTAGGGTGAAATGCTTGGCAAACGAGTCGCTGACCCCACCTTAGAAAAGACGAAAAACACCTTGTGTATGGCGCTCTTTGGCCTCAGATGCCTTTGCGCCATAACAATACTTCAACCTCCGAGCACTCGGTCACAACCAGGTGTTCAGTGGGCACCGCAATGTGACTGCCAAGCTTGATCAAAGTGGTCACCAGCAAAAAGTTCGCTAGGTGACTGCGCCCCACCAAAAGATAGCACTTCCACCGTGCACACGCTCTTTTTTTGCGCTGTCATGATGATCATCATCAGCCTGACTATGCCCACTGCAGGGCAAAGGCCTCTCCCATTCCTCTCCAATTAACCCTGTCCTTCGCCAGTTGCGGCCACCGTACTCCCGTAAACTTCTTAATCTCATCCGCCCACCTAACTTCCTGCCGCCCCCTGCTATGCTTGCCTTCTCTAGGAATCCACTCCGTTACCCTTAAGGACCAGCGGTATGCACTGATAAACACTAGAGCTCTGCACAGGCCGCATTCTGAGGCCTGAAACTCAAAGCCTGGGTCTGCTACGTTATCACATTACTGAGCCCGGGCCCAGCCCGCCAAGCTCAACATATTTAGTGCCCGGCCCATTCTTATTCCTGCAGCAGCTCAAGAGGTAAATTGTTGGTGAGTGCAACTAGTCTCTTGATACACAATTAAAAAAGTGGCCGGCAAATGTGCCCAAATTGCAATAACGCTAGGGGAATTGGTTTGGTTTATTGGGGTTTAACGTCCCGAAGCAACTCGGGCTATGAGGGACGCCGTAGTGGAGGGCTCCGGAAGTTTCGACCACCTGGGATTCTTTAAGGGGACAGGGTAGGCCCTATACCTCCCATGTATTTTAGCCTATGTTTGTGACCCGTTTTCTCAGGATCTGTTAAGGTTAGAACAATCATATTGGTACCGGTGAAATTAGCTTCCCAGGTTCTCTTTACTGAACCAGAAGTATTCTGTAATAAGAAGAGGCTTTTTTTTGTTCTTGTTTTTAGTGAACCTGCTCACTTTTCAGGCAAAAATGGCCAATGAATAGCTTGTGAAACAAAATCCCCTGAACTAATCTTTATAATTCTGGTTCAGTAGATTTCTCCCTACGCTGCAGTAATGTTGGCAAAAAATGATGTTTCTAGCTGCTGTGGTTCCAGAGAAAAAGGGGCAAACGTTTCGAAAATTGACATTTCGAGAAAAACAGCTTTGAAGTAATTCAAAGCACTTTACTCCAAACCTGCACGCTGTAAATGCATGCGGATGTATCAGATCAATAACCACTAGCCTCGTAACCACCTCCAGAGTCAATATTTCTCTTCTTCGTTTGCTGCCTTGCTTTTCGGGCCTCTTCTGTAACCAGCTGTGCAGCCCAGTATGCAAAGTACAGTCGTCGCTCCGAGCAGCTGTACCTTTTTCTATGCATCGTAAGGCATACACAGTCCTCATGTTGACTTCATAGAAACCCGGCGTTGTCTTTTTTGACGTCTGGAATTGATGCGAAGAAGAGCACCTCACGCAGATGAGAGAGTGAGTGCAAGCAATGCCAGCTCTTCGTGCTGCGTTTTCGAGCTGCTGCAAGACCCCACTGCACACTTTACATGCACAGCTTTCACGATGGCACATGAGAGCATGTCAGTGTCAATCAGAGCATAGCCAGGGTCACAAAAACTTGTGTTTAGGTTATCCATTTGTGCTGCTGAGTGCGACAGCTTTGAAAAAGACGGGCACGCCATGGCCGCTGTGTCTAGCGTCGGAATGCGCTGCGAGGACTTGGTGCCATAAGGAACGAACTTACGACGATTCCCGTGAAAGCGCCGCTTTTGAAATAACTTCTTCGTCTTTGGCATATCATGAACGCTTAGAATGTAGCCTCAAAGCAATAAAAACCGATTTTGACCGTGAAAGCAAGTCGATAGAGAAGCAAAATAACGCGCGTCGCGAGATATGCCGGCAGCATCTGAGAATTGTTTTGGCTAAAAACGGAACGCTAGGTATTTATTGCCGTTGCCAGGCGTGCAATAACCATTCTGCTAAACACAGAGAAAACAGGTGTTGTTTTCCATTTTTTTTTTCAACCTAGAAGACGTACAGGTCTCTCATAGGTGTGAAAGGAGGCGTGGTCGGTCACCACCTCAGTTTCCGAAAAGGTCAATTTTCGGGGTAAATAATTCGTGCACACGCAAGTGACCCATTGGGAATCGTGGAGGACAGATTGGCAATTCCAAATATCAAAAAACAAAAAAATCAATTTTTTTTCAAAATATGTGCCTACCCTGTTCCCTTAATGTGCTCTGACGTCGCACCGCACACAGGCCTGTAGAATTTCGCCTTCATCGAAATTCAGCCGCCGTGGCCGGGATCGAACCTGCGTCTTTCGGGTCAGCAGCCGAGCGCCGTAACCACTGAGCCACCACGGCGGGTTTGGTGCATACAAAAATAAGAGAATATCGGGTGGGTTTGCTCGCTCGACTTTTTGAACAGTGATCATCTCCGTGACTAGCCCTGAATTTCCAAGAGCCAAATCAAAAAGGTTCCATAAATATGCAATGAACTTTGCGTTAGTTGGTTTTTTATCAGTCATTTTTTTACGGCCCACTATGTGTGAATACTATGACGCCTTCAAAACTGTTGCAGTGGCATGTCTTTTTTAATGAGTGCGATTTCGCGGGTTGAATCATGGCTGCACGAAAAGTAATGAAAGTGCATGTTTATTGCGTAGTATGTGCTTGGAAGACCGGAAGAGTCTTCAGCCAGTGTGCTCTTTTCCAATTACGTTTCTTGTAGCATAGAGATGTGTTTTTGGGAGGTGGAGGCACACTCTCTTGGAAGCGATGGATACCTGTTGAACAGTTGAATGAACGTCATTCTCCAGCAGTTCTTATGAGACCTCAGATGTCTAGTCGTTAGCAGTGACACAAAACCGAGCAGATACCTTCTTGCAGATTGATGGCATGTGGTGCTGATGGCTGAAGCTACCCAGGCCAGCGGTGTTGTGTAACCTAATAGGCTAGTGCACTCGTGCAAAGGAGCCATGAGTCGGGTGTTGCGAAGCTAGAAGACCCTGCTGCTGGATTATGAGCATTTTCTTCTAAGCTTCTCTTGTATTGTTCCATGCAGCGGGGTGTGCGCGTTCGAAATTACTTGGACAGCGGCTGACACCGATTAACCCTTTCAGGTGCTTTGTACACAATTGTGTAAGTGGCGAACTTACACCTTTTTCTGAGAAACTGGAGCACTTAACAGTGATTTCATTATTTCAGTCAAATTGAGCACCCTTCTTGTTGCATACGATTTCAGCAGCGCGAACACGGTTAGGAAAAGACAGAAAGCGGACAGGACAGAGCGCTGAACTGTCAACTTTATAGCAATGTCATTCCTGTGTTTTTAGCTTTTTTTGCTCGTGTTTTCTTCAGACCTTCATGCACCCTCAGCCCTGTTGTTCCATGCTTTGTACATGTCTTTCACTGGTTTTTAGTCTTTTCTTTGTTAGCACTCATGCTCGTTGTATCCTTGATAACCCGGGAAAAAGTGATAATTTACTCGTTCGCGCTCTGATTGTGTTGTGCTTAGATAAATCCCCCTGGTGGGCGTGTTCTGTGGCGTGTGTATTTAAGAGCGGGGCCTTGGGCGTTCTTGAATTTTATAAAGTTGATAGTTCAGTGCTCTGACCTGTCCGCCTTCTGTCTTTTCCTAACCGTGTTCGCGCTGCTGAAATCGTATGGATTCCCACCAACTAGCCCGCCAGATTGTGTTATTTCTTGTTGCAAACAGATTTTGTACCATGTAGAGAATGCAGTAAGTAATATTTCATATAAGAGCGAGCTTGGTGGCACTTCGTTCGCCGTTTTTGTGTGGGAAGATTTTGCCATGAGTGAGAACATCTCAGCTCAGTTTTAGCTCAGTTTCGAGCGTAATGTGAATCTTCGAAACACGAAGTGATTCCACGATCCCCAAGGTGTTTACGTGACACACAAGAGCATTTCGATGTTACTATTTCTAGCAAATCTGACACTTTGTACGGAATTCACCACATCGTTGTAAAAACTTACCTGCTGGTCTTTCACATTTCAAAACTAACAAATTCTCTTTCTTGAGGCCTGAATGTACTACTTAGGTGAAAAAATAATTGATTTCAGTGAAAACAAAAAATGGCGCCTGAAAGGGTTAAAGTAGGTCTACAAATAAACTTTCTCTCATTCTGCATCAGCAAAAATTAATAGCTGTGGTTTATTTATGTAATAAACCACTGGAAAGATTTTAGCTTCGGAATTCGTTCACTTCCGAAGTGTTTCTGGGAACAGTCTAAGAAAAAAAATCAGCATTACTTGTAATTTTTCTTGGGTGAGGAACATGCAACTGTAGCTGATTAATTTTTTTTTTTTGTCTACAAACACCATGACCCTATTTCATCCCTACTGCAGTAATGACTCAAAAGCCTCACGCAGCCTCTTTTATGTACGGCCCCAGCCTGGCCTGGGCCTGCAACTTCGAGACTGGGTCAAGGCCTGGCAAAAACAGCACATTTTCTGGCTTGGTTTGAGCCTGTGCAGTGCTCTAATGATCACTGCATTTGCTCAGCACAGTTGGGGCCGCATCGATGTACAGTCTTTGTCAAAAGTTTAGAGGCCAGGGGGTTTGCTTCTAAGCCTCGCAGTGGGACTCCTGTAACATTTGTGGTAGTCCTACCCATTGGAGAAGGCAGGACCAGAAATCTTCTTACCTTCGGCAAATTTGGAGAGCCGGAGATGAATTACGAACCACAGAGTGTGGCTCAGAAGCAAACCCCCTGGGCTCCAAACTTTTGACAAAGGCTACATATGTAAATAGTTTGTTTAGTGCTGTTAACGCTTTCATTCATTCATCACTCAGAAAGAAGGCGCAAGGAGCGGCCGCGGAGCTTATAAACAGCATCGCGCGGTTCTTCTACAAAACATAAAATACAAAAAAAAAAGATTGCTATCGGCTCGGGGGCACAAAAAAATTTTGCATCTCTGCCGTATGACATGGTTTCACGCAGTACAAACTAATCATTGCAATTAGAAATACGCCATCAACCCTTAACAGTTTGATCGGATTCGTGGTCGAGTTCATACAGTTCCGAACCACGATCTGAGCTATGTAGGGTGGCTGTGAATAATGGGGTAGCCCAAGTTGGCCTTTTCTGAATGCTTGTTGAAGGAGCAAGCTTTGGAGAGGGGGTGTGCCCCTGGGTCGATAGCTCTGTACAGTCTTTGTCAAAAGTTTACAGCCCAGGGGGTTTGCTTCTAAGCCTCGCAGTGGGACTCCTGCAACATTCGTGGTAGTCCTACCCATGGGAGGAGGCAGGAGCAGAAATCTTACCTTCAGCAAATTTGGAGTGCCGGAGATGCATTACGAACCAGACAGTGTGCTTCAGAAGCAAACCCCCTGGGCTCCAAACTTTTGACAAAGGCGGTACCGTCCAAAATGCAGGTGCAAGGCTTGTCCAAATGCCACTGGTGCAGTCATTGACATTACTGCATTGACGTGCTACTGGCATGCACCATGAAGAAACGTTCTCAGGAACTGGCATACTGATGAACTTCACTGGGTTGAAGCTAGTGCTGAACTTAAAAGAACATCGAACACTGTCATAGCTGCCAGGCAACTGTTCCAGATTCTCTAGAAGCACCCACGTGACGCAGTGCCTGGTCGCTCCAACTTTTTTTTTTTTTTTGCCCGGAGCATATGAAAGCACTGTGCACTGGAGGTCAATGCTCCGAAAGAACCGCAGAATACAAAACCAGCGGCTGGTATTGACCGACCAAATGGGACGACTCTTATCAAGAGTGCTCCAGAGCGCTCCAAAGCGGCCAATTGAAGACACGATAAGGTTGGTCATTTAACATTATGTACAGCGCGAAAAACGAAGACAGGGGAAGAAACACGCAAACAAACAGGCGCTGCTATCAACTGAAATTTTATTAGGAAATACTTGTGGTTATAAAGGCTTAGGCGCACGAAACAACGAAAACAACAGAAACAGCAAACCAAACCACACGTGTGCATCAGCCTCATTGCACTGCAGCAGTACTCTCAAGATAGTTCAGTTATACCTGGTGTGACGCCACCGAATGTTTTGCAACACACGGAATGTGCGATGTGGCGATCAGATACGCCTCCACTATTTCCCAGCACTTGCGATTCCTGTGCCTGAAGACAATGTCGGCCCGCCCCAAATCAGGAATGCACATGCTTATCATTTTCTTTAATGCAGTCGCGGCAGTGTAGAGCAAGATTTGATGAAGCGACCTCTCGTGCTGTCTCAGGCAGCGTGTGTCTTCCCCTGTCTTCGTTTTTTGCGCTGTACATAACGTTGAATGTTCACCAACTCGCCCAGTTTTCGGTTCTGCTTAAGTTGATCGCCGTTATTTTACATGTGCACAAAAGAGTGCTTTGGCTAGGCAACACGTCGCCTAGAAAAAGCGTCACTCTACTGGCATTATGTCTGTCTCAAAACTTGCCACTGCAATTTTTCGCAGGTGCTGTGTACCATGGAGAAAGAGGAGACGGCTGCTGCAGGGGACGACTGCTCCTATGGCCCTTCTGTCTTGAAGGAGCCCGTGACACTCGAGTGAGTTGCCATCTGAGTGCAGAATGCCTCCTTTTCATGGGAATGGGAACATGATATCCACCTACATCATCCACCATCCTCGTACTTCGTTTCATACATAGCAGGCAACGCTGCCAAAGCAAGCGCGACTGTTCATGCTAGCTGATTACGCGCCTGAAAAGTAATTCACCATACAAAGTGAACACTCGCATATTTTCTTTCACCTCTTCATCACATTTTTACACAACAGTGTTAAGGGCCCCGTGTTGCAGAAAAGCCGGTGTCGGCGGCAGCGGCGTTGGCCGTGAGCGAGAAATCCAGGAAGCATTAATAAATAAAACCGAGTAGGAAATTGGTCGAGTCGAACCAGGGTCTTCGGAGTGCGAGACGAGCCAGCTACCCACTCCGCCATGCCAGCTCGACGGTTTGGAATGAACAAAGGCGCGTTTAGTGAATAGGCGTGTTGTCTTAGAAGGATGCTTTAGAGACATGTACTGTAGTGTGCATTCCTTTCGGGTGTCCACTGAGACATGAGAGAGACAGGCGTCGTTTCGTTTCCTTCGGGCAAGGCGTCGCACCGAACGGGCGATGGTGTTCCGTGGACTCCTTGGCAACGCTGCAACAGGCTCCCGCGCCCCACTCTTAAAAGACTAAGCTTAAGCGTCCTCCAATATTTGGTCCTGCGACTCATCGAGACTTCAAGGTTTATGACATGTGGTGCCGTGATACGCGGCTGGTAAAGCGAATTGCTCCGACTCCATCCACGCCGCAAAGGTAGGGCCCACTCGGAGGAAGTCACAGCCAGATGGCCCGAATAGTGAGTGCCTCAAAGCTTGGACCGTGATTTTCAGTGCTAGCTCTTCCTTTTGTGCCATTTTTGACATTCTCGTCCAAACACTCCCCGTGGCTTCGAGAGGAATGATCTGGCTCGGTGGGCGCACTGCTTCTGCAGCCTCCACTGCATTGCCAGCTATGTGTCAGACGGAATGTAATGCCTTTTGAATATTAAGCTGAACTAACAGAAGCATTTCACCTTTCCAAGAAATTGGTGGCCTTGGGTAATTTCCTGATATCTGTGGCGTACCTGATGTCTTTTTCAGAGTGTCTAGCGACCTGGAAAGCCTGGAATTGTCAGGAAAATTTTGTGCACCTGGAGAAATCTGGGTATTACCAGGGATGCCATCAAAAAGTTCGCACAGTTGGGAAGATTTAGTGGCTGAAATTAACACATTGGTTTGCGATGAATTACAGTGATGCAGCAAGTGCCCAGCATACTATTCATGCACATTGGAATGAATTTTTTTCACTTCACACTCTTGAAAATCGTTGGCATCAATATCTATGCCATCAAGTTCGTTGTTTTGTAAACTTGGCTCTGTGGGCTGTGCGAAACTTGTATACCGTGCAGAAACTAAAACAAATACAGGCTAGTTGCTCTGTATTTATTTATTCATTTATTTATTGAGAATACCTACAAGATGTTAAGGCATTCTTATAGGGGGTTAAGTACATGGGGGCCGCATAATGTCAATAAGTTCTGTAGTTTGAGCTGTGACGTTAAGGTTATTAAAAGCTGGCACTTTTTGAAAATCGTCTTGTGCTTTTCCCACAGCAATGCTGCTGTAGACTGAGCATGGGGTGCCTTGTTCAGTGCCTGGAAAAACGTGTGCGATCAGTCTTTCGTTCATGGCTGCGTTTTGTGGGAACACATTTCTCTGTTTACTGTTTTGATTTCTAAACTGCTTGAGATCATTTGATAATTTTCATTGCTCTTATCCACTACAAGGCCAAGGTATTCGTTTGTACTGGAAGAACACGAAGAGGGCAGCCAGCCTCACTAAAAGGGGGCTCTCAATAGAGTTGTGGTATGCCTAGCATGTTAAGGGGCGCCGCTTCACAAATATCCTCCAGCAAGAATTTACTTAATGCGTTTTGTGGAAAGTGAGTTATCTGTAGTGTGGTATTTTTATGGGGTCACAGCCTTCCGCTCCCGCACTCCCACACCGTGGATGCAACGATCCCACTCGCTAACCGCAAAGGGGTTCGTGCTTGAGGGAACAAAGGGAGGGACGACAATGCGTGTGCACTCATATGCTATTTATTACACCTGCTACGAATACACAGAGTGGGCCGGCTAGCTACACAACATCAACGAGGCATTCCTCGGAAATACAAGGGTAACGTAAGAAGGGCTTCTGACTTACCGGCTGGGGCAGGGGCGCTACTTGTGTTGGCGCTGAACGTTTGTACACGTCGACAATGGCCGCCGGGTTTTCCCGTGCACGCCACATTCTTGGGGCGAAGCCATCCCCGAGCATTTGCTGGGGGAGGTGACGAGAGTGCGCGTTTGCTGCGCTCGCTTCGCTGCCGGGAACCAGAAGTCCAGTGGCAAGGCGTAACGGGTCTCCGTGCACCTGCCGCGGAAGGTGATGAGAGCGTGCGGCTGCAACCGCTCGTGATGCTGGCTGGATTCCGAAGAGACTCTCAACGGCTCGGTGGCGCTCCCGTCGCTGCTTCCACTTACCCCAAGAGGGGAAACTTCCCTCCTTGCCCAGCCGGTGCTGTCATGAAGTACAGTGATGATGGTCGGCCACGTCGAACACGAAGGGGGAGAAACAGGTTTTCCACAGGTCGTCTAGCACTCGGTGTCATTTACTAAAACAAGCATCGCCACAGAGCCATCTGGCACTTGTCTGTTGCAGAGTGCACCACTACTTGCATGAGAAGAGAACGCCATAAAGAGACTAACGCACTGGCTGCATTGACATATTAAGTGTGAGAGCGTGACACCGTCTGAAGTGCAGAAAGTATATAGCAGTTTAATCCGCACCCTCTCCCATAGTCTGAAAAGGTCTGCTCCTTGTAAAGCATTTCTGGCTAATACACTGCTTTCTGAGGAAAGAATATCATCCGGTGTTCAGATAAAGAACAACAGCAAAAAAGTTATCAAAGGCTACAGTGCAAACCACTTATAACAATAATGAGGAAACGAAAATCCAGTCATTATAACCAATTATTGTTGTATCTGCACCGGCAAAAGGAAAAAAATTAGGCAGTGGCTTGGCTCTGGTTTAGCCTGGATATACAAGCGAAAAGCTTCAGTTGTGCTTGGTTTGACGTCATGGCTGTCGCAGTTGGCGCACAATGCACTGGGAGCACCATGATAACGGTGGAGGCATTTGGCCGTCCACAGACTGCCTGTACGGAAGTGGAGGAGGAGATGGAAATTGGCGCGGTTAAAACTGCTCGCAGGAATGCGGAGAGGAGGGTTGCTGGCTGTGACGTGGCCAACACGCGGCTGCAACGAAAGGTCAAACGGTGGGCGAGGAGGCGAAACGCGCAGTTGTAGCGGTGGTGAGAAGGCGGCGCACATGCGCAGTAGCGCGCTGCTGCACCTGTGCTGCGTGTGACGTCAGTTGGTCGCGGCATATGGCTCGGCTCCGGCCCTCGTAGTGAAGCTTTTCACTTCAAAAGCAAAAAGAACGCACCCATGATTGCCGCGTGCATATAGGCTTTACCCCATGCATGTTGCCACCGGTGCTCCTGTCAAGGGTGCACGTGTTGGCGCATTGCCAAGTTTGGCCATCGAGCCAACCACCCCACTGGAGCTCCCATCAAAAGATAAACACGCCGTATTGTTATTGGTGCACAGCATCTTGGCACGTTGACAGCGTCTGTGCCACGGACAGTGCAAAACTGAGGAACGCACTAAGGAACACTAACACTTAAAAAAAAATAGTAAATTCTCAAAGACAAAAGTGTGTGTGGGGTGGAGGGGTTCAGAGATATCTCCTTGTGTTTAGTCACCGCCGGTTTTTGCCGAGTTCGCGAGCCCACAGATGGTCGAATTGGCAGAAGCTGCATTTGTGTGAGAAAGTGTTGCACAGTGGCGGCCAAGCAAGCTCTTCCCTCATCCCTCCTTCAGCGATTGGGACGATGATAAAGCTTGGTTCCCAAGTCGTACGCAATGCCTGTTGCGGATTTCACCACACCGGCGGTTCATTTGCAGAGTTTGCATGCCATTCGGCTCCAAGTATTTTATTTTTTTATCAAGCTTTGAGACAAATTTTGGTGGTAAATACCTTCCGCATGGCCAGAATCCTATTAAGGCGAAAGCCTTTAATGCCTCACACTGTCGTTAGCAGCCGTATCGGCAGATTTGTCCACGTTTCGGTGTCACTACTTAAAAAAAAAAAAAAACGTGTCGTCTCTGGGAATCGATTCAGTGCCTTTGGCATTTGAAATAGAAACGCTACCACTCCGCCACGCCACGAAGGCTCAGGGTTTGAGCATGAATAAAGGCGCATCTAGTGCATGCATGGGTTTCATAAATAAAATAAAAGAAATAAAGAAATACAATAAGGAAAGAACCAAAAATAAAAAATGAAAAGAAGGTATGAAAAAAATTACCGACGATTACGTTACTTCCTAATGCGAAATTTGAACGCAGCAAATAAGCTGTTTCACCTTTTCGATAGATTGAGGCAAAGAAATCGAGCAACACATGTATGTGCTATCACAGAATTTTTTTTTTTTTTTTCACACGTATTCGCAATTTCGGCTCGGGCGGTGCACATATACAGATCCGCCGCCACCGATCTGGCTCTCTGATTGCCACCGCACAGGGGTTGCATTGGAGGAGGAGCGAAGAAAGGAATTAAGTTCGAGCCGGCGCTTTGACAACCGGAGACTCGCAGGAAGAGGGGGGAGGGGGCGGCGTGTACACCCAGCGGCAAACGATGGGGGCAGAAGCGCGCGCAGCAAGCGGACAACACGATAAAGGGAGGAGGGAAGAGATAGCAGCGACTGACTGATGCCGCTGACGCCGATAGCGCTGGGGGGATGAAAGGGGGGCGGAGCTGGTTACGAGGCCGACGCCGACGACGACGCGAAACCCAGGAACGGACGCCAAAGAGCTGCGCTCTAAAACAAAAATGAAAAAAAAAACAGCGCAAGGAAACACTTTCACCTTGCAGCACTTTAGAGAGCCAAAGTGCCCCCTGAATGTTTTGTTGCATCCGTTTTTTCGCCAATATATGGTTTATTTTTACATAGGGGCAATGGGAGAATTGATAATTTAAATAATTTGATCATTACAAATGGTATATTGTTATATCTGGTATTGTTGTTAGTGGTTCACACTGTAAATGTATAGCATAGTAGTGCCTTCTACAACGTAGAAGTTTAAGGCGGAAGCCTTTGATGCCTCATCGTTGTAAGCAGAAGCTGTCGACAGAAATGTCACGCTTTTCAATTGGTCGAAACGGTCGTGACGTCACAGTGCGCGAATTTCAAAGGGGCAATTGTACTTTGGCTACTAACCATGCAACCAATTCAAGGGATTGTATAGTGATGCTCCAAGTAAGTTCGACTGAGTTTAGTTAAATGCTTACTTAACCAATTAGTCTAATGAACCTTTCTAGTCAGACCAGATAAATAAATAAAACCGAGTAGGAAATTGGCCGAGCTTGGGAATTGAACCCCGGTATCTGGAGTGCGAGTCGAGCATGATAACCACTCCGCCATGCCAGCTCGATAGTTTGGAATGAACAAAGGTGCGTCTAGTGAATACGGTGTCTTCGTTCACTCCCATCTTCCTCCCTTCCCGTTACGGGGAGGTATAGGTGTCCACCGAGATATGAGACAGATACATTTCCTTTCCTCAAAAACCAATTTGCCGATCCAAATTATTGTCACAAGGGGGGGGGGGGGGGGGGGGAATTTTGACGGGTGTCCACCGAAATATGTGAAGCAGTTACTGCGCAACTTCCTTTCCTCAAATACAATTTTCGACTAGTGTCTACTGAGATATGTGAGACAGTTACTGCGTAATTTCCTTTCCTCAAATACAATTTTCATTTTCTTCATTACCGCCCCTCTTTCTTCTTTCACTCCACTTCCTCCCTTCCTGTACGGTGCGGTTCAGGTGTCCACCGAGATGACAGAGAATTACTGCGCCATTTCCTTTCCTTAAAAAGCGTTGCGTTCAAAGGGCATTGCACGGGTGGTGGCGTTCCTTGGACTCCGTGGTAGTGCTACAAACGCTGTAGTGTTCCACTCCTAAAGGTGGAGCTTAAGCGTCATTGATTAGCAGTTAATTAATGCACCAACAGAATGTGAAGTGAACAATGTCGTAGCAGAATGCAGCACTCAGGCTTTCGCCTTTCACCACTTTAGCCGCTAAAGTTCCTCGTAATTTTTTTTCATGACCACCACCTGGCCATAAAGTTATTCTTTTCCTACTAAATTGGTTACAGAGGTAGCAACTGTCGGATACAGTATTCACTTGCGTAATTTGCACACCCCAAATTTGTTACCCCAGGTTATGGGAAAAAAAAGAACGAAACTTTTGCACGCGCATTTTGAGCTGCGTGCACACGGGTGTGCTCAAAGGCTTGGGGCAGATCGGTGTGGCCGTGTCACCATGTGTGGCTGCGAAAGGTGCGAGGGGACGAAGTGCATGCCGTTCACCAGGCTTCCTCGCACTGGCGGTAGCGTTCTCGGACAAACAAGTAGCGTGCACTGCACTGCAGTCTGAAACTACCAGACTGTCTGCTCTTGCCCCTAGTCAGCCACGCTGCACGTGAGAGTCCTGTTATTTCCATTTTCCTCTGACTGCTGGCTTGTGTTGTTGCACATTTATTGCTTTGAGCTGAGCACGCACTGTGATGCCATCCCGTGGGGGGTCGCACAACGTGGGGCTGGGTGGGAAGAGGTATATATCCCTTTCAGGCGCCATTTTTTTGTTTTGACTGAAATCGGTTATTTTTTCACCTAAGTAGCATATTCAGGCCTCAAGAAAGGGAATTTGTTAGCTTTGGAGCGCGAGAGACCAGCGGGTAAGTTTTTACAACGATGTGGAGAATTCCGTACAGAGTGTCAGATTTGTTAGAAATAGTAACATCAAAATGTTCTCGTGTGTCAGGTAAACACCCTAGGGATCGTGGAATCGCTTTGTGTTTCGAAGATTAACATTACGCTCGAAATTGAGCAAAAACAATCGATGTTCTCACTCGCAGCGAAATCTGTCTGCACGAAAACGGCGGACAAAATGCTGCCTAGCTCACTATTATGGGAAATATTATTCACTGCATTAGCTGCATGGTACAAAACAGCAACTTATTTTCAACAAGAAGGGTGCTCAATTTGGCTGAAATAATGAAATCACTGTTAAGTGCTCCGGTTTCTCAGAAAAAGCTGCAAGCTCACCACTTACACAATTGTGTACAAAGCGCCTGAAAGGGCTATATGAAGTCTGCTTGTTGTTGGCCAGCAAGGGAAGAGTTGATATATATGCAGCAGCAATAAACAGTATATATTGCTCATTACGATCTCCCCTTGTCATAGTCGTGGATGGACACTTGAAAAACGCATTTCATTGCCGCTTTTTTTTACTTTTATTTCCCCCTTTGTTCCCCTCCCCACGTGTAGGGTAGCATACTGGGCATTGCCTGGTTAACCTCCCTGCCTTTCCGTCCATCTGTTTCTCTCTCTCTCTCTCTCTCTTGAAGAGTTTTAGGATGTGTTCACAAAATCTTTGCATAACTTGCGCATCCCCTTTTTGAAGCCTTAATTTAAACACAAGAAGTACACAAATTACGCAAGTAAATGGATTGCCTGGAAGAAATGCTTGAGGGAGCAGTAAAAAGTTACGCACTGCCTGAACTGTGGATCACCATCATCATCAGCCAGATTACGCCCACTGCAGGGCAAAGGCCTCTTCCATGTCTCTCCAATTAACCCTCTCTTTCGCCAGCTGCGGCCACCATATTCCCACAAATTTCTTAATCTCATCCGCCCACCTAACTTTCTGCCGCCCCCTGCTACGCTTGCTTTCTCTTGGAATCCACTCCGTTACCGTTAAGGACGAGCGGTTATCTGGCCTTCGCATTGCATGCCCTGCCCAAGCCTACTTCCTCTTGATTGGGATATTGGTAAACTGCCATTCATGATCTGAGATAACTTGCCATATGTGCTTCACCCCATTATTTAAAAAAGTAATCGGAAAATTGTTCTTGCGGATTCACTTTGGTCATTGAATTTTTCCACAGAATGAATATGTGAAATAAAAAAGTGTTATTCCTTGACTTGGGTGTTATTACAGTGTGTGTTAAATATTCCTCTTGCAGGAACGTGCAGGAGGGAGTGGTATTTGAGATTGAAGAAGAATCGAGCAGCGCAGAGCAACAGCAGGCAACCTTCGATGAGGCCAAATTAATGGAAAACTTGCGTTTAGATTTACTAAATGGAGGTGAGCTTGAAGATGAAGCAGGCCCAGATGATGATTTGGCTCTGCCCTTTGAGAGAATGGCCTTGTCCATGGAGGCTGTCACCGAAGACCGAGGAGTCCTTAAGAAGGTAAGCTGGCGGGTCGTATAGTCTTTGCCTGAATGTAATGATAATGTGCACAAGGGTTGTTCCACGTAAGATCGTATTTATATTTTGAAATTAAGCAGTGTGATTGATTGCAGGAAACTGGCTTGTTGCCAGTATGCTTCAAATGATGTGGTTAACCCTTAGTAAGGCGACCTTATTTCCAATGGGAATGTTGAATTTATAAGTTTCCTGATGCCCCGAGGAAAGGCTAGGAATAAATTTACTGCAGAAATGAACTCTATATGTAAATTAGCAAGACCTTAAAATGTGGGTCATATCTGTCCCACCGATAATGTGGTGTACAAGTAATGGATCACCATTTTCAGAGGTAGAGCAGTATTTGATTTTAATGACACTGCTTCGGTGCTCTTTGAACTCGTCAATGTTGAGGAGCTCGCATGCATTACATTTTCTTCTAAATAGCAGAAAAACACTTGATGCACAGGCGACAAGACAGGTTTCGCTATCATCATTAGTGCTTGCATCATTCTTCATGGAGCACCAGGCACATCTGCACCTTGATACGCCTTGCTGTGGCCGGTGCTCATGAAACCCACCCATTTTCGGGCTGTCTATGTTCCACAACCGATCACCTTGTACGCTTTGAGAACACAGTCCGGGAAGCGTTCATCCACAACCAACACTGTATCGGAGTCTTCTTTGACCTGGAGAACGCTTACGATACCACGTGGAGGTTCGGTATCCTCCGTGCCCTAGCGGACCTAGGTATCCGCGGCAGGATGCTGAGCTGTTTGAACGACTTCCTAACCAACCGCACGTTCCGAGTCCGCCTAGACGCAACCTTCTCCAACACTTTTATCCAAGAAACTGGTGTGCCCCAAGGGTGCATCCTCAGCACGACCTTATTCATCATGAAAATGAACTCCATAGGAAAAGTAATCCCAAAATCCATAATGTACTCAGTTTATGTAGACGACCTCCAAATAGCATGCATGTCTTCCAGCATACCTACTTGTGAGCGACAGATACAAATAACAATAAATAAACTGGCTACCTGGGCAGATAGAAACGGATTTAGATTTTCTTCTCAGAAAACAGTAGCGGTTCTGTTCTCTTTGAGACGAGGCCTACAGGCCGACCCCACACTATATCTAAACCAAACCCCACTACCTGTCAAACAAGAGCATAAATTTCTAGGAGTAACTTTCGATAAAAAGCTCACTTTCTTGCCACATATATATAGCATAAAGAAAAAAGGTTCCCAGGCCCTCAATATACTGAAACTACTGTCAAGAAAACGCTGGGGGTCTGATAGGGCATGCCTGTTACATATAAATCGTTCTCTGGTTCGCTCTAAGTTAGACTATGGGTCCATAGTATATGGCTCAGCAAGACCATCCTATATAAAACGACTGGATCCTATCCACAATCTTGGTTTAAGGTTGTCTTCCGGTGCTTACAGAACTTCACCAATAGCAAGTCTGTATGCGGAAACTAATGAACCTTCCTTAGAAGATCGAAGAACTGCACTAACTTGTACATACATCCTCAAAATCCTTTCTCAGCCCAAACATCTCTGTTACCCAATTGTCACGAAATGCTCATCCCGCGATTAAGCCGTTGCTTTTGCGCTTCGAAGAAAAATGCCAAGCTCTGAACATACTAAACAAAATCAAAAATATTGCCCCAAGACACGAAGTGCTACCACCATGGTACACTCTCCCCACAGTGTGTGACGTCACACTAACACGCCTCGGGAAAACCTGTACACCACACGACTATATAATACAAGAATATCTAGCACTACAAGAAAAATACAGAAATTACACTGCATTTTATACTGACGGGTCAAAAACTCATGCACATGTAGGAAGCGCAGTAATACAAGGAAAAAATGAAAATGCAGTACGACTGCCCTCATGTGCTACAGTTTTCACCGCTGAGTGTTATGCCATATGTGTTGCGGTACAGAAAATAAGAAATGAAAACATCAAAAACAGATTCACTGAGCGTCCTTACAGCATTAAACTCCAAAAATGCCACGGAGCCACTGATTGGAAGCATCTTACACAATATAGTAAAGGTCACAACACAAAAACATGTTATAAAATTCTGCTGGGTTCCCAGTCACATTGGCATTAGGGACAATGAGAGAGCCGACATGTGTGCTGCACAAACCAGAACCATGGAAATAAAACGTGAATTTGCCTCCTAGGGATTACATGAAGTTAGTGCATAGCAGACTAAGAGCCAAGTGGCAAGCTTCTTGGGAAAATGAAGGACACAGCAAGCTGCATACCATAAAGCCCATTTTAAAAGAATGGAAATCATGCCGCCATAAAGGGCGTTTTATCGAAGTAATTTTATGTTGTTTACGCATAGGTCACACACACATCACCCATAACTTCTTATTAACAAAAAAAGACAAACCTCTGTGTGAAATGTGTGGTGAGGAGCTCACAGTAAATTACATTTTAATTTCTTGTTTGCATCTCGAAGAACTTAGAAAAAAAATTTTTACGGTATTCTACAATGAACACATTCCATTTCATCCCGCATTGCTTTTAGGCGAGCAAACACTTGTCGAGTTTTCACTTGTTTGTAAGTTTCTGAGGGAAGCCAATGTTTTAAATCTATTATAATGTAACCTCTGTACACTTGACATAACATCATCTAACCTTGTGTTTGGCGCATGATAGCCATAGTTGCTTATGCACCATAAAACCCCATATAACTAACTAACTAAGTTTCCTCTCTTGTTTACGATCATGCCAATGAGGGGACGTTTCAAAAGCAGCCAAAAAAACACGTAGTTGTACTCTTTGAGGCTGATAGATTGGTACTGGTGAAATGCATTCACTGTAGTGGCGTCCAGCATGAAATCAAATAGCCTCGGCCCAGCCCCTCTTTGAACGGCAATCGGACTAGTTGCTGCTGCGTCGCAGATCAAAACGGTCCACATCGCTAATCCATCTGTTGTAGTCTGGTAGTGGATTTTGGCGTGTCGTTCGTATTGTTGACTGATTAGTGGTTTCCTCAAGGTCATAGAAGTGTAGATAGGACATGGACAGGTCTATTGTCCCGCCGTTCAAAGACTGCTGCGACCCCATTTGAGCGCCTAACGTAGTTTTCTTTTTGAAGCTTAGTGTCGAGCTTTACTTCTTCAGAAAAATTCTTCTGGCTTGTGCGAACTATTGCTGCTGCTGGAATATTGTGTTGAAGCTTTTCCATGGGCATCATAGTAGTGAAAAAAAATTGCCGAAGCATGACTGAGTTCCTGGTGAACATGTCTTCCGAAAGGCTAAGCACAGTATACTCACCAAGAGCGGTCATGATGAGGTTTTGCCCTCATAGATTTAGAATTGTACCAGGTAGCCCGTGTCAGAGTTTGCTTGGCACCATATCTTGGAGCCTCTCTTGATGGGCCTGAGAGGCATGTGCTGCTTAAGCGCCCTTTGAACAGAACTGTACTCTCGTCATTTGACTGGTGTGACGACAGGGTGTGCTGAGCGGAAAAATGCTGGTTCAGAGCATAGGGCTCACTCTCCAAAAAGCATGTCGTAGCCATCTTCACCGTGTTTCTTCTTTGTGGTTATGTCACTCAGGTGTAGAGTGGTCAAGACGTGTGTCATGAACTTGGATATTTCGTGATTGTGAAAAAAGTTGTCCCTGCTCCAGTACAAATAAAAGTGTTGCTGCGGGTTCGCACTCTTAGGAGCACCATGTGAAGAAATGCCTCAAGTTCACTTCTTTCTGTATTTTGCCGCACGTAGTGGTTTGTTTTGACCCAGAGGCAAACGACTTAGGATGGGTTCAGATGAGCGGACCGGATTGCGGATCATCCGTGCGCGTCAGCGCGGTTATCGTTACACGTGACCAAGCATCCGCGAGTCGGTCCGGACTCGAGCATTCACACGAACGTAGCGGAAAATCCGCACATACTCTGTCTCCCCCAGCATGCGTGCGCTGCTTGCGTGGCTCCGAAAACTCTGCTACCGAGAGTTTCAACATGGACGCCAAACGAAAACGTCGTTTCGCCATTGAAGTGCCTGAGGTTGCCGAGGAAGTTTGCGCGGCTAAAAAGCGGTTATGTCGGACAAAACCATGGTTGGGAAAAAAGTGTTTGGGTGTGCAGAACCTGCTGTACGAGGACCTACTTGAATGCGACCAGGCAGAGTACAAGCTCTTGTTGCGACTGAATCCAGAGCAGCTTTACCAGATACTGGCTCAGATACGACATCGAATTGAGCGAAAAGACACTATCATGCGGTCATCCGTGCCAGTTAAGACGAGACTACAAGTGACACTTCATTTTCTTCCATCTGATGAGCTACTTTATCTTTCCAAAAAGCAAATATAGTTGTACCGAGTTGTAAAATGGATCCAAGTCTGCACATAATATGACGTAGTGCAGCAATGAGCGAAATACGAAAAGGAGACCGCAACGCTGCACTCAAGCTGCAAATGCATCAAAAAGCGCGCCAAAACGAAAGGCGCCAGCATGGAGCAAAGCCGACTTCATTCCGGATAGCTAGCCAGACGAGTGGCCGAGCCAACATTGACCAACCTAGAAGTAAAGCGCAAAAACAATCTCGGTCCACCGCCAAGCCCCCAGACTGGAAAAGGTGCTCGCCTTTTCCATCCAGTTCGCGGTCCGGTCCTGGAAAAGTCCACGCCGCCCGCCCAAGGTTGCTAAGAGCAGTAATGCGGACAGCGCTGATGTGCCCGGGCCATCTGCGATCCGGTCCGCTCGTCTGAACCCACCTTTAAGGACGCACGCACAGTGCTCGTTCATGCCTTGGCAAGTTGGGTGGACAGTGCAAACAGCATGAAAATGGATGAGAAGGACTGAAGGACACAAAGACGGTGGTGCATATAAAATCACTTTATAATTGAGGAATGCACAACCTCGCATTCAGTTGGTCTTTTCTGAATGCTTGTTGAAGGAGCAAGCTTTGGAGAGGTGGTGTGCCCCCGGTTCGATAGCTCTGTACATATGTAAATAGTTTGTAAATAGTTTGTTTAGTGCAGTTAACGTGTTCATTCGTTCATCACTCAGAAACAAGGCACAAGGAGCGGCCGCGGAGCTTATAAACAGTATCGCGCGGTTCTTCTACAAAACATAGAATACAAAAAAAGATTGCTATCGGCTCGGGTGCATAAAAAATTTTTGCGCCTTTGCCGTATGACATGGTTTCACGCAGTACAAACTAATCATTGCAATTAGAAATACGTCATCAACCCTTAAAGGGACACTGAGGAGAAATTGAAGTTGGCTTGTATCGACAGAATACCAGCTCCTGATTACAAAAACGCCACTCATACTGACAACAAAGCTCTTGTAACGTAGAAAAGAGCGAGAACCAAAATACAGGTATCGCCGCCACAGGCCAAACTCGCAAGTACAAGCGTGATGAGATCATAGAACAAAACAGTGTTGCTAGAACGAATGGGTCTAGCAACACCAGGAACCGAGAAACCATGCATCACTGAGGCGCAGCCAATGCATGCGCAAATCTCCTTGACGTCGCCAGGTGGCGCCACGTGCCCGGCTGCTACGTGCGCTCCTGAAGCATCGGACAAATCAGCGCCTGTTTTCCGGCGGTAGGCGGGCTCCCGGTATTCCGCTAGCGGTAACAAGGTACATGGTATGCTAAAGGTGTCTATTTGCGAGAACTTCGTTGACGACTTCGAGAACGAGATCCATCGTAACGCTGGCAAAACGCCAGTGCAAACGTAATCGAAGCGACTGTAGCGACGGCCGCAATAGCCGATAGATGCCTTCAACGTGCGGCCGGCGGTAGCTTTCTTTTCGGCTGCTGCTAGGCCGCACTGCTGGCAGCCAGAAATCACGGAGTCTGCGTTACGTCATGTGCACGTCATGTGCACGTCATGTTTCACGTCTCTTAGTCCTCTGTCGTCATAGACGAATCCCAAGTTTGAATCAGAGCGGCGGGAAAAACTTTTTCAACTTCGAATCCAAATTTCTTAGAAATAAATGCATCTTTCGCTGCCGGCCAAGTGGCAACAAAGCCATGACATGCCGAACTATCGGATTTTACTATAAAAAAAATATTAATAGTGCTCTCCTCAGTGTCCCTTTAATAGTTTGATCGGATTCGTGGTCAAGTGGGCACAGCTCCGAACCACGATCCGAGCTATGTAGGGTGGCCGTGAATACTGGGGTAGCCCAAGTTGGCATTTTCTGAATGCCTGTTGAAGGAGCAAGCTTTGGAGAGGGTGTGTGCCCCCGGGTCGATAGCTCTGTACATATGTAAATAGTTTGTGTAGTGCAGTTAACGTGTTCATTCATTCATCACTCAGAAACAAGGCACAAGGAGCGGTCGCGGAGCTTATAAACAGTATCGCGCGGTTCTTCTACAAAACATAAAATACAAAAAAAGATTGCTATCGGCTCGGGGGCATAAAAAATTTTTGCGTCTTTGCCGTATGACATGGTTTCACGCAGTACAAACTAATCATTGCAATTAGAAATACGTCATCCACCCTTAACAGTTTGATCGGATTCGTGGTCCAGTGGGCACAGCTCCGAACCACGATCCGAGCTATGTAGGGTGGCCGTGAATAAGGGGGTAGCCCAAGTTGGCCTTTTCTGAATGCCTGTTGAAGGAGCAAGCTTTGGAGAGGGTGTGTGCCCCCGGATCGATAGCTCTGTACATGTGTAAATAGTTTGTAAATAGTTTGTTTAGTGCAGTTAACGTGTTCATTCATTCATCACTCAGAAACAAGGCACAAGGAGCGGCCGCGGAGCTTATAAACAGTATTGCGCGGTTCTTCTACAAAACATAAAATACAAAAAAAGATTGCTATCGGCTCGGGGGCATAAAAAATTTTTGCGTCTTTGCCGTATGACATGGTTTCACGCAGTACAAACTAATCATTGCAATTAGAAACACGTCATCAACCCTTAACAGTTTGATCGGATTCGTGGTCAAGTGGGCACAGCTCCGAACCACGATCCGAGCTATGTAGGGTGGCCGTGAATACTGGGCTAGCCCAAGTTGGCCTTTTCTGAATGCCTGTTGAAGGAGCAAGCTTTGGAGAGGGTGTGTGCCCCGGGTCGATAGCTCTGTACATATGTAAATAGTTTGTAAATAGTTTGTTTAGTGCAGTTAACGTGTTCATTCATTCATCACTCAGAAACAAGGCACAAGGAGCGGCCGCGGAGCTTATAAACAGTATTGCGCGGTTCTTCTACAAAACATAAAATACAAAAAAGATTGCTATCGGCTCGGGGGCATAAAAAATTTTTGCGTCTTTGCCGTATGACATGGTTTCACGCAGTACAAACTAATCATTGCAATTAGAAATACGTCATCAACCCTTAACAGTTTGATCGGATTCGTGGTCAAGTGGGCACAGCTCCTAAACCACGATCCGAGCTATGTAGGGTGGCCGTGAATAATGGGGTAGCCCAAGTTGGCCTTTTCTGAATGCTTGTTGAAGGAGCAAGCTTTGGAGAGGGTGTGTGCCCCCGGGTCGATAGCTCTGTACATATGTAAATAGTTTGTAAATAGTTTGTTTAGTGCAGTTAACGTGTTCATTCATTCATCACTCAGAAACAAGGCACAAGGAGCGGCCGCGGAGCTTATAAACAGTATCGCGCGGTTCTTCTACAAAACATAAAATACAAAAAAAGATTGCTATCGGCTCGGGGGCATAAAAAATTTTTGCGTCTTTGCCGTATGACATGGTTTCACGCAGTACAAACTAATCATTGCAATTAGAAATACGTCATCAACCCTTAACAGTTTGATCGGATTCGTGGTCAAGTGGGCACAGCTCCGAACCACGATCCGAGCTATGTAGGGTGGCCGTGAATAAGGGGGTAGCCCAAGTTGGCCTTTTCTGAATGCTTGATAAAGGAGCAAGCTTTGGAGAGGGGGTGTGCCCCCGGGTCGATAGCTCTGTACATATGTAAATAGTTTGTAAATAGTTTGTTTAGTGCAGTTAACGTGTTCATTCATTCATCACTCAGAAACAAGGCACAAGGAGCGGCCGCGGAGCTTATAAACAGTATCGCGCGGTTCTTCTACAAAACATAAAATACAAAAAAGATTGCTATCGGCTCGGGGGCATAAAAAATTTTTGCATCTTTGCCGTATGACATGGTTTCACGCAGTACAAACTAATCATTGCAATTAGAAATACGTCATCAACCCTTAACAGTTTGATCGGATTCGTGGTCAAGTGGGCACAGCTCCGAACCACGATCCGAGCTATGTAGGGTGGCCGTGAATAAGGGGGTAGCCCAAGTTGGCCTTTTCTGAATGCTTGTTGAAGGAGCAAGCTTTGGAGAGGGTGTGTGCCCCCGGGTCGATAGCTCTGTACATATGTAAATAGTTTGTAAATAGTTTGTTTAGTGCAGTTAACGTGTTCATTCATTCATCACTCAGAAACAAGGCACAAGGAGCGGCCGCAGAGCTTATAAACAGTATTGCGCGGTTCTTCTACAAAACATAAAATACAAAAAAGATTGCTATCGGCTCGGGGGCATAAAAAATTTTTGCGTCTTTGCCGTATGACATGGTTTCACGCAGTACAAACTAATCATTGCAATTAGAAATACGTCATCAACCCTTAACAGTTTGATCGGATTCGTGGTCAAGTGGGCACAGCTCCGAACCACGATCCGAGCTATGTAGGGTGGCCGTGAATAATGGGGTAGCCCAAGTTGGCCTTTTCTGAATGCTTGTTGAAGGAGCAAGCTTTGGAGAGGGTGTGTGCCCCCGGGTCGATAGCTCTGTACATATGTAAATAGTTTGTAAATAGTTTGTTTAGTGCAGTTAACGTGTTCATTCATTCATCACTCAGAAACAAGGCACAAGGAGCGGCCGCGGAGCTTATAAACAGTATCGCGCGGTTCTTCTACAAAACATAAAATACAAAAAAAGATTGCTATCGGCTCGGGGGCATAAAAACTTTTTGCGTCTTTGCCGTATGACATGGTTTCATGCAGTACAAACTAATCATTGCAATTAGAAATACGTCATCAACCCTTAACAGTTTGATCGGATTCGTGGCCAAGTGGGCACAGCTCCGAACCACGATCCGAGCTATGTAGGGTGGCCGTGAATACTGGGCTAGCCCAAGTTGGCCTTTTCTGAATGCCTGTTGAAGGAGCAAGCTTTGGAGAGGGTGTGTGCCCCCGGGTCGATAGCTCTGTACATATGTAAATAGTTTGTGTAGTGCAGTTAACATGTTCATTCATTCATCACTCAGAAACAAGGCACAAGGAGCGGCCGCGGAGCTTATAAACAGTATTGCGCGGTTCTTCTACAAAACATAAAATACAAAAAAAGGATTGCTATCGGCTCGGGGGCATAAAAAATTTTTGCGTCTGCCGTATGACATGGTTTCACGCAGTAGAAACTAATCATTGCAATTAGAAATACGTCATCAACCCTTAACAGTTTGATCGGATTCGTGGTCAAGTGGGCACAGATCCGAACCACGATCCGAGCTATGTAGGGTGGCCGTGAATAAGGGGGTAGCCCAAGTTGGCCTTTTCTGAATGCTTGATAAAGGAGCAAGCTTTGGAGAGGGTGTGTGCCCCTGGGTTGATAGCTCTGTACAGTCTTTGTCAAAAGTTTAGAGCCCAAGGGGTTTGCTTCTAAGCCTCGCAGGGGGACTCCTGCAACATTCGTGGCAGTCCTACCCATTGGAGGAGGCAGGACCAGAGATCTTCTTACCTTCAGCAAATTTGGAGCGCTGGAGATGCATTACGAACCAGACAGCGTGCTTCAGAAGCGAACAAAGGCTGTACATCTGTCATGTTCATATGAAACCCGCAGTGAGCGTGCTCCATTTGTGTTGTGCAGTGAAGCCCCTTGCCTGTCATTGGCACTGCCACGGCTTGGTGCTGGGGTTACGATATATTTGTTTTTTTTTTATCCCATATTATTTTCGGCCGAAAAAGTGTACAATTTTCGTTAGGAACTTTTTTACCCTTGATATGTCATGAAGCAGTCCCATTTGAACAGCATCCTCATTGGCGGGCACTCGCTAGCAAGGCACCTGGTAGTTCGCATGTTCATATTATCTGCTGCTTGTAGGGAAATTGTTCGTATCATCCCGAGCCGTAGCATATCATATATAACGCACCCTGGCCAGGTCATTTTTGAAATTCGGATCAACCAAAACAGCTTCATGAGATTCTACTGTTTTTACAAGGTGCCATCTGTAAGGAGTTTTTGAGAAATTTGTAACTTTGTTTGGACTGCTGAAACATAGGAATCTCGACTTACTCATCATCATCGGCCCGACTACACCCACTGCAGGGCCTCTCCCACGTCTCTCCATTAACCCTGTCCTTCGCCACCGCTGTATTCCCGCAAATTTCTTAATCTCATCCGCCCGCCTAACTTTCTGCCGTCCCCTGCTACGCTTGCCTTCTCTTGGAGTCCACTTCGTTGCCCTTAAGGACCAGCGGTTATCTTGCCTTCGCATTACATGCCCTGCCCAAGCCCACTTCTTCCTCTTGATTTCAACTAGGAGGTCGTTGACCCGCGATTTAACAGACTTTGCAGCTGCAAGTATCACTTCGTTACATCGAGGCTTGACTGTATGGCTGCTTGAGTGACATTACTGTCCCCAACGTCGTCAGACTTGCCTTCATTATCACACATTATTTCTGCTGACATGTAGCCAACCTGGAGACCCTGTGGAAATTGGTTAAATGGTGAGGCCATACATCTAGTTTGGATCGTCAGTTTTCTTCTTTTTTGGGATGTAGTACACAAAAGAACAATCTGAGGTGTCACATCAGTTCATTCTCCGTGTTAATTTGTGTGATTAGTTGAGTGGATTACAGCAGCTATGAAAGAGGTTAGGTTAGGTTAGGTTACTCTTTAAAGTTACACGTGAAATGCAAGTCGCTTCGTATAGTTGAAAAATGTCATGCGACTCCAATGGGCTTTGCTGTCCAGTGAAAAAAATCTACCGACTTCCTTGAAGAGCAAGCATTTTGAGGACCTTGTGAATGGCGTACCAGACACTGTTCCAGCAAGCAGAAAAGCAGACGGGAAGAGAAAGAGCAGTTATCGCAACGGATGCAGACTCGCAGAAGGCGCACGAAACAGCGCCCAGTGCGCTATGGCTGAAGCAGAGAGGTGGGCTGTGGTGTTTTCAGTCAAATCAAATCAAATTTATTTTCCAACAAGTGGATGGTCGCCTGGGCTAAAAGCTGTACAAACAGCTTGACAAAGGCCCAGGAAACCAGTACACAACATAGCAGGAGCAAACAGCAAATTCCAGAAGTTCATTAAAAAGTGTTATACAATGCATACGTCACTGTTGCATGAGATGAAAACAAAACAAAAAATAGTTGACCAATAATAATATCAATGGAAGAAGCTCAACAAGGCAGAAAGTTTGTAAAGGCGAGTGTAATATTTAAAGTAAGAACACGTGTGTGGATAGATTATATTTGCACGAAGTAGGCTCTCAATTGGTTAGGACTAAAACCAACAGTGTCTTTATATTTGTTGACTCGTAACACCTTTGATTGGTAGCAAAGGTGGGACAGAGAAGTATGCTGATCTATTATTTTGTTTGTCAAATCACCACCTGGCCCGCTGTTCTACTCTGAAAGAAATGCTCATACAAGGCTCAGTCTGGACACTAAGAGTTTCTCATAGCCGCCGCGGTGGCTCAGTGGCTATGGTGCTCGGCTGCTGGCCCGAAAGACGCGGGTTCGATCCCAGCCGCGGCGGCTGAATTTCTTTGGAGGAGAAATTCGAGGCCCGTGTACTGTGCGATGTCAGTGCACGTTAAAGAACCCCAGGTGGTCGAAATTTCCGGAGCCCTCCACTACGGCGTCCCTCATAGCCTTAGTCGCTTTGGGACGTTAAACCCCATAAACCTAAACCAAATTTCCCACAGGATTAAAATAAAATGGTAGCCCTCCACCACAGAGTCCCTCATAGCCCAGGGGCAGGTGCAAGATGTTAGAAACCATCGTACCATCCTGTAGCACAAACCTTCATTTCAAAACCATTGCTGGGGTTTTGTTTTCTTTGTGTGTCTGTGTGTGTGTCTGCAGTGCACATCCAACTGTTATTTGAACTAAGTGTTTGCGGCTTCTCAGGAGGTGTGCTCGGTGTTTGTCTGTGGTTTAAAAATAGTCTATATGGCCACTGCAGGTGCTCCGGCCGGGTGCGGGGCCGGTCGTGACGCCAGGGAGCGGTGTGTGCTTCCACTACAATGGCTACCTGGAGATGGCCGATGAGCCCTTCGATTCCACGCGGATGCGGAACCATCCCTACCGCTGCCTGTACGTGATGGGCGGTGTGATTGGCACCTCTGACAGTATCGTTATCGTCCAGCTGTGGGAGAAGCAAGCCCCCTGGCTCTTCCCTTGTTATCATCATCATCATTTATTTATCCTTAACCCTTTCAGGCGCTTTGTACACAATTGTGTAAGCGGCAGACTTGCAGCTTTTTCTGGGAAACTGGAGCACTCAACAGTGATTTCATTGTTTCAGTAAAACTGAGCACCCTTCTTGTTGCAAATAAGTTGCTTTTTTGTGCCTTGTAGCGAATGCAGTCAATAATATTTCACACAAGAGTGAGCTGGGTAGCACTTTGTCCGCCATTTTTGTGCAGACAGATTTCGCCGCAAGTGAAAACATTGATGGTTTTTGCTCAATTTCGAGTGTAATGTGAATCTTCAAAACACAGCGATTCCGCTATCCCTAGGGTGTTTACCTGACACACGAGAACATTTCGATGGTACAATTTCTAACAAATCTGACCCTTTCTACGGAATTCTCCACATCGTTGCGAGAACTGACCTGCTGGTATTTCACGCTCGAAAACTAGCAAATTCCTTTTATTGAGGCCTGAATATACTACTTAGGGAAAAAAATATTTGTTTTTAGTCAAAACAAAAAATGGCACCTGAAAGGGTTAAGGGCCCTTGGCTTAGGGCATTACATAAGGGGAGGGGGGGGGGGGGAGCAGTCGTTTCATAATACAGTGGTCGGTAACGTCAACAAGAAATACAGAGTACAGGGTTCATGGTCAGGATTAACATTATCATAAACATTATCAAAAGTATTAACGTAAGAAAGAAACACAGCAGCTCAAGCACAACTTGGAGAGAGATAAGAAAACACACAAGCACACACTCAAAAACACGACAAAATAACTGAGCCCTTGAAATGTGCTGCTAATAACTGCCTGAATTTATTGGGTTCTATTTCAGTAACTATGAAATCGTTTAGGTCATTCCACAGCGGAATGGAGGTAGGTGAAAAGGATTCATTAAATGAATTTGTGGAGCCGTGTATGCGCTGCAAACTTAGAGTTAAAAAGTCAGCGTGACGTGCGAAGCGGCGGGTGAAATACAGTTTCTTAGCTGTGGGAAGGTGTAGTACAGTTTGTGCAATAAACAAAGCTGTGAAATTTTACGCCGAAGTGCCAGGGGTGGCAGATCTCTGGGAATCCTGATGCACTGAAGACGGGAAACCGAGAGCAAAGCCAGAGCAGCTTGCATGAGTGGTATCGACAGTGAATGTGATGTCTCCATAGCTAGTGCTCATCATCTGCTTTACCACATACATAATCAGCATTAATTTTTTTTCCCTGTCTTTCATTTATGCACAGTTTTTTCATGCCGGGTAAACTTATTCTCAGATTAGGCTGAGTCATGAATAACAAGCATTGGGGGATTTAAAATCGTCAGTTAAATGAAAACACCCGGTCTGGATTAAGCGCAAGATGTCCGCTAATTTTTGTGTGGGTCTTCAGCATTCTGTTCTCTTAAGGGTGCATTTTCAGGTAGGAATGAGGTTTGGCTGATTTTCAGGGGTACCCCAAGCGGAAGGCCCCCCCCCCCCCCCCCCCCCCCCCCCCCTCCACTCTCACTGACTCGCGCACACACGCACGCATGCACGCACGCATACAGGGCGTCCCAGCTAACTTGGACCAAGATTTTGAAAAAACCTATGCGTTCTTCAGAACTGAAATCGCATGGATGTTGTTAGGGTTTATCTAAAGTTACACTGCCATTTTTTTCGCTTGTCTTATTTGAATAATTATTTGAGATAAATAAATTAACTTTGGAAATGTAGCTTGAAACATTCGGGTGTCATGGGAAACTTGTGGAGCCCCGCAAATAATGTCCAACCTAGGCACTTCCAACGAGGTAGACTTAGCATGGGCATTTTTATTCGGGATAAACGAAAGCCCGCGGAGTTTAAAAAATACCACGTGACAGTGCGCTCTGTGCGGCCAAATGCACCGTGATTGCAGCGCTCTCGTCTGTGCTTTGTGAAAAGCATCACTCGCTTCGCGCCTTTCGTGCTGCCCAAGACAGGGCTTCGCATTCTGTTTGGTTCCACGCACCAGCGGGTTCGGGCGGCAGTTGAAAGAAAGCGCGGCTTTTTTTTTTTGCCCAAAGGGGCCTGCAAGTTGGGGGGGTCGACTTATAATCGGAGTCGACTTATACCCATGCCACATGGACAGATTTAATGCCATTAACTGCTTACTGCTTTAAGTTTTAATGGCATTCGTGTGGTGCCACACGCATAAATTTAATGGCATTAGCCTTACTGCCATTCGCGACCAACTGAGTTCGCCGCAACTCATTTGCCCGTGCAATGCGTACTCTCGTTCCCATTCCACACGCAGAAAAGCATGCGGCTTTGTTAGTAACAACTTCCTAACCAGTAGGAAATGGTTAATTCTTAACATGAGGCATCCATACCACATTTTCGATGCGAAGAGCGCCATTTTAACCAGCCTTAGTGACAGGTACTCTCGATTTGTGTGATGACATGCGAGTTATGCTACTTTTTTTACTTATAAAGCAGGAACAGCCGCATTTTCTGGAAAATTGTTCTTACATCACATTTGAACAACATTCCCGATATATTGTGCTCATTAGGAATGTTTGTATTTGGATGAAACTTTTGACTACCTTGCAAGCGTTATCGTCATAGTCACTTTCGATAATGGCATTAAATGTGGATGTGTAGCACCAACTCCCAAAATAATGGCATTAACAAACTTATGGCCTTTGGTCTTTGAGACTGGTCTTTGAGACCAAAAAATGAGCGAAAAATCGGTTTTCAAAAAATGACATTTGTGGAATTTACAGCCATTATTTTCCAGCTGTACCAATTTTTTCCTTCAAGAGGTCAACATTTTGACCATAATATTAAATTCAGATCATTGTGTGGGCTGAATTTGTGCAGGAGCAGACAATTTAATGGCATGAAAATTTCGGACATCTGGCTGTCTTAGTATGTTGATATGTCAACATCTAGGACAGACAGAGATGTCACACTGTTTGCTAAGGGAAGCTGAAGGCACAGTGTGTGCACTAATCAAAGCAGATTTGTTCAACCGCACTTCAAAATTTTATAATTTTTGCAAAGTTTATTGATGCATTACACTCACACCTTGAACATTGATATTCCAAGTGCTGTAAAATTACCAGTGAGGGTAAAATGAAGAAGTGGTTTTGATTATTGCACTCTTTACTCACCATACTATGTAGCCATGGGTTAAAAATGATTTTTTATTGAGCAGTTTTTTTTTGCACCGAGGTACTAATGAATGTCTGATTAAAATTAGTTATCCTGGGAACCAACTAATTTATGAGACAGGTAACTTCATTGTTGAAATCAGCATACAAAACTGAGCAGCAGTTTCATTAGGATTGGACTCAAAATAAGGAAAATAGGTCTAAGACCAGTGTCCCCCCTTAAGCATTTACTGCCATTTCTTGTGCGCGTGTGGCACGGGTATTATAATCGGCAATATACGGTGAATGATGATGATGAAAGGCTCGACTGTAAAAGTGCAGGGCTTGTTGGTGCATCTTGAATAAACAGCGCGAACGACGACAAGCACAAGGGACAAGGGTACGAACGACACAGCACTGGCTAACAACTGAGCGTTTATTGCTGATCATACAAGTATAATAAATACGTAGATGTCGAGAGTGTGAAAAGATACACACAACAGCAACAGAAGCATGCTAAAAATCAGCAGAGGTTATCAGCCCCCAGGAGTGACAGCTCTTTTTGCAGTAGTGTTAGTGAAGGAGTGCTGATACATGCATTTCCCTGCTTCAATATGTTGTAGGCCTGGATAATTTCCCTTGCAGTTTTAAGGCGGAAGCCTTTAATGCCTCATCGTTGTAAGCAGGAGTTGTCGACAGAAATGTCACGCTTTTCAACTGGTAGAAACGGTCGTGACGTCACAGTGTGTGAATTTCAAAGGGGCAATTGTCTGCTAGTAACCATGCAACCAATTAAAGGGATGCTATAGTGATGCTCCAAGTGCGAGTGAGTTTAGTTGATTGCTTAATTAACCTGCTAGCCTAATTAATGTTTCTAGTTAGACCAGAAGTACAAATGAAACCAAGTAGGAAATTGGACGAGTTGGGGAATCGAACCAGGGTTGCCAGGGTCTCCGGAGTGCGAGACGAGCATGCTAACCACTCCGCCATGCCAGCTCGATGGTTTGGAATGCACAAAGGCGCATCTAGTGAACACGGTCTTTTCGTTCACTCCCATCTTCCTGCCTTTCCTTACGGTGAGGCTGAGGTGTCCACCGAGATATGTGAGACAGATACATTTCCTTTCCTCGAAAGCCAATTTACCGACAGGCAAGGCGTAGAGCCGAACGGGTGATGGCGTTCTGTGGACTCCCTGGCAGTGTTGCAAGACGCTGTTACGTTCCACTCTTAGAGGTGAAGCTTAACATCTTAACCACACATCAGTGACACAGGCAGCAACACCGCGCTTGAGGCTTTTGGCTCATTGCACTTTAGGTCAACAAAGCGCTTCTCTGAATTTCTTCCCAATGACTGTAGACTTTGGCAATGACTGTAGTTTCACGATATTGGTGCAACTAAGAAGCGTGTCGTCATGCCTGCAGCCTGGACAGCATGATCATTCCGGGGCTGGCCAAGGCCCTGGCCACCATGCGCAAGGGGGAGATCGCCCGCTTCCTGGTGGAGCCCCAGTACGCCTTTGGCCGCATGGGCTGCCCCCCCCGCATCCCGGCCAACGCCCCCATCCTGTACGAGGTGGAGCTGCTGCACGTGGTGAGCGCCCAGGACGAGATCGCCCTGCGGGACTTCGTGCACGACGGGGACGAGGGACTGCTGCCCTTCCCCAGGCTGCTCGAGGTGAGTGGGAGGACAGGACACGCTACTGTCAGCTGGTTTATTCTGTCATCAAGTCACACATTCATATAAGTCCCACCTCGGTGGCTCAGTGGTTACGGCGCTCAGCTGCTGACACGAAAGACGCTGGTTCGATCCCGGCCGCGGCGGCCGAATTTCGATGAAGGTGAAAATCTAGAGGCCCGTGTGCTGTGCGATGGCGGTGCATGTAAAAGAACCCCAGGTGGTCAAAATTTCCGGAGCCCTCCACTACGGCGTCCCTCATAGCCTCAGTCACTTCAAGACTGAGACCAAACCGTGATAACAGCAGAACATCTTTAAAACGAACGATGCGAAACACCGGTGACATGAGCACGGCTGCCCACTCGCTTTTGTCGATAATCTATACGCACGCCATCAGTGAATGGAATAAGCTGCCTCATAGCATTGTTCAATGCCAGTCCGAGGCAAAGTTCCGAGCACTGTTGTCGGAACTGTGATGTACACCCATGTTCATCTGCTGTTTTCCTGTTTTTCCTCTTCTTGTCCTTTCCCGATGTGAATGCTCTGTTGACGCTCTTTTTAATCGTCTGCCATCCATTCTTTCCTATCCTGAACATAAAGTTGGCACATGCTGTACGACTGATTGTTTATGTATGTATTCCCCCCTGCAATTATGCCTTCATGGTGCTGCAGAAATGTAAATAAATAACTAAAAAAGGAAGACTACCAGGTGGGCGGACTTTATTACGATATGCATTTTCAGCACTCACAAAAAACGTGTCAACTTTTTTTTTTTTTTCCCCGAGTTCATTCCCGGGTGTGATGGCCATGTTTTGATGGAGGCAAAATGCAAAAAAGTTCCAGTGTGCTGTGCATTTCCAGCGCACGTTAAAGAACACCAGGCAGTCTAAATTAGTCACGAGCCCTCTGCTGTGGCACAGCCCATTGTCCGACATGTTCTGTGGGATGTTAAACTCCACAATTTCTTTTTCTCTTTCAGAGGTGCCGTGCCAAGCGGCAGAATGGCAACACCTTTTACCAGCAGGGTGAACTGAAGCATGCCATCAAATGCTATGCATCGGCCATCAGAGCCCTGGAGGATGCTCGGGCAGGGGACGAGGCGGAGGACAGGGACCGCTGTGAAATGCTGCTGGGATTGTACAACAATGCCGCACTCTGCTACATCAAGACCGGCAGGGGTGACGTTGCTGTTGCGTACGCCAAGCGAGCTCTGCTCAGCCACCCCAACAATGCCCGCGCCCTCTACCGATGTGGCTTGGGGCTCAAGATGCAGGGAAACTTTGACGACGCCGCCAAGTACCTGCGCAAAGCTCTCAGTGTTGAGCCACAGTCGGCAGCGATTCAAGAGCAGCTGCGCAAGATCCGGATCCTGAAGGAGCAGCTACGCGCCGATGAAAGTGCCATGTGCAGGTAACTCTTCTTTTTCAGGCACCAGGTCTACCTGTTGCCATTTTTCCCTGCCATTGCATTGCATATGTATGCTGTTATTCAGAATGCATGACTAATTCCCCTGTCACTCTAGCAAATTTAATGTCATTTCAACCTAATGGCATTCGATGCATCAAATGTCATTCGGCGTCTTTTGGCGCTATACGGAAAAAAATAATGTCCTTAGAAAATGATGGCATTGATGATCAGTGAAAAAAAATAGTACAACAGAAAGACATCAGCGCGCATAAAAGATGTATGAAATTGTTGTGCAGTGTTTAAAAAGCGGGTGAGGACATTTGTGTGGTGTGTTATAAGCTTAAAAAATTATTTCCAGCCATTCTACACCGTTTTAACCATCAAAAGCCAAGCTAAGTACAAAGTCAACCACAGATCCGATAAATGTAAACAGACAAAATGGCTGACATGGCGGCCACGCGCGGAGCATGGAAATGACTTCAAAAAGGTGAACTGCTCACTTACGTCATTAAGTACTTTCGAGCTTAATGAACATGGCATGCCGACCAGCAAGAAACACGCAACCCAAAATGACCGACGATCGCAGGAAAGACTCTGCTTCACGCTCGGACGCTGCTGTTGGCTGCTGCTAAGACCGAGAGTAACAGCTATCCACAACAGCCTCTAGTGTGAGAGCAGATTCACACCAACATTAACTTTTTTTCAGCAGAACTAAATAAATATAGTTTATAAGTTTGGCAGTGTGAACATTATTTTTTCGCATCACTTGTTTCTGCTGCATGTCTGGTGTCCAGAGTACGCATTCGGTTCGAGAGCGAATGAGTTCCCCTAACTCATTCGAACCTAATGACGTTTCCCATGTAGCAGCCGATTAATGACATTAGGTGCTAATGTCATTCAATTAGTATGACATTAAATTTGCTAGTGTGACAGGGTTATAACAGTCTGCTGTGTGTTTGTTGTGCATGACAAGACCTTTCTTGCAGGTGATTGGTTAGTCTAAAGAAATAACTGCATGTTTGTGTATTGGGAGAGTGGTTCTGAAAGAAAAACCGGCCAATGCAAGCCACCCTTGGATCTTTATCACGTCTGCAATCAAAGCGTGAAAGCTCTGTTAAAACTCATTTCCGATGTTTCATGCAGTATTGTTATAGTGAATGGTACAATATATGTTGCATCAGCCTTTATTCGGTGGAGGTGTAGAACTACATATGAGTTGGTAAATCTGAGCTGTTTTACTTCTGGCAAAAGCAGAATCGCACTAGTGTTGGGTGGGTGGGGATTCATGAGTCACCCTTGGAGGGGTCACTGATGGGATTTTTCTGTTGAAAAAATCGGGTTCAGCAGGATTTTCTTCTCTAGAATTTCTTGCTTGGGAGAGCAGCCCCCTCACCCCTTCAAATTCGCCCCTGGTTAGGCATGCTAGGACACAAAGTATAAATTTCCCCACAGTGGTGCAGAGAGAGTATGCGCAGGCTTTCTAAAACACTAACCACAGTCTGGTCCTGCTACAACGAAATTCACAGGACCTGCGAAAAGTTTGGTGAAGTGGAAACTTAATTGTCTTGAAATAGGATCAGAACATTGCCAACCATTTTTTTTTCTAAAAATCAGTCTGCATTGGTCTTTCGCTGTTTCAAAATCGATGCCTTGGGGGGAGACTTTTTGCGGTGGTCTGGCAATCTCGGACAACGCACGTAATAAAAACGCCGTTGCGCTGGCTATCATCCTGTGAACCCGTGCTGAGACCGCACTACCTCGGGGCATGGGCAAGCACTCGCATCACTGTGCGTTAAATAAGGGCTACATGCGTATCGAAATTCGAGGCTTTGGACGACATGCTAGATATGCGGTTGTTCCAATTCTCTGAAGGCATTTTGAGACGCCCGGTGCAAACATACCGGCAACGCGACTTTCTGTTCAAACTGCGTAGAACCACAGTGCCTGTACTGGGTGCTGCCCTAGAAGTGGAGACTGATGAAGAAGAATTTCAGAAGAATGGCCTGAGGGGCGAGTTGGTGCACGATGAAATGAACGGCGGCGCAACAAGGACACTAACAAGAGAGGGGACACTACATGCGCACACTACCAACTATTTATTATTACACGGAAAGGGGGCATATTTAAACGCACAGCTCAAGCATGACACTCATGGCATTATTGCTCCGAACCCTACATGTGGGAAAAAAACAGCAACATCAGGACAACAGACAAGAAACCTGCAACCCCTGCAGATAAACTAACAGATTTTGATAAAAGAAATTAGAGGAGGAGGCCATCTTGTAGCAAAAGCAGTGTCAAACAATCGTAGCAAAGAGAAGCAAAAGCAGTCAGAAATCAAATACCAAAAATAAAAGTAAGAAATATGACAATCGTAGCAAAGGCAGAGTCAAACATGTGAAGCAAAAGCAGTCAGATCCCGAAAAAAAAACAAAAAGGAAAAGACAAAACCGATAACAAAATTAACAACCCACCTAGACAAACAACAGACAACCGCTAGAAATACAGGGCTGAAAAGTCACATCACAAAAAACTGTCAAGAAAGCACTTCATTTCGATGGAGGGATACCGAAGTGTCGCTAACACAAGTGCTGCCCTTCTTGTGCGCTGTGCGCATGTGGTGTCCCTTTCTTGTTAGTGTCCTTGTTGTGGCAGCATTCATTTCGCGGATGAAGACATTAGCACAGTGCTTGCCTGCAGGTCGAAGCGAGGCTGCAGTGCGCCCTTGCCAGTGGTGCACTTCTTGTGACAGTGTGCCACCCACCTGGCGATGGCTGTGCCCAACTTGCTTGGTGTCGCTAGGCCTAACGTGCTCCCCATTGAAGCTGCAGCAAAGGTGCTTTGGAACTAGCCACTGCTTATCATAAATTGTCTGAGGTTTTTACCTGTGACACAATAACTTCGCAACAACTGGTTGCCTGTGTGCATTCGTCAGTGAAGAGAGCAGAAAAGCCACGAGCCATTGGCACAATTGCGTTGGGCACCGGATCACACCTTTATCCCCTTCAGCCATAGAGTTTCTTACTGTTACCCAGAGGGAAAGCTGGCGGCGCTGCACTTCAGCTGCTACCATGGACGCTCAAGGCATCATGGGCCGGTGAGCTACTTGGTGCGAGACAGTCGTATTTTTTCAGGAACAGGGAGTGCCGTTTCTGAGATGTTTTATACCTGCCGCGGTAGCTCAGTGGTTACAGCGCTCGGCTGCTGGCCCGGAAGATGCAGGTTCGATCCCGGCCGCGGTGGCTGAATTTCGATGGAGGCGAAATTCTAGAGGCCCGTGTACTGTGCGATGTCAGTGCACGTTAGAGAACCCCAGGTGGTAGAAATTCAGAAGAGATGAGGCATGGGCATGTTGGTGAGACATACCTAAGGGAAAATAATAGCGCACACGAGAAGACGGGACAAGTGAGGACACAGAGACAAGCGCTTGTCTGTGTCTCCTCGCTTGTCCCGTCTTCTCGCGTGCACTATTATTTTCCCTTAGGTAGAAATTCACTACTCCACTACGGTGTGCCTCATAGCCCGAGTCGCTTTGCGACGTTAAACCCCCATAAACCAAACCGACCAATTTTTAAGTACATCAGTTACGCACAAAATATTAGTTTCTGTAGTGTGCAATACTTGGCCAATAGGAGAGCAAGCCATCTCTTATTTTGGGCAAACTTTGCACTTACATGCTTTTGTGCTCGTTTGTTGCAATCTCTAGACAGGACATCGAATTAAGGGCATTCTTGATTATCGAACAATGATTATTTTTTGCATTATTTTCTGGCTAAAAGCCTTGGTTCTGCAGCCGGTAGCTCACCGACCCATGATGCTTTGAGCGCCCATGGTGGCTGAAGTGGTCTCGACGGGGCTCCACGCAAACTCCCATAGAAGGGTCGCCAGCTTTCCCTCTAGGTAATGGTAAAACACTGTATGCCTTCAGGCGCCAATTAAACCTGCTGAGAGGAAAAAATCTTTTTTTGCTTAAATTACAATCTGTAGGCTGAGCAGAAATAAAGTGCAAAAAATTATGTGAGAATTTTCACATTTTACCACATATTATTCACATGGACATAGGTATATATAGTCATAATTAAAATCAAAGGCGCCAAACCATACGCACACACACACACAGGAGAAGAAAGAAAGACGAGACAGAGCGCCTCCTGTGTGTGTGTGTGCGTATGGTTTGGCGCCTTTGAATTTAAGTATGAATAACTACCAACTAGCCCAACAACAAGTTCTTCTAAGTATATATAGTGCCTCAAACCTGCTACATGAACACTGCAACATTTTCTTGCCTTTACTAACTGATCATTACATGAATAAATGTTTTAATATATATGCTTTAGAGAATTGTTCTTTAGTTCGTGACACTTAGGAAGCAGATAAAAACATTCTGTCACGACAGGCAGAGGAAAATTGTGCAATTTTGGCACCCAATGCAGCTCTTAGGCATTCACGCCTGCACCATTTTGCATTTGGCATGTTCAGAAGTTGGGGCCAGTGGTTGCTTCCATCACGCTGGAATGTCTGGCTCCATTGAGCACAAGTGGTTTACACATTTTTCCTACTACAAGGGGAGAAATCGTTGGTAAAGGTCTTAGTTTGCTCAGTTTGTGGCACAGACCTGAGATCCCCACGCCGTACCAGTGTGTAGCCCTGGAGGTGAGCGGCCAGCTCTCGACTGAGTGTGAGGGCACGGTTTCCCTTTTTCATCCACCCCCTTTGCTGCCAGCATTGTATTATACTGCGGTAGTGAGCGATAAATAGGGTGGCCCCGGAGAAGCAGCCTGGGTGGGCAGCCCAGGTCACATGACCCGGTGGGGGTCATCCCAAGCTGCCCTCCGGGTGGGGAGCACCACCCTGGCAGTGGAGGGTCGGTCACGAAGAGCAACTTGGGTGGCAGCACCTTAACTACTGCACCAAGGAGTGGTACGAGGACATATGAATGCAGTGTGTAGAATGACTGATTCCGCATATGTGGGCAGTAAAACCAGTCACCACCCATGGGGGCCTGGGTATGCATACGTAGACCTCCCTGGATCGCAGACACTTTCTTTTTTTCTCCGTCTCAGGTTTTAGAAAACATGTTGATGATTCTTGATAAAAACCACGGCATTCTTCTCGAAACGATAGAGAAGAAACCACCACTGACAAGAAAAATAAAAAAAATTCAGGGGGGCACTTTGTTGACCCAAAGTGTGCTGAGGCGAAAGCCTTAAGCACAGTGTTGCTGCTTGTGTCACTGATAAGTTGCTAAGGTGTTAAACTTCACCTCTAAGAGTGGAACGTGACAGCGTCTTGCAACGCTGCCAAGGAGTCCACAGAACGCCATCGCCCGTTCGGCTCTACGCCTTGCTCGTCGGTAAATTGGTTTTTGAGGAAAGGAAATGTATCTGTCTCGCATATCTCGGTGGACACCTGAACTTAAGGGAGGAAGATGGGAGTGAACGAAGACACCGTATTCACTAGACGAGCCTTTGTTCATTCCAAGCCATCGAGCTGGCATGGCAGGGTGGTTATCGTGCTCGTCTCGCACTCCAGAGACCCTGGTTCGATTTTCCAACTCGACCAATTTCCTACTCGGCTTTATTTATTTATCTGGTCTGGGCTGAGAAAGGTTAATTAGGCTAATTTGCTAATTAAGCAATGAACTAAACTCAGTCCCACTTACTTGGAGCATCACTATTTGATACCTTTAACTGGTTGCATGGTTACTAGTCGAAGTACAATTGGCCCCGTTTGAAATTCGCGCACTGTGACATCATGACCATTTCGACCAATTGAAGCAAGGTCAGCGTAGCTACAACGGCCACCTGAGGTCTCGCTTTAGCTGTCGGAGTGTTGCTTTCGCATTAGAAAATAGTTGCATGCTTTGGATTCATGGAGTCCTTGCATGCGGGGGGGGGGGCTTGAATCCTTTGTCATTATTGATAGACCCCCCTGACTTCAAGCATTGATTATATAGCGTGCTGTGTTTGTCGGCAGTGGCTCAGCGTTGTGAGGCTTCTTTGCGACCATCTGTGGGCCTTCAATGCTCGGTTGGCTGCGCTTCTGTGGAGGTGCTTCTCCATCAGCTATTTTTGCGAACAACGCTTCAGCACTCATCATCAGCCCGACTATGCCCACTGCAGGGCAAAGGCCTCTCTCCCATGTCTCTCCAATTAACCCTGTCCTTTGCCAGCTGCGGCCACTGTATCCCCGCGAACTTCTTAATCTCATCCGCCCACCTAACTTTCTGCCGTCCCCTGCTACGTTTGCTTTCTCTTGGAATCCACTCCGTTACCCTTAGGGACCAGCGGTTATCTTGCCTTCGCATTACATGCCCTGCCCAAGCCCACTTCCCCCTCTTGATTTCAACTAGGATATGTCTGGGACTAGGATTGTAACTAGGATATGTAGGATATAGGATATATGAGAATATGTCTACTTAGGGCAGGTAGTGACCACAGGTCCGGATCATGAGAGGGAAATGACTAGAAGAATAAGAATGGGGTGGAGCACATTTGGCAGATTCTCTCGGATCATGAATGGCAGTTTACCAATATTCCTCAAGAGTAAAAGTATACAACAGCTGTATCCTACTGGTGCTCACCTATGGGGCAGAAACGTGGAGGCTAACAAAGAGGGTTCAGCTTGAGGGGGGTCAAGGGTCTTAAAACTGAACTTTTTATTTGTGGCTTGAATCTCATGAAATTTTGCACACAGATGTGTTTGTCTCTCCTGATTCCAAATATGTAATCATAATTGAGCTGGTGGTCTTATATCAAAAGTTATCTTAAATTCTAGAGTGTAATTAGGTAGTTTCTTACGCAGCTTTAATGAACTTTCTCACTGCATTTTGTTGCTTTTAATTACATGAATTGATAGCCAGCAAATTCCCATACCCAATGATATTTTTACTTTTTTGTTTAGGCCACATATAAATAGCAATTTACAATTAGCTTAACGAGTTGCGGGGTCAAATACTGTGACCTTTTACTCTCAACACGGTATATCAGGAGGACATGCCTTTAGAGAAAAACGAAGAATGTCACCGGGTATGGGAACTCTCTGGCTATCAATTCATGTAATTAAAAACAACAAAATGCAATGAGAAAGTTCATTAAAGCTGCGTAAGAAATTACCTAATTATATTCTAGACTTCGTAAGATTTAAGACCACCAGCTCAATTATGATAACATATTTGGAACCAGAAGAGAAAAATGCACCTGTGTGCAAAATTTCATGAGATTCCAGCCATAAATAAAAAAGTTAGTTTTAAGACCCTCGTCCCCCCTTAAGTTAAGGACAACGCAGCGAGCTATGGAAAGGAAAATGATAGGTGTAACGTTAAGAGATTGGAAGCGGGCGGAGTGGGTGAGGGAACAAATGCGGGTTAATGACATCCTAGTTTCAGCACTGGAGTCATCCAAATATTCGTTGCATAAGCACAGTTTGCAACACCTGCAAGCAGTAGGCCCATTTTGCCCAACTGGCAACTGTCCACACACTGGCAGTTTTGTTTCCCCTGCTTTGCTTCTCGCCCCACTGTGGTGGTAGGACTGCGTCGTCAGCCGCAAGACGTGACGTGCAAGCAGGCACAGCACCGGCTGGACGATTGACCTGAAGCTGGCTGGTATCCACAACATACGAGTAGCGCAAAACCAGGGCGACGGACAAAAGGGGAGAGAACACAACACAGGTGCTAACTTCCGACTGACGAAGAAAGCCAGAACCAACCAAGTGAACGGAACCTGAGCAGAAGTAGCGCATGCGCTGACCAAAGAGAAAAAAATGTAAATCGAGAAAAGATGCGATAAAAATTGGGAGATCACGGATGTTTTGAACCCAAGAAGGCCAGCTCTCGTTTAGACAAGGAAATGGACTGTGTGTACTAACGCAGTTATCTTGCAAGGCAGCAATCTGTGCAGCTTCCACAATTTTGTGAGTTAGCTTATCTCTACTCTTGGCAACGACTGAGAACTTATCCAAAAAAGGCACGCGCTTGCAATCTTCGCAATGCAGATCTAGATTGCTGCCGGTATATGTCTTCATGTTGTTATTGTGCTCCCGAAGCTGATCGTTCAGGCACCTACCAGATTGTCCAATATACTGCCTGCCACAAGAGAGCGGAATATCGTACACAATGCCCTCAGTGCATTTAACTAATCTTTTCCTGGGGCGGATGGTACACTGCTGCTCTTGGTGGCGATGTGCGGAGGGCGGGGATCTTTTGCATAACACACTGAGTTTCTCTGAAGCTGAAAACACCATGCGAACGTCTGAAAGCACGCTTAGAGCACCACCACTGGATCGCCACCGCCACTCTTGAGAAACTTTAAGCAACACGAAAATTTGTATGCTGAATTTCAAACGCCAAGCATGCATTTTTTATTAGATAAGGGGAAAAAATTGCCTGCAGAGGTGACTGCACTGTTTCTCATTGAAATGCAGCAGAACCTTGGTGGTAAGCGTCTGGTCGAAAGCACGGCATTTAGGGGAGTATCCCTGTTTGGCTGCTTGGTCCCCCACTTGTTTTGTAGTGCTTTTCGTTTGTGTGGCAAGCCGTCTTAGTTCGATAACAACCTCTGATGCACTGCTCTGTCACATTATGCAAGCTAGGTCAAGGCATCTGTGGGCTTCAGTTTCAAGACTGCAACCATTGTTACATTTTATATGGTTTATAAATGTTGCTAGACTCCCTGGCTTTCACAAAAACTTCAAGCTGCTTTTGCTTTTTCTTTTGACAGGAGGATGTTTCATAATGAAAAGGATGAGGCAAAACAAATTGTTGCCCTCGAGACGTCCGGAATAACTCCCAAGTCGAAAACCGTAATCAGTGAGCGCCTGGAAAAGCTGACGGAGTCTCCATCTGGAACTTCATTGAGATTCACGGCTGGATTCGGTGACTCGCACTTTGATTACATTCGTGCTGTTTCAAGGAGGTTGGGGTTGAAGTTTGAAGACTTGCCGGACGAAGGTGTTAAAGTCTACGTTGAATGAAAAGCTTTAAAGTTCATCTGCTGACCTCAGCCTCTATGTTACAGCCATCAGCATGTACTTGCTTTTTTGCACAAAAGAAAGTGTTGTGATGTTTGTCTTTGTATATAAGCTCCAGTGTGTGAGAAATAAAGGCTTCTCGTTTCTTTTCATCAGTGTGTCAGAAGCTATTTGGTAATCTTGAAGCTGTGGGTATTACCGTTCACACATTACCATCTATGAAAAGAGGTTCTGGGCTTAAAAGACCGATAACATCAGGTTGGTGGTATGCCGTGTAGGTATCTCATAATCTGAGCACGTGGATGCAGCTTGTATAGTTTCCGTTTAATATGACGTTTCAATCAAACATCTCTGTTATAGGAATGCCTTAGCTCTGGAACACCTTCCAACGAGTGCGCATACACTCACTCAATCACTGCATTGTGTTGTCATGAACATGTGAGCCGCATAATATATAGTACACACTGAAATTCAAATTTTGACTACAGATAACTCTGCTTCTACAAAGTGCATCAAAAAAATCCTTGTTGGAAGACACTCGTTAAACAGTGTGTCCTTTAAGGAGGGACACTGGTCTTAGACCTATTTTCCTTATTTTTAGTCCAATCCTAATAAAACTGTTGCTCAGTTTTTATACAGATTTCAACAATGAAATTACCTCTCTCATAAATTAGTCGGTTCCCAGGATAATTAATTTTAATTAGTCATTAGTACATCGGGGCAGTAAAAACTGCTCAATAAAAAAACATTTTTAATCTATGGCTATTAATAGTATGGTGAGTCAAGAGTGCAATAATCAAAACCATTTTTCTATTTTACCCTCGTTAGTAATTTTACAGCACTTGGAATATCAATATTCAAGGCGTGAATGTAATGCATTGATAAACTTTGCGAAATTGTAAGCTTTTGAAGTGCGATTGAACAAATCTGCTTCGATTACTGCACACACTGTGCCTTCACCTTCCCTTAGCAAATAATACAACATCTCTGTCTGTCCTAGATGTTGAGATATCAACATACTAAGACAGCCAGAGGTCTAAAATTTTCATGCCAGTAAAGTGTCTGCTCCAGCATAAATTCAGCCCACACGATGATCTGAATTTCATATTATGATCAAAACGTTGATTTCTTAAAGGAAAAATTGATACAGTTGGAAAATAATAGGTGAAGATTCCCCAAATGTCATTTTTTGAAAATCTATTTCTTGGTCATTTTTTGGTCTCGAACGCCAGTGTCCCCCCTTACAATCACAGGCATACTGCAACTTTATGAGAGCCCCTTTGAGGCAGCTTGTATAGAAGAAACTTGATGCTGGTGTATTTATTCTTATGGTATGCAGTGTGTTGCCCAGTTTACTTAAAGGGAATACTGAAAAGAAAAAAGTACAAAGTCTTGTGCAACACTGGCATCCCGGCAGAAAAGCTCCAGCATATGGGCTTGCTCATTACAAAACCCCACGAGCGCACCCTGTATGAAGTTTGGAGCACAGATCACCTTGGATTTAGTTTGGTCAATGACGTGCTGCTACCCCTACTGTGAATTAAAGATTTAACTGCGCGAAAGCGTTAGGACACCAGGGAGGCACATTCACAAAACTTAGAAGCGCAGACTGACAACTTTATTTTTCAGGAAAACGCAAGCCATATTTAAGCCCTCTCTGTGGCAAGTTGGTACATTGCACAAGATAAACTCGAGATTATGCCATCTTGGAATTCAACACTAAAACATGAAAAACATATCAAATCAAATCAAATCAAATCAAGTTTATTTCATATTTACAGTACATGGTTTATGGGGTATATACATCAGGAGGCCCAAAAGTCGAGACTGCAAATAGGGCCTCCTATGGCTACATGAACAGAATACATAAACCGGCGCATGCACAACAAAAAAAGGAAGGCAAATAAAGCGACAAAAAAGAAAGAAGTGTACAGCAAATGAATGTTACATAGTGGTTGCAAACACAAAAACGTTATTAAACATCTAAGGATTCAAACAAGTGGTGTTTTAACATTTTTTTGAATTTGTACAATGACATTGGGGTTTTCAGTGAAGGGAGCAAATTATTCCAAGTGGAGATGGCAAAGAACGATGTAGTTTGCTTTCCATAATTAGTCCGTACTTTTGGCAACAATAAATTGTTCGACAAAGCAAAACGCGTGATGTTATTATTTGTAATTATATTTTCAGGGACAAAATTAACACATATGTACTTATTGATGACTTTGAAAAGAAAAACCAGGACCTGAAATTTGTGAAGATGTTCAAGGGGCAGGACATGTAGTGAATGGAACAAAGGTGCAGACGGCTGGGTAAAAGAAGAGGAAGTGATGATTCTAAGTGCTTGTTTTTGCATAGAAATGAGTATAGAAAGATGAATTCTGTATGTGCTACACCATGAAGTGATACAGTAATTAATATGGGACTGTATGAATGCGTAATAGAATGCGTAATAGTGAAGCTATCACTAGGCCAGCCCTCCCTATCAAACGAGTAAAAAAATGCTCTGCAATGCACACATGGTTACTAAAAGTGATAGCAACAGACAGGAAACGGCTCACGACGAGATGAAGAATCGATCTTCCTAAAATCGACAATGCACAAATCTTTCTACAGCACTTGAAGCTTGCGTCAATCGAAAATACCGAGAAAAACGACAAAGTACGTACCAGGTCAAAACCAAGAAGAACGCACCATCTCTGCGACCCTTACAAGAAGGCGGCGTCAAAACAATGAAAACAGTGAAGAACACTACGTCATGATATAAAACCACAGCGAACATTTGTGCATCATCTCGGAAGGCTTCATCAAAAGCACGGTGAAAAAGGCTCGAGAAAATGTAAACCTTAAAAACGCATTGAAACACCCAAGGACCTCCAAACTGAACTAAAGCTACTAGAAAACTTCGAAACTTTCTAAGGCAGAACGAAAAGAAAGAGCGTTTTCTAGGTAAGAAGAAAAGAGCCTCAAAGAAAACCGATCCAAACCGGAAAATCTTACTGTCTGTCAAACCTCACAAAGAGTGTCAAAAGACTTACCGACAGGGCAGCCTACACGAAACCATTCAAAAATGAGAATTCTTCCGAGGTCAGGGATATAGGTCAGGGATATTGCTGACGCATGTTTCTGATGTGCCTATGTAAAAGGCTTGTATAACTAATCTTTTCCATTTATCTTTTGCCCTTGCTAGAAACATCGTCCTCTCAAAGCATGGTGCACAGTCTTCATTCTCGCATTTCTTGCAGTGATCAGCCGTTCCGCCAATGCTCTTTCGTTCAAACATCTTCCAGTTTGTCCACTGTATACCTTACCGCAACTCAGCGGAATGCTGTAAACCACACAATCAGTATACTTGTTTTCATGGTTGATGACGCATTGGCTCTTTTTCCTTTCTTGCATCTTTACACACACCGTTGACAGTTTACATGGGGCTGAAAACACTACATTGACGTCAAAGTTCTTGGCAATTTTCTTCACATTATATGTGACAGCCTGTGGATGTAGGGCATTACGTGGACCATTTCCTTCTTTCCTGCGGGTTCTTTCTTCTGATTGCCTTTCTTTAGTTTTTGTAACATGCTTTCACACACGCACGCAATGGCATCAGGTGGGTACCCAGCTGAGCACAATCTTTGGAGCTGCCATTGAAAGAGCTCTGTGCTCGCATGATTTTTTCAGGGCTGATGAAATGCACATGGCAATGATCCCTCTTGTTACTAACTTTGAATGGGCGCTGCTGTAAGGAAGTTTTCTGTTCTAGGCTTGAAGCACCAGCATATCTTGTTTTCTGTGAGATGCAAGGAGTGGTCAAGAATTTGAAGGTGCTCATCTGTTGGCGTCTCACATGTGAACTTGAGGCCACAAGAAACAGAAGCAAAGACTGCCAAGACATTGGGAGTGATACTGCTAAAGTTATCGCCTTTGGGTGCATTAAGGAGTACCAGATAGTCGTCTACGTATCTGCACACATGTATTACGCCTACGTCTTAAAGCCGCTCCTGCAGGCGTCTGTCGAAGGAAGACACAAAAATGTCGCGTAACACCGGTGCTATGCCAGAACCAATGCAGATGTCTGCCTTTTGTATGTGGTACTGGCCGTTGTGGTTTATCGCCGTTGACTTGAGACAAAAATCTAACAGTTGCAGGAATCTTCCCGTGCCTAGGCCGGCTGCATTCTGGAATCTCACTTCCCCTTGAAGCCCGATGTTGTCCCTGATGGCCGTAAACAGTGCCGCGTGTGGAATAGAATAATACATGTCTTCTATATCCACGGACAGGGCCTTAGCGCCACTTGGCAGCCCTGTTTTCAGCACTTCTATGACTTCCTTGGAACTACGCACTAAGAAAGGATCGTTCACTACTAGCTTGTTCAAATGCTCTGGCAGGAATGTTCCTAGCAGACTCTGCCAGCTGTTTTTGTCTGATACTATAAGACGAAAAGGGCATCCTTCTTTGTGCGTTTTTGCTTTGAAAAAAACTTGCAAGCCCGCACTTTTCACCTTCTTCAGAGCTTTGCTCGAAGAGGTCAAATTCAAATCCTTCAGGAGCCTCACTGCAGCACGCTTTTGTTTTTTGGGATCAAAATTTGTGGGCTTGAAGTTCTTTTTTACTGCTTCCATGGCTTTTGTTTCGAACATTCCCCATGGCAAGACGACAAAGCCTCCTTCTTTATCAGACTCTAGTATAGTAAGGTGATTGCCTTTCAAAAATTTTTCAACTTTCTGAATAGGAGGCTTCAAAATGGTTCTATCACTTACATGACGGTAGACGCAATCTGCTCCGTCTCCGACGATACGCTCCTCCTCACGTTGTTCCACTTTTTCACCGAGTTCATGTACCATGCCAAGTAGCCGAGAGTGGGAGCTGGGTGGTTATAGCAGTATTTGGGGCCATTTTCTACAATCCTTCTAATCTTTCCGGGAATCTCAGCACTGCCCAGTGCTGTGACCGAGTTGGAAGTCTGTTCCTGACGCCGAGCAGACGGAAGCTTGAGCACTACTTGCTCCCACAGAAATTCTGTAGAACGCGCAGCCAGTTGGAGATGTTCCTTGTACCTTGCGGCTGATGTCTGCCAGTCTGAAGCATCGTGAAGGAAGATCTTCATCCAGTCTCTTAACAGGCGCACTTGTCACCACGCTTCAGATTTCACATGAAAATCCTTCTTGCGTGTGCCCACGACGGACCAATGAAGCCGAAGAGAAGAAGCACTTGAATCGGGACAAATTTCTTCCTCAGACAGAAGGACAAGAACCGGGACTGACATGTGGCTACCGCAATCAGACTTGCACAAGAAATCACCGCATCCGGTCTTGCTTGGGCCGAAAGGAAAGAGCCCGTAGTACTAGAAATATGTTGCTAAAGGATATGCCGGGCTAGTAAGATTTAAGAATTCTGAATTAAATATTTCAGCCCCATGCAAACTGTCAAAGGTGTGTGCAAAGATGCAGGAAAGGAAAAAGAAGAGCCAATGCATCATCAACCACAAAAACAAGTATACTGTTTGTGTGGTTTACAGCATTCTGCTGAGTTGCGGTAAGGTATACATTGGACAAACTGGAAGATGTTTTAACGAAAGAGCGCAAGAGCATTGGCAGAACGCAAACAACGAAACAGCTGGATTCCTGGCTGATCACTGCAAGAAATGCGAGAAGGAAGACTGCGCAATATGCTTTCAGAGGACAAGGTTTTTGGCAAGGACAAAAGATAAATGGGTAAGATTAGTTATAGAAGACTTTTACATAGGCACACCAGAAACATGCGTCACAGGTGTGTGCAAAGATGCAAGGAAGGAAAAATAAGAGCCAATGCGTCATCAACCACAAAAACAAGTATACTGATTGTGTATCTCAGGTGTGGTTTACAGCATTGCCCCGAGTTGCGGTAAGGTATACATTGGACAAACTGGAAGATGTTTTACATAGGCACATCAGACACATGCGTCAGCAAGACGTCTATTTCCCTGACCTCGGAAGAATTCTCATTTTTGAATGGTTTCGTGTAGGCTGCCCTGTCGGTAAGTCTTTTGACACTCTTTGTGAGGTTTGACAGACAGTGAGATTTTCCGGTTTGGTTCGGTTTTCTTTGAGGCTCTTTTCTTCTTACCTAGAAAACGCTCTTTCTTTTCGTTCTGCCTTAGAAAGTTTTGAAGTTTTCTAGTAGCTTTAGTTCAGTTTGGAGGTCCTTGGGTGTTTCAAAGCGTTTTTAAGGTTTACATTTTCTCGAGCCTTTTTCACAGTGCTTTTGATGAAGCCTTCCGAGATGATGCACAAATGTTCGCTGTGGTTTTATATCATGACGTAGTGTTCTTCACTGTTTTCATTGTTTTGACGCCGCCTTCTTGTAAGGGTCGCAGAGATGGTGTGTTCTTCTTGGTTTTGACCTGGTACGTACTTTGTCGTTTTTCTCGGTATTTTCGATTGACGCAAGCTTCAAGTGCTGTAGAAAGATTTGTGCATTGTCGATTTTAGGAAGATCGATTCTTCATCTCGTCGTGAGCCGTTTCCTGTCTGTTGGTATCACCATGTATGCATTGCAGAGCATTTTTTTACTCGTTTGATAGGGAGGGCTGGCCTAGTGATAGCTGCACTTATGTTTTTCATGTTTTAGTGTTGAATTCCAAGATGGCATAATCTCGAGTTTATCTTGTGCAATGTACCAACTTGCCACAGAGAGGGCTTAAATATGGCTTGCGTTTTCCTGAAAAATAAAGTTGTCAGTCTGCGCTTCTAAGTTTTGTGAATGTGCCTCCCTGGTGTCCTAACCCTTTCGCGTAGTTAAATCTTTAATACAGAAACGAAACAACTAGCCCGGCAAATCCTTTTGCAACATCCTACTGTGATTTTTGGCACATGTAAAGTGCCGCTACTGTGACTTCCATTAAGCATTGAAATGGTTGAATGAATGGTGAATACGAATAAAATGGTGAATGCTTGCATCATATTCTTCCACTGAAAACTGCGCACCATGCCTTCGACATAGATACTTTCACTAATATTTCCGTGTGGTGCTTCACACGAGATAAGTTACTCAGTTCTTGAAGGAATGGTGCAGAAGGGAAAGACATGGACGAAAGAAAGAAAATGCACACGCAAGCGCCAACTTTCAACTTTAATGCATCGCTTATGTCGATATGCCTAAGGTGGTAAACGGCACCCTCTTATTTGTGCAAATTTTTTGCCTCTTCTGCAGTCATTATCCTTCTTGTCATGTGTCTTCTCATTGATACCCTTTTCCTTTTACATTGTTTAGTTTTTTGTTTACTGCTGAGGGTTCACCACGTGTTGCAGTTCACTTGTGACTAGCTCCGATCTTTTTTTTATACTCATGCACATTGTTCTATTTTGCGTGTCGTACCTGGCATCCGCGTGCAGATTTTGTTGATCTTGCAGTTTTAGAGGGGAGAGTTGCCATGCATAAATTCGACGTATCGACAGCCATGCTTGTGTGTGTGTTTTATTTTCTTCGTCCTAATCTTTCCCTGTTGTGCCATTCCTTCCAGACTGTGTTGCACCCCTGAACAACCGTTATGCTGCTCAAGTTACTGTGAAAGGTTTCTGTTGCTGCTTGGAAAATCGAGCTAGTCTTATGAATTATTACCTTAAAAATTCATCGCATGCTGTAGCTGCTTGGGGTTGTGTATCGCCAAGCTTTTCAAAAAAAGTTGCATAACCTGTGTTAGAAAGTGTACTTGTGCAGTACAAAGTTGGATGTTAATGTCAAATTCATGCCCAGATTTGTGTATCAGTACTGCTGATTTATACAACCAAATTATGGAATAACAAAGATTGCTACACTATGCAAATTTATGTTCCCATAAAGGAAAACAGAGTTTAGCAATTTGTTGTGGGTGCTAGATATAGAGAAATCTGTATGCTGCGAATTCGCAACAATGGGCATTTGGTCCAGTTTGTATGAGCAGTCTGAATAGTGTCCAAGACCAACTCGAAGGCCCATGTTTGTAATGAATGTTGTACAAACCATTGTTCTTCCTCGGACAGGGGGACCACGTGCATTTTTAGCAGCGGAGAGATATCCGAGCATTGTAGTTGTGGACACTTTCCTCCTGTCCTGCAGCGTTACATTTTCAGGACTGCCCATTCCGCATTCTTTCCCACTATTACAAAGCACAAGCTTAGTGTGTGACCTTCCTGTTGTCATTGCTGTTGCCCATATGGAGCGAACGATCCCTTTCTAAGGTGCGTATGCTGTCTGGCTCATCATTGTCGTTGTCCGTTATGCAGCAGCACTGGGTAGAAGAGAGCGATGAAGATGCTGCTTGAAGCACAAACCTGAACAAAGGAAGGCACATGGTGAGCCTGTCAGCTGACCAAGGTTGTACTTGTTTTTGCTTGAGGAATTGCAGTCATCCTTGAGGATTATATTTCATTTATTTATACTGTCAGCCCTGATCACAGGCTATAACAGGAGTGGATAATGAGGTATAAAAAATAGCAATGACACAAACACTGAAATGGGCACAAAATTCGGCACATAAAGCGTTCACCACATATACAAAAAATAAAACTCTGACATATATTTCATGTAGACAGTAAAACATCGTGCAGCTTATCTAAAGATTCCTTAAGTGATTGTGAGGTGACAACTGAGTTTGGTAGCATATTCCATTCCTTAATGGTTCTTGGGAAAAAAACTAAATTTAAAGCAATCATTTCGGACTGTGGGCATTGGTATGCAGAAGCTGTGACGATGGCGTGATATTTCTCCAGTTTTGATTTCAAAGCACTTTAAATGGTTTATTTTCAAGCTGCGATTAATAATCTGAAAAAGAAACCTGAGCCTGTCACATTTGGCTCTAAAATCGAGCGCTTCCAATCAGCACGTGTACACAAAGACGTTGGGGAATCAGAATGTCGGTACCTATTAAATATAAACCTAGCACCGAGACGCTGAATTTTTTTCCAGCTTAGAGTAAATGAATGCAGTGTGAGGGTCCCAAACAATTTTTCCATATTCGAGGATGGGCCTTATCAAGCTCTTAAAAACCAGACATTTTACAGAAGGGGTTGCACTATGCATATTTCGTCTGAGGCTCCACAGTGCTTTTGAGGCCTTGGAACATGTATTATCTATGTGTGAATTCCAACGTAAGTCTGAAGTAAGTGTTAATTGAAGGTATATTTGTATTTACTGACTGGTTATTATTCTATTGTCGATGCTATAACTATAATCTGAGATAGTTTTCTTCGCGCCCCTTCATGCAAGGAGGAAAGGCCAGAGTAACAAAGGAAGTACTTGCTCCAGGCAGCAGTTATTTTTGCCAAAACATGCATTCTGTAGCCTACCGAAGTGGTAGTACAACCGCACGGTGTTGAAAATATAAGAAAAACCAGAAGCAGTCGATCCCGAACATATCAAAATATGTTTATATCGAACAGTCAGGAACCTCTGAAACCTCCCAAAAATGTAGTACTGTTGGTTTATGGTTCGTGGGAGTTATGTCCCAAAGCGACTCAGGCTATGAGGGATGCCGTAGTGAAGGGCTCTGGAAATTTCAACCACCTGGGGTTCTTTCACGTGCACTGACATTGCATGGGACATGGGCCTCTTGCATTTCGCCTCCATCGAAATTCGACTGCTGCGGCCCGGATCGAACCCGCATCTTTTGGGTCAGCGGGTGAGTACCCGCCCTACTCTAAACCCTGCTGCCCACTGCCACCACCCCATGACACTTGGCCGCCGTCTCTGCATACTTGCGCATGCGCAGCAGACGCCCCCGCTGTGCACATTGTTACTATTGGTTGCGCCGTTGGCCATGAACACTCAGTAGTCCTTGCAAAAGCATGCGACTTCCAGCACACATTTAATGTGCAGCTCCCAAGCTTGCTCCACGACTTCCGATTGACTTTGAGTACCATGGCCCAGCGTTACCAAACACTGCTTTCCTTTTTTTAGGTGTATCCTCCTATTGGTTTAGTTTACCGCTCATGAGAAAAGTATACAACAGCTGTATCTTACTGGTACCATGCCGGTACTCACCTGTATGGGCAGTGAGCTATGGGGAGGAAATAAGTAACGTTAAGAGAGAGGAAGAGGGCACAGTATGTAAGAGAACTAACGTGGGTTCACAACGTCCTATTCAAAATCAAGAGGACTAAGGAATATCGGCTTGGGCAGGATTTGTATTGCTTTAAGAGAGTTAACTGCTGAGCTAGTACCAGGATTTTCAGTGCTACAAAGACGAACACAGGAAAGGGGACAACATGGGCGCTTTGTCCTTTGAAAGAGGACAAAGCGCCCGTTTTGTCCTCTTTCTTGTGTGTGTCATTGCTGAGCTGAAAATCCCGGTGATATGTAATGCGAGGGCAAGATAACCAATGGTCCTTAAGGGTAACGGACAGCTAAGAGACTGCGTTTCAAGAGAAAGACAAGCGTAGTAGGGGGCGGCAGGAAGTTAGGTTGGCAGATGAGATTAGGAATTTGCAGGGATAGGATGGGCTCAGCTCTCAGAGGACAGGGTTAATTGGAGAGATACGGGAGAGGCCTTTGCCCTGCAGTGGATGTAGTCAGACTGATAACGATTATCCTACTATAGCTAATATTGGGAAACCGCCTTTTGCCAGACTGTTCTCACTTTCTCAGGGTGTAGCAAATCCCCCTGAATTCCCTTGTTACACCTTTTGGCATTGCAGTACATTGGATTCTTTTGATAGTCATTCCACCGACTCGGAAGGGTATATATGATCCTTGCCGCAATAAATGCCGTGTTGAAGTTGGTGCTTGTCCTGTCTTGTCATGTTTTTGTTCCTTCACTATGCTTCTTTAGTTCCGATTCTAGCAATGACTTATGATAATGCCAGCAAAAAACATCATCATAAACAGATGAATGGATGGGCTTGCACTTGTGTGCTGCCTCAACCAAAATGTAAAGTACTGAGGCATGTTGAATAAAGTGATACGGTGGAGTGCTTGAATTCGGGTCAAAGCCAATGTTGAACACAAAAGTATTTGACTGGTATGTACAGTGCAAAACTAACCTAGGTTATAATGTGGCTGGCACCTGTAGTAGGGTGCAACTTAAGAAAACAGTTGTAAACACTGGGCTGCAGCATCCTGTATTAACGAAATCAGCTTTTTAATATTAGACTATTACAGAAGCCAAGTATCGAAATTCTAGACCTTGAAACCTTTTTTTTTTTTGTATGTGCTAAGCTTCTTTTCATTTTAACAACATACTTTTTTTGTAGTGGTGGAATTGTGTGCGGTGGGCCGGAATGCAAGCGGAGCTTCATTGCACACTTGAGCAACATTCCTTTGCACATGTCAAGCCGTGGAGCAACCCAGCGCTCCCTGTGTGCCAAGAAATGCCTTTCTCTACTCCTTTTTTCCTCGCGCAGTGGAACAAACTGGATCCAGCAATTGCACAACAGAGCTCGCATGATAAGTTTACCCAGCTTGTAGAAGAAGCGCTACTGTGGCCAAATGCAGGGTAAAACTATTTCATGATATCTTTGTTGTTATTACATTGATCATAATTTGCTTTCAGTGTTTGGTGCTCCATTTCTTGCATGTATTTTATGATCCTAATTTTACAAAGTGTGTACTTACCATTGTTATATATGTATTTTGAAACACGGTAAGTATTCCGTGTTGCCTCTTCAATTCCTAGTAAATAATAATGTGACCAGGCGATTGTGCCGCTCTGTCTCTGGTATAATTCTTTGCTACCAATGCTGTAAAAATTTTTTTCTTGTACCCACCCCTGTTACAATCCCTCTGGGGACTGACAGTAAATTTAAATAAAAAAATCAATAGCACAGCTCAGTGCACAAAATCGCACTACCTGTCCCAACAAGCGAATACTGCAGGCAGCACCAGTTCAGCAATACCACACACACACACACAGCTTCAACATTATTAGGCCTCTTTATTGAAGTGAACGAGACAAACAGTGCTGCTCCTTCGTGTGCACTGCACAGAAGCCTCCAAAATAATGGCGCTCCACCCACGAGGGAACGCCAGGACGTCTCTCTGCTTGAGAGCTCGGTAGGCAGTCTGTTGCGTCTGTAAAGTTGCCGGCTCACAACAGCTGTATGCTGCATTGCACCCAGATATGGTAGCTCAAGCAAATGTGGCCAAGTGTTTAACCACGTCCGTTCACTGGTCACATCATTCACGAATGCAGGAGGAGGAACAGTCTTTCCACATGCAGTGTGGCCATCTTTCGTGCCCTACAAATACAGTCATCCCAAACACCACTAAGGCTGAAACAAGAACATTCAACTGTTGGTAGCTTTCACAACCTGCCGCCGAAGGTTCTCAAAGCAACGGGTATCTCAAACTGAGCACAGCGACATTTAAGCTGAGTGAAACCTGCACAGCCAAAAAAGAGTGCAATTCCTTGATGAATGCGCAAAACTTGTAATTGACTGGTGAAATTACCGGCAGCATTACCAGCAAAAGGTACCTGTAAACTCGTCAGCCCAGCGTGGCTCATCCAGTTTCAACAAGGCGGCTTAACACAGAACTAACAAAAACTAAAATTAGCACAATGCAAGTCCAGTACAGTCTGCAGTGTGCGAGAAAAAAAATCCAGCACGAAAAGAGAATGTCGCTGACCAGTAATCTCCATGCGAAACATAGCTTTTGGAAAAGAACTGCAATTAGACACAGTTGTAGAAAATTACTTATATGTTTCACCATAGGCTTATTCAGTGCTGGGTTAATAGATGCATCGTGGTATCCAATGACACATGGAGGCACCTGTTCCATGGATGTCTGCCAGTGAATTACTGCAGTGCCTCTGACATGACGCTGTGTTGCAGAAGAGCATGATTCTCCATCTAGCAAGTCGTTTGGAGCGCTGTAAAGGCTGCAACGATCCGAGCCAATCAGAACATCGTACACTTAAAAAAACATGTTCCTCCATGCCCCTTATCTCATGACTGGTGGCTCCATCACTGGGAAGGAAAGCGCACTGGTGCCCAGCTCTGCAGACTCAGTGGACGCCATATGTTTACGAATGGTGGCCCATCGCTTCGCAGCAGGCCTCCGCAGTGTTGTGTTCGTGCAGACTTTCTCTGCTAATCTAACCACCAAATGAAACATCTGCAGTACTTTCATAACACCATCCTGAATAACGTTTTTCAATTACTGCAATAAATGTTTAAAAATTAATCTCAACATCGCTCAAATATATGAGGGACTATTCGTTGTCTTCCTTCGCCTTGACTGGACCTTTCATCATCATCATCAGCCTGAATATTCCCACTGCAGGGCAAAGGCCTCTCCCATGTCTCTCCAATCAACCCTGCCCTGTGCCAGTTGCGGCCACCGTATCCCCACAAACTTCTTAATCTCATCTGCCCACCTCACTTTCTGCAGCCCCCGCTATGCTTGCCTTCTCTTGATAACCACTCCATTACTCTTAATAACCAGTGGTAATCTTGCCTTTGCATTAAATGCTCTGCCAAAGCCCATTTCTTCTTGATTTCGAACCCGCGTTTGTTCCCCGATCGATGCTGCCCTCTTGCTGTTGCTTAACGTTGCACCTATCATTTTCTTTTCCATAAGTCACTGTAGTAAGAGAACTTCAATTTGAACTAGATGCTGTACTGTACTTGAGACAGGAAACAAATGAACCTACAAAGACAAACACAATGCAACACACTGTAGATGCTTTTGTTTCCAGTCTCACAATGGCTCGTCATATAAGTTGAACCCTTTTTGTTAGCCTCCATGTTTCTGCCCCATAGGAGAGTACCGGTAAGATACAGCTGTTGGACACTTTTCTCTTGAACAACACTGGTAAACTGCTATTCATGATCTTAGAGTAACTGCCAAATGCCCTCTACCCCAAGCTTATTCTAGTTATTTTACTCTCGTGATCCGAAACTGCAGTCGCTACCTACTCAAACTAGCCGTATTCGCTTACCACTTCCAGCAATAGTAATCTGGAGTTTCCTTCAGAGACTTAAATATTACTTCGGTTCTCTGTATATTAATTTTAGAGCTCTGCTCTGCCAGTCTAACGCATTGACCATGCTTTGCAGTTCATCTCCAGAGTGACTTATCAAGGCAATGTCACCAGATTACTAGAGTATTCTCTACCAACTCTTATCCCCAACTGTTCCCAATCCAGGACCCTGAATATTTCCTCTACACAGGCGATGAAAAGCACTGGCAAAAATGTGTCTCCCTGCCTTGCACTCTTCCTTACTGGAAATTTTATTGCTGAATTTGTGGAGGGCTATGGTGGCTGAGCACAGTTAGACATTCAAGCTGAGGGAAACCTATGCAGCCAAGAACAAGTCTATAATACGTCAATGGAAGTGCAAAACTTGTAACTGACAGGTGATTGATTTTATTGATTCATTGGGGTTTAACGTCCCAAAGTGACTCAGGCTACGAGGAACGCCGTAGTGAACGGCTCCCGAAATTTGAAATTTCGACCCCTGGGGTTCTTTAAAGAGCGCTGACACCACACAGTACACGGCCCTCTAGAATTTTGCCTCCATCGAAATTCAGCCGTGGCGGCCGGGATCGAACCAGTGTCTTTCGGCTGAGCAGCAGAGCGCCGTAACCACTGAGCCACCGCGGCAGGTAAACTGACAGGTGAAATTACCAGTAAAATTACCTGCAAAAGGCACCTGCAAACTTGTGACTTGTGAGATGCAGTGTAGGCAGGTAGTGAACAGTGTCAAAGAGGATGGGATCCCAGCTGCCCACTGTTACCAACCGCTGAAGGTGCTCTGTGGGTGAGCACACACAAGGGTGACATGAGGTATCAAGAAGGTACTACCGGGGACAAAAGTGGTATACTCCACGCGGCGGGAGCCAGAGCAACGGAAATCTGCATTGGAACGCCATCTACAGGCAGAATCTGGAATTGAGGCAGCCAATGCATGACCTTTATTATCAGCAGGCATGTCGCTTGGCTCGTTTCAATGTTTCGAGCTTTAGCTCGCCAAAATGCCGCAGTTTTTCGTTGTTCCGGCTCCCACCGTGTGGAGTACACCACTTTTGTCCCCGATAGTACATTCTTCTGGGGCACACTTCACCCCATCCTCAGGGACACCCAACGACCCACCGCTCTACAGGTATCAAAATTTACTGCCTGTTGAGAACTTCTGCAAGCAATAATACTGCCGCACTGGTCCACGTCCAACACTGGGAATGCAAACTCTGCCTCGGCCATGTTCCTATGCAGAGGCGCACTGGGACAAAAAGGTGCCAGAGAAATGCCATGCAGCTTAAGTCAAAACAGTAGAAAATACTGACGGTGATGTGCACGTAGTGCATTAACTAAATAGCTCTCGTGCTCTGGGCTTCTTCTGAATGAAAAAAACAGTGTTCTCTGCGTACAGACACACCCTTTTTCCGAACTGCACAAGCCACCTACAAGCCACTCAGGCATCCATCCTGGGACTTGTAAATGACCATCGTCACTTTCTATCACCAAAGGGGCCTTTGCAAAATTGTGAAGTGTCCTGCACATTTGTCGGCATACATCACAGTGTACATATGTGGCCTGTGGGTGCAGAAATTAGATTTTCTTTTCTCCATTTTTCGCTTCTCTCACAAACAGCCTCAAGTGGGCAAACAAGAACGGTGAACAAAGTTATGCGGAATACAAGGGAACAGACAGAGACAGCCAGGCTATTTGTATCTACAGCGGCCGCTCCCAGCTGTGGAGGAAAGGCAGCACTCCCTTGCATTCTCCTCCTTCCCAGTGGCTCAGATTTCAGTGCCCAGCATCTGCAAGGGACAAAGCAAAAGCAAGGATCACAACACACACACAGGCCAGGATGAAAGTATTGGGCCCTAAAGACTCCCCACAGGTGCCTGAAAGTGCTGCAAAGTTGGACTCCTTTCTCGCCGTAGTGCTTTGAGCAGTTTCGTTCAAACTTGTCCTGCTCGCTGCATGGTTTTTGCTGTCAGGGCAACATCATGCACCAATTTGAGACTTAAATGGTAACAGCGCTACAGCAACATGTACACAAGGAAGACTGCCACAGGACACAAGGAAGACTGACACAGGACATAGCGCACGTCCTGTGGCAGTCTTCCTTGTGTACGTCCTGCTGTAGCGCTGTTACCATTTCAGTCTCAAATAATGCACCATCTAGCCCAGACTGACGTTCTTTTAAATCATGCACCAATGTCATGTGTTGTTGTTAGTGGCTATTTATTATTAATAACAACAAAAATGAAGGAAAAGATGTTGCTAGCCACCGAAACCTGAAGTACCTGAGCTGCGGCTAGTGGGAATACAAGGACAGAGAGAGGGAAAGAAAGGATAGGGGAAGGGCTATGTGCAATTCAGGATATTGAAATAAAATGTCATAGCCCCCATGGTGTCTCCGGGCATATGAGATTAAGCAGTTTGCAGGCATTGGAGAGAGATAGGAGAGGCCTCTGCCCTGCAGTGGGCGTAGTCAGGCTGATGATGATGATGCCAGCCATGGAACATGCGCTGGCAACATCACTGCAGCAGTGTGCCCTGCTGAGAGGAATGTAAAGAACACGTTGCGGCTATTCATTTACATTCCTTTAAGCTATGGCTTGGCTTATTGGCTTATTGGGGTTTACCGTCCCAAAGCGACTCAGGCTATGAGGGACGCCGTAGTGAAAGGCTCTGGATAATTTCCACCACCTGGGGTTCTTTAACGTGCACTGACATCGCACAGTACACGGGCCTCTGGAATTTCGCCTCCATCGAAATGCGACTGCCGGGATCGAAGCCGCGGCTGGGATAGAACTTGTGTCTTTTGGGTCAGCAGCTGAGTGCCGTAACCACTGACCCACCCTGGTGGGGCAAGGGCAAAACTGGGTGCAAACATGAAGGCACGTACAGTAAACCTAGAACAAGCTTAAAAACTGCTCAATAGTATGCCAATGCATCATGAAGGCCACAGAAATCATAAGCTACTCTGCAATTAGGGTTACCATCTGCACAGGTGTACCTTTCAGCAGGCCTCCTCCCTCTGGCAACCAACAGTTTGACCTTGCTTCGATAAATGTGCTGGATAAGCGCTCTTGCTTCAAGCAGGTAAGGGTACTAAAAGCAAAAACGCAAATTATTCCCATTCCTACATACCACCGTGCTTTAAGGTGGAGGCCAACGCAGAGGCCCAGTGGTTCCTGCCGACTATCGAGGGGTGTTGCTATCGGCAGCAGCGACAGACTGCAGTTCACCATCATCAGCCTGCCTATGCAGAACAAAGGCCTCTCCCATCTCTCTCTCCATGCTCCTCCCTTTATCTGGGGCCCCATAACTGCCAGACTCACTTGCGCACGAACACCCAGTGCTCATATCAACTGAAACTGGTTTTGTGCCCAGCAGCAACCATGCCTGCAACATGCACATCAAGCAATGCATCATCATCATCATCAGCCTGACTACGCCCACTGCAGGGCAAAGGCCTCTCCCATGTCTCTCTCCCAATAACCCTGTCCTTCGCCAGTTGTGGCCACCGTATTCCCGCAAACTTCTTAATCTCATCCGCCCCGCTAACATTCTGCCGCCCCCTGCTACGCTTGCCTTCTCTTAGAATCCACTCCGTTACCCTTAAGGACCAGCGGTCATCTTGCCTTCGCATTACATGCCCTGCCCAAGCCCACTTCTTCCTCCTGATTTCGACTAGGATGTCATTAACCCACGTTTGTTCTCTCACCCACTCCGCCCACTTCCGGTCGCTTCCGGTCTCTTAACGTTACACCTGTCATTTTCCTTTCCATAGCTTGCTTCGTTGTCCTTAACTTATAAGCTGAACCCTCTTTGTTAGCCTCCACGTTTCTGAGTACCGTGAAGATACATCTGCTGTATACTTTTCTCTTGAGGGATATTGGTAAACTGCACGAAATCAATTTTTTGCGATGGCCAGAAGAGCCCAGGGCCAGACTGTAAAATGAAAAAGAAAAAAAGAAGTGCCTGTCCTCAGCAAACTGCTCAAACTTGCCACAGGTGGAGTAGATTCGAAATGAGGTCAGCAATTACGCATTAGCATCCACAGAGGAAAGCTGACTTCACCAACAGCTGTGCGGGGTGGATGTTAGTGAATCATAGAGAGAGAGAGAGAGATGAATACCTTACGCACCCCATGCAGTAGTCTCATCATCAGCCTAAAGGGGGGGTTCAGTTCTGCCACCACGTCAGCGGCAGCTTGCCACCCTGCCAGGAAGCAGAGGAGAATGTTAAGTTGAGCATCTCTCATAGGTTAGTGGGTCAGTTGGAGTCGGTGCACACAAACAGCCACCTTCCACCACACCACCCCTTTGCGACAAATGTGCACAACCATGGCCTGCACCCAGAAAGGGCAGCTTATGAATTCAATTGTGCATCATGGCACACAGCGCGAACGATTCTGCACTCTGTTGCCAGAATTACTGCACTAGCGAGATAAAATAAATAATTTTTGCAAATAATTTTGCCAGTTGAGTCCTTGCATTCAACAAGGACGTTGCTCCATGAGTGCTCTCCACTGCATTCACTGCAGCACACTTCCCGCCGGCTGGAAATATAAACAGAACAGGCACTCCACTGTTCAAATACAACGGAGCGCTAGGCCTGCATGCTGTCAGCTTGGGCAGTACAGAAACCGGCCGAAGGGCACAGACACAAAAAATGAAAATGGAGGGGCAGTAGGATCAGGGATACCACGCACGGTAACAGGAGATGCAGACCAGAGACAGCCGCAGACATGCTCCTCATTCTGCAGCTGCAAGGAGGGCTTTCAAATGCAGGTGCCACTTTGGGTCCGAGCAGAATGACTATACTCCGTTTCATACATAGCAGGCAACGCTGCGGAGGTTGCTGAAGTAGTGCGTCCGCAAAACCATACTACTCCACCTCGTATCATTCCTTCTTCTCGAAACTCCGGTCATTGTTTGGACGAATACAAAGAGCGGTATAAAACTATCTATAGCATTGAAAATCGTGGTCGAAGCTGTGAGGCGCTCAGTGTTCGGGCTCTCTGGCCATAGTTTTCACGGAGAGTGAACTACTTTTTGGGCGCGGATTTAGTAGAAGCAATTCGCTCTACCAACCGCTTATCATACCGCCACGTGTACTTTTTGCTTCTTGAAACCTCAACCAGTCGCAGGATGAAAATGTGGCAAGAGGTAAAATGAAGTCCAGGAGGTGCCAGTCATTTGTCGCTACCAAATATGCTTGTGTTCGCTTTGGTTGTATGGCAAACTACTTTTTTGCATGCAGACTCAGCCTGTGCGAAGAGGCTTGCTAATTTTGGCAGCATTGCCTGCTATGTATGGAATTTGGTTTGGTTGGTTGGTTTGTGGGGTTTAACGTCCCAAAGCGACTAAGGCTGTGAGAGACGCCGTAGTGAAGGGCTCCGGAAATTTCGACCACCTGGGGTTCTTTAACGTGCACTGACATCGCACAGTACACGGGCCTCTAGAATTTCTCCTCCAAAGAAATTCCAGCCGCCGCGGCCGGGATCGAACCCGCGTCTTTTGGGTCAGCAGCCGAGCACCATAGCCACTGAGCCACCGCGGCGGCTATGTATGGAATGGAGGATAGTGTCCCTCAAAGTAAACAGTACAGAGCTGCCCTTTGGCCAGGAAATGCACAGCCAGAGTTGAAACCACTCCGACCGTGCCCTCCATGGTTGCACCTAAGCGGAATGGAGTCCGTTTCCCATGGCGGACACAAGCCAAGGTGAACAAGCTCATCATTCCACCATGTTCTGGAGAAGAAAGTCACTTCCAAGATTTGAGGTAGCTTTTCAATAGCAGCAAGAGCAAGTGTGCAGAGGCCGTACAGAGATCAAATGCTGACCCCCTATGAGCTCTTTGCATGTGCCGAGGAAACTATTAAGCGTGTCATAGTACTCTGGGTGTCGCAAGTAATTATTCAAGAAAATGAAGCGCACTTGAGTGAACGGTTTGCAAGAGCGTTACCACTGAAAAGAATATGCGAATTTCACCGCATCAAGCCCTTATCTCTATCCATGGTGCTCGCGGGACTTGCATCATACTCAGTGACACAACAGTTGACTAAATGTGATTAAACACGCCAGCGGAACATTCAACAGCAAAATATAAGCAACACTCACTTGGAGCGCCGTGCACCGCAGTGAAGAGCAATCATGGAGCAACGCCCTTGTTGAATGCAAGGACTCAACTTGCAAAATTACTTTCTCAATTAAAACAATAATCACTCTGATAAACTTTCAGAAATAAATGCCATTGAACGGTACTGTGCATTTACTGCAGAACACTTTTCCGCTGGCTGGAAATATAGACAGAACTGACGCTGCTCCTTCACTGACACCTCAGTACAAATGTCAAGCCTAAATATACCCCGGAAAGCAAATTTTCTCAAATTTAGAATTTTTCTGACGACACACCTTGCGTTTTCTGATCTCTGAAATAATTTTAAAGGCTTCTTTGCCTTCATGGAAACTTAAAAAAGTAGTCTAAACGACTACTGTTGCAACACAAAACTTGCTAAAAAATCCCGAAATTTCATCTTTTTGTACCTTCTTCCGCCGTTTGTACTTAAACAAAAATGAAACAAATTCAGTTCAGTTTACTGCACATGGAAGTGCAATCTGTTTCATTTGTGTGAAAAAATTTTGATAATAATGCTTAGAAAGGTTATTTTTTACAAATTTTTTGGTGTGACTAGGTTTTGCAACCACTTGCAAACTTAAGATGGCAGCCATGGCAGGAAAAATTGTTTTCGCCAAAAATAAGATAGTATAATGTTTGTCACAGCAACGCAATACGCCACGATTTTTTTAAAGAAATCGAAGATGGTCGAGTCCAAAGTCTGGATCAGTTGGCATGTAATGACCCTACTGGTTTGGAGGAAGTATTTCCCTTTCCATAATAACTGACTGCCTGAGCTTTAAACTGCTTAAGATCAAAGTGAGCTAATTTGCTCTTATGCCAAAGGCACTGGGGTTCAAAAAGAGGCTTTATGTGGCTACCAGGAGCCAATTTCAGCGGGTTTCTTTGTGGATCGGTGACTTTTAACACCTTTCTTCTTCACTGTTTCTTTGTCTGTTGTGAATTAAAAGTGAACCTCATGAGGACATTCGTTCTTGAGTAACAAGACTTGGCGACTATGAATCAGCATTGCATTGCATCACTGATCTATAACTTCATCTCATAAGTTCCTTGCAGTACTAGGGGAGGTACAGACTGCCTCAGCCAATCAGGAGAGTGTGTACAACGTGCACCTCCACGACTCTTCGTATGCGTCTACTTGCGGCCTACCTACCACAAATGTATTCATGATACATATGCTAAACGCAAGCAAGCATTTTGTAGGATGTTACACTATTTGTCACATTTGCACATTTAGTTCCCTTTATGCAAAGCAAACGGAGGCGCAACTATAAGTTCAGCCTAGTGACACCATCTGGTCGCTAGAATGGGAACCATTTTTGTCAACAAACCGATGCTCCTTTTTAGGCCTTGAAGCGCCAGAATTGTCACTCTACATGGAAAATAAAGCGAATTCATCACTCATTACTTTTGTTATAGGTGATAAGAGGTGAAGCAAAACTCTGGTGCCTCATTTACGACCAGTGAACGTGCTGAAAACGGTAGTTAAAATGATGAGTTCAGTATGAAGCAAGGGGTCCAGCTTTGATGGGCAGCGCCATTGTAGAAATAATATTTCAGAGTACGGAAGAGCCCCGCACACTAAACGCGGGAAATAGCGTATGCAACACAAGCGTACGGTAAGGCTTGGTTTGAAATAGCGTTTGGCACTTGTACACTAGGAAGCACACTATATTTTTTTTTGAGTACGCTATGCCCCTTTAATACTGACACTGCATTCTGCAGCATCGGAACACTACCTCTGTACTCACTGCAACTCTGGCAGTGCTGCAAGGAAGTGCTAAAATGCAGCATACGTTCAGTCAATGCCATCCAGAGGGAAACCAAACTGCTGGCACAATTTTATAGCCGAAGAAGCCACACACTAAGGGAAGCAATCACAAACTATCTCCACTTGGTCTGAGGCGAGCCTTTGGCCATCCGTCCTGGCACAGTGTGACGGTGATCCATTTGCAAGATATATACATATATGCCATTACATAGTGCAATTATGCACCCTTGGTGTCAGACAAGGAAGCAAAGGGATGCTAGAGAATGCAGAAGTGGAGGTTATCTGTGCAGAAGCAGTTAATGATGCCTTGGTACGGTCTGCAGAAAAGCCATTGGTCAGTAGCCAGCGGAATGTAGGTTGCCCATAACCCAGTGGGAAGGCAGCCCACCAAGGTAGGCATGCAACTTCGAGGTGCATAATGAGGTGGCAGAGCGCCACGTAGCAACCTTTTACGAGTTAACACTGGATGTAACGAACCTTAGTCTCGGATACAACACCACAGATAAAACAAGCTTTTGCATATTACCTTGGATGTAACTAACTTCTCCACCGCATAACGCTGCTGCGACAGGTGGCTGTTTTAAACGCGACCAATCAACTTAACTGCCACGGTTGCCGTCTAGCAGAGAGTGGCGGCCCCTACTACTCACGTGCAGCACGTAGCGCAGCAGGAAGGCGGAGGCGACGCCCAGCACAAAGACGAGCAGGTACGGGGAGCAGCTGAGCAGACCCCCCAGCGGGGAGCTGCGCTTGAGCAGCAGCTGCCGGAAGTAGGCCACCTTGAAGTCGTCCAGGGGCGGGTAGCGGCGCCGGCCAAAGGCCTCCCCGATGGGGTTGAAGGAGCGCACCAGCACCGCCTTCTTGTTGGAGAAGGTGTCAAACGAGTACTTGCCATGGTAGCGGCCCATGCCACTCTGGCCCACTCCGCCAAAGGGAAGCGTGTCCACTGCACCCACACCATCCTCCCCTCAGCACAACACTCTCGTGGCACTGCTTCCTTCACTCACCGGAGAGGTGGACGAGGGTGTCGTTGGCACAGATGCTGCCACTCGTGGTCTCATACATGAAGCGGTCGATCACCTTCTGCCGCGACGAGAACACGTACAGTGTCAGCGGCTTCTCCCTGCGACAACACCCAAGCACGCTGTGGGGCCAAGCAGCCTACAGGCCCACTGAGGAAAGAGAGCATGCGACCCTCCAATGGCTGCAAGCAATGAAGCAACAGTCCTCCAATCGCAGGTGGGCCATCACCAACCTCTCATTGATAAACTCGATCGCTTCATCGGCACTGTTCACCCTGAGAATGGGCAGCACGGGACCAAAGATCTGAAAGAGACAGCCATCGCTTCCTCAGAAAGGACTCCACCCGCTCACATTAAAACTTACAAATGGACGCTGAACAAAAGAAAAAAAAAACAGACATTTCGGCTCTCGTAGGACTGTTGGCCCTGTTTCACACATGAATCACCTGTGCCCTGGGTTTTCACTTTCATCCATGTGGGTGGATGAAGCCAAGAGTTGGACAAAAAAGGCTCCGAAACTCATGACTTGGTTTGGTTTATTGGTTTATTGTGGTTTAACGTCCCAAATCAACTCAGGCTACGAGGGACATCGTAGTGAAGGGCTCTGGAAGTTTCGACCACCTTGAGTTCTTTGACGTGCACTAACATCGCACAGTACACGGGCCTCTACAGTTTCACCTCCATCAAAATTCGGCCGCCGCGGCCGGGATCGAACCCGCGTCTTTCGGGCCAGCAGCCGAGCATCGTAACCACCGAGCCACCGCAGCGGGGCAAACTCTTGACTTCATCCATCCATATGGTTGAAAGTGAGAACCCAGGGCATGGGACCACAGTATGCAGGTGTGAAACAGAGCCAACAGTCACCAAAAAACAAGGAATGCATGGCCCCGAAGTGTCAGACAAGGCATCCCCGACCACTGCACAGCCACGACAAATTCACAGAAACACAAGATGTCCTCTACACGGGACACGAGGTGTGCCCACTGTCAGCCATGAGACGTACCTCCTCCTGCATGAGGGCGTCGGTCGGCTTCACCTCGGTGACCAGTGTTGGGCCGACGTACTTGCTGTCCACGTCCACCTCCCCACCAAAGGCAATGGGCACGCCCTCCAGCAACTTGGCTATCCGCCTGCGGGGGGAGAGAACGGCTCACCCATTTCAGCCTTCCGATACAGCTCAGCCTCAAAAAACAACAGACATGATAGCGAGTGGCCCAACTAAAGGCGTTTCTCGCTGCCTGCTGTTACCTCAAACAAGGCGAGAACTCAGTGGAGCGTTTCCACTTTTTCCCACCACTTGCGTCATTTCTGTATTTACTACGATGGGAATAAAGATTGCTATTATTACTACTAATCCTGGTGCAAAACAAACAAATTTATTTTGAGCACGGGGATTCAGACTGCCATCTTATACGTTCAAACAAGCAGCACTATTGCACTGCACCATAAACACTTTATCCATTGTCATGCTACTACTTGTATTCGTTTCTGATTTAATATTAAAAGGAGGCCACGGCAAAGTAAAGTCTTGCACAAATTAGGCAGAATGAATGTAGAGCGCCAGCTCCCACGTATTAAATGTACGCCGACAATGTTGTACTACCAGCTGATAGCCAGGGAGATCTACACACTCTGGATAATACTGCAGAGTCAAAGGAAACACTCCAGGCTTTACTATTAGCGCAAGTAAGTCAGGTTGGATGATACTAAACGATTCCACTTAACAGGTGCTTACAAAAGAAGTAAACGAAGGACAGACACGAAAAAGCACGAAAAATCTACCCGAGAGAAAAGGCGAAGAGATGCTGCAATAATGAAGCATAAACCACTATGGGGGCTCAACAGGTATGAAAGGAATCATGGCAACTGGGAGCTTACTTTGGAGAGCATACTTTGGTGCCTAAGGGCAGAAGTTCAGTCAGGGCTAGAAAGAAATCGGAGAGCTGTTGGAAGATTGCTCCTAGGGCAAAACCACCATCAGGGGAGTACAGGGGCATGAGGAAACCGAATGAAAACAGTAGAGCAGCTAAAGTTTCTAAGTACTTATGCACAGTAGTAGAAAAGGACTAAAAAGCTAACCGTTAAGTACGCAGGAAAGGAGGAAGGAGAAACAGCTTTAAATGCGCAATCAAAAGGGCAGACTCTACACTGCATTCAAATTTGGAAAGGCCAAATCAGGAAGGAATCGTTGCACGATAACTCAAGAGGCAGTGCCCTACTCTTTGAGGCTAGATCACAAACCTTAGAATGCGAAACTATATATATATATAAAAAAATAAAGCAAGATAATGACATAAATCTGCAGAAACACCTGAGCACATTTTGCTAGGATGTGGCAGTACCCATCCAGACATCGACACAGGCACAGTCTCCTCACCTGAGGCTCTAGGCTTTAGAGACAATAAAGGTAACGCAAGTCTGCGGTACACATTAGTACACAAACATTAGGAGGATTGGTGGCTTAAAAGCCAGGCAGTGATCTAAAGATCACTGCCTGGTTCAAGATTTAGAACTGGTACAGCATAGAGGTTAATAGAATTTCTAGATGGTACTGCATCTGCAAGTTTGACTGATTGGTTAGAAATACAATATATAAGCAAAAAAAATGGCTGACAGTTTAGCACTGCTAAGTGCAAAATACTGTGTGAAAGCATAGTTTTTTGCAGGTGGACACCACCACCTGAAAGCGTGATTGAGGTGTCCACTGACCCAGGGTGCCAGTTATGCGCGTCAAATTTTTCATTAACAATGCCAGTATTTGTCACTACAGCCACACAGCTCAAAGTGCGAATGCTAGTTTGCTAGTAAAATGCTAGTTGATCAAGAAGACGATGTGCAATGCGCAGCGCGACAGTGTGTTGCAGTTTAACACGAGGTTAACACGAGGCATGTTTGGCTGCGGTGAGACCCTAGTGCCCTTGCACAGAGGCCAGCGAAGCTGATCTGTTCCTGCTGCTGCGGGTTGGAATCCCAGTTGTGGATATTTACAATTACAAATCCACTCCACCCTGGGGGATTCCCCTAAACATTTGGTCAACGCTGTTCCCACTTCGAGTTACTGATCAATTCGCTCTCGCCCTACCATGAGCTTGCCGTCCCGGTTAGCTCAGTTGGTAGAGCGACTGCTCCGGTGTAGCGGTGGTCCCGGATTCGGACCCCGGACCAGGACGAATTTTTCTTTAACTGCGAAGTTTCTGAAAAAGTTGTACAGCTTTCGTTTGTAGCCATATGGCTGCGCTCGAGTGGACATCAATGAGTAATTACTCCCTTTTTAGAGCGCAGCTCTTTGGCGTCCGTTCCTGGGTTTCGCGTCGTCGTCGGCCTCGTAACCAGCTCCGCCCCCCTTTCATCCCCCCAGCGCTATCGGCGTCAGCGGCATCAGTCAGTCGCTGCTATCTCTTCCCTCCTCCCTTTATCGTGTTGTCCGCTTGCTGCGCGCGCTTCTGCCCCCATCGTTTGCCGCTGGGTGTACACGGCGCCCCCCTCCCCCCACTTCCTGCGAGTCTCTGGTTGTCAAAGCGCCGGCTCGAACTTAATTCCTTTCTTCGCTCCTCCTCCAATGCAACCCCTGTGCGGTGGCAATCAGAGAGCCAGATCGGTGGCAGCGGATCTGTATATGTGCACCGCCCGAGCCGAAATTGCGAATACGTGTGAAAAATAAAAAAAAAATTCTGTGATAGCGCATACATGTGTTGCTCGATTTCTTTGCCTCAATCTATCGAAAAGGTGAAACAGCTTATTTGCTGCGCTCAAATTTCGCATTAGGAAGTAACGTAATCGTCGGTAATTTTTGTTTACTTATTCATTTCACTTGCCACAAACACACCCCAAAGGTCTCGCTTGGGGCTTATACCCACCTGCAGTGGTTGGTGTTGACGATGCGGCCCAGGTCGGCGGAGTCCCTCGGATGCTCGGTGTAGAACTCGGTGATGACCCTCTTGCAGGCGTCCACAAACTGGGCGTAGATGGCCGCGTGGCAGAGCACGTAGTCGGGGGCGATGCACGTCTGGCCCGCATTGACAAACTTGCCCCACATGAGCCGCCGGCACGCGACGTCCAGGTCCACCGCATCGTCCACGTACACGGGGCTGCCAAGCAGCAGGGACAACACAGCTGCACTCTCAGCACGGCTTCCAGTTTTAAAAAGAGTTCAGTTGTTCCTCTCGGGCTTCCCCTGGTGCTTTTGTGATTTAGAGCACGCCCACAACATAAGAGTAGCGCAAAACCAGGACGACGGACAAAAGGGGAGAGAACACACACCCACAACAGAGACGCCTGTGTTGTTGGCGTGTGTTCTCTCCCCTTCTGTCTGTCGTCCTGGTTTCGCGCTACTCTTATGTTATGGATCAGTACCAACTTGCCCAAATTTCCACCCTGGTGAATCATATTAGAGCATGCACACTGTTATTTTTAGCACATACATTCCGACGTATTGTAAGGCCTTTCTTGGCTCATGAGTGCAGTGGGCGGAAGTTGTAGAGAGAGGCTGATAAGATTAAGAACGTCAAACCACATGCATAAGAAATGTCAAGAGTAATAAATCAGCATGACATGCGAACATATTAAAAACAATGTTTCAATTTTAATAGCAGACACTCGACAGTCGGGCATTCTGCAGTATCAGCAGGAAGTGCGTTCAACTCCCAGACTGTTCTAGGGAAGAATGGCGAAGATTGCTTCAAAACAAAACTCTTTATTTGGGCTGACTTGCACCCACTGAATCACTGGGCAGTGGCACAACAATAAGCATGCTCAGCAGTTTTAGAACGGAATGCCCACCACTGTCGGCGATGCTCTTTTTAAAGCTTACAACGAACTTTCGAGATAAGGCGTGCAAAGTTACTAAAATGGAACAACATAGAAGCTGCTCCACCTGGATGTGATCAATTGAGATAAATCTGGTCACGTCTTGCATCACAAACAAAGTGATAAAGTGGTGTACCGGCAGCTTTGAAGAATGAACAAACACTACAAAGACTAGCGGCATTAATCCCCTCTCAAAGAAGCATCGACCCGATGCTTTAAAACAAATAAGGTGACAACAAACACATAAAACGGATTGTGCAAAAATAAACACATCTAAATGAAACTCTTTTTGGGCTGACTTGGCCTGCAAAGAACTGAATCACTCGGCGGCGGCGTAGCAATAAGCGTGCAGGGTGGTTGTTGAACAGAATTGCCGGCCGCTCTTGGCCGTGCTCTCTTTAAAGCTTGGTTTGGTTTAGCTTACAGCGAACTTTCGAGATAAAGCTAGGAAAGTTACTAGAACACTCTGGAACAATGTAGAATCGGCTCCGCCTGGATGCGATCAATTGAGATAAATCTGGCTGAGTCTTGCATCACGAACGAAGCGATGAAGGGGCGTGCCGGCAGCTACGATGAATGAACAAACAAACAGTACAAAGACTCGCGGAATTAATCCCCTCTCAAAGAAGCATCGACGTGATGCTTTAAAACAAATAAGGTGACTACAAACACAAAAAACGGATTGTGCAAAAATAAACACCGAGGGTGGAAACACAGCGTCCTCTAGCGTGCATAATAGGGCTTTAGACGAATGACGTGGACAGCTTCTGGTAGTACGCGGCCTTGCTGAGATGCCGTCATTTGGTCAGGGAAGACTTCATAGTCCAATTCGCCTCGGAAAGTAAAAACAGCGTTAAATTCTACACAAACTACACAGAAAGACTGACAGGATGGGCGCCCGTCCTGTCTATCTTTCTGTGTGGTTTGTGTAGAATTTAGAGCAGTTTTTACTTTTCTGAACACAATGTGACACCAACTAGCCCAGCAAAAGGTACTCCAGTTCATCTAGCCAATGAAGAATCTTGTACAGGCCGAAATAGTGGTGCAAAAGCTTTTTCACTCAATCTGTGGCAGTGAATGGGCGTCCGAACCCAGACTATCTCCTGGCTTGTATTCCATGTTATGTCTTCGTAGGTTGTAGCGTCTGGCGTTGGTCTGGTGCTGATACAATGCTGAGGTGAATTTCCTATCGCGTCTAGGGTGATAACTTTCTGCTGGCTAGTTTCCAGGTTACTTGTTAGGCTGTGCCTACGCAGGCCTGTGGATGTATATATACGCCATGGTTTTACCTCCAATACATCAGTTGCAGATGTTTGTCTTTTTTTCTTTCTGTGTCCTGTTGTGTTTGTGCTTTTTTAAAAAGATGAATTAGTAAAACGAGCTTTTGGGGAACTTGGTTACTTTGCTTCCACATAACTGCAGTGTAAAAAATGACACTGCAAACGCTGCAGCGTTTGTCCGTGTCGTAAGTGTTTCTTCCTTCGTAAACGTCATTCTTTACGCTGCAGTTATGTGGAAAAAGATGAATGATTTGCACTTTTCCCTCCCACAAATGCAGCTGGGATTCTGGAACCCCAGCCTCACCTCTTCCCCCCCAGCTCGAGGGTGACGGGGGTGAGGTGCTTCTGGGCGGCCGCGTAGATGAGCTTGCCCACGTGGGTGGAGCCCGTGTAGAAGATGTAGTCAAACTTCTCCCGCAGCAGCTCCTCGGACTCCTTGGGGCCCCCCACGATGACGGCAAAGCACTCCTGCAACCAGGGATATGAACCAATGCACACACCAGGGCAAGGCTCGGGTTCTGACCACCACTTGAGGACAGTCAAGAGAAGAGGAAATAGCTCCAAGAGCGTATTCTTTGGCTAAAAACACAACAGACACAGCCTGTAATGCAAATTTCAGCAGTACCACTTGCCTCTGTTCTGGTGACCTGTGCTGTGAGCGGCACATATCCCTTTTCAGGCGCTTTGTACACTATCGTGTGTACAGCAAACTAACGCTTTTTCTGAGAGACTGCTGCACCTAGCAGTGATTTCATTGTTGCATTCGAATTGAGCACCCTTCTTATCGCAAATAAGTTGCTGTTTTGTGCCATGTAGCGGACGCGGTAGATAATATTTCACTCAACAGGGAGCTAGGTAGCACGTTGTCCACCATTTTTGTGCAGACGGATTTCGTTGCAAGTGAAAACATTGATTGTTTTTGCTCAATTTCGAGTGTAATGTGCACTTTTTAAACGCAAAATGATTCCACGATTCCTAGGGTGCTTACCTGACACATGAGAACATTTCGATGTTACTATTTCTAACAAATCTGACACTTTATACGGATTTCTCCACATTGTTGTAAAAACTGACCCGCTGGTCTTTCACGATCAAAAACTAACCAACTCCCTTTCTTGAGGCCCGAATGTACTACTTAGGTGAAAAAAAATAACTCATTTCAATAAAACAAAAAATGGCGCCTGAAAGGGATATGTTTGGATCTTGTCTTTGCACTTGTGGCCTGAGCGGCACCACGAGCTGGTGTTCTTCGGGGGCCTGTACGCTCACAGGGCCCAGTATCTCCATGGCAGTGTCCCTCAAGGAGGCCCCTTTCACGTCGAATTACACGCTCAGCAGTGGCACTGAGATGAAAGACGAGCAGGCTGGTGTCCGCTGGGCAACCAGCCCTCCTTGCCACTTTCTCTTTTCCTTTCTGCAGATACTGTCCTACATCTCGGGAAACAAGCCGTGAACAGGAGTCTCTGTAAAATGGCTTGGTTTATGGGGTTTAATATCCCAAAGCAAACTCAAGCTATGAGGGATTGCGCAGTGGAGGGCTCCAGATAATTTAAACCGCCTCGGGCTCTTTACCATACACTGACATCACACAGCACAAGACCCTCTGCCATTGATATGCAACTGCCACGGCCAGGATTACACCCGCATCTTTCGAGTCAGTGTCTACTACTACTACTACTACTACTACTACTACTACTACTGCTACTACTATTACTACCACCACTACCACCACTGCTACTACTACTACTACTACTATTACTACCACTACTACTGCTACTATTACTACCACTACTACTGCTACTACTGCTACTACTACCACCACTACCACTACTATTACTACTGCTACCACTACTGCTACTACTCCCACCACTACCACTACTACTACTACCACTCCTACTACTACCGCCACTACCACTGCTACCACTACCACTACTATTACTACTGCTACCACTACTGCTACTACCACCACTACCACTGCTACTACTACCACTACTACCACCACTACCGCTGCTACTACTACTACTACTGCTGCTACTGCTACCACTACTACTACCACCACTACCACCACCACTACTACTACTACTACTACTACTACAACCACTACAACCACCACTACTACAACCACCACCACTACTGCTACTACTACTACTACTGCTACTGCTACTACTACTACTGCTACTACCACTACCACTACTCCACTCAAAGCGGGACCACACTGACTGAAGCTGCAGTGATGTGGCAGTTGAGGGGCCAGCAATGGCTGCACCCAGGCCAAGCGGAGGTGCAGTGTTCTTTCCAGTGCATGGTGCATGCATTCAGCGGCCATCCTGATTTCTCTGGCACACACAGAGTGTGAAGGTCACATTCCATTCTGCAATGTGCCAGCATGCGACAAGCTCAGCACTCCACACTATTTAATGTGCACCATCCCAGAGGCAGAGCCCACCAGCCCATGGTGAGCTCAGTGGGCCACTCAAAAGCCCCTCCGGAGGGAGATGCCCAAAAACAAACTAAGCTGTGTGGCACACTGTCCGACTCACGGGGTCCAGGTACTTGGGGACCATCTCCTGGAGCAGCTTGGCCGTGGCTGGAGACTGCTCCGAGGGCTTGATGACGGCACAGTTGCCGGCCGCGATGGCACCGATCAGCGGGCACAGTGTCAGCTGCAGCGGGTAGTTCCAGGCGCCAATGACAAGCGCCACGCCATACGGCTCGCTGTGGATCAGCGCCTGGTCCATGACCAGCATGATGTTCTTGGGGGCCTGCAAGTCATGGAACAGCGCCCGGACGGACAGGGGAAGACTTTTCAACCCCGGACTTCCTTGCAGCTCCTATCTGCACTCGCACAGTGGGACCTCGTTATTTCCATCTTACCAGAAATATGCTGGCACTAGGAGAACTAGTGTATTAAGGCGAAAGCCTTTAATGCCTCATACTGTCGTGACCAAGATGTGTTAGCAAATGTGTCCGCATTTCGGATGCATGCCTTATATGGGCATATGCCAATCAATAGCCAATCAATACTTAATTGGGTGCAATCGAAAGACATCGGAACATGATATAAAGGGATTTCATGATTATATCATTGTACTTAATGACTAAATGACAAAGTGGTAATTAGTAGTACTTAAGAAGTGGCATGTGGGACTGTGCACTGCGCCTGTACCACTAACCATACATTAACTAGTATCACGAAATGTGCAAGTCATGCTTACTATCATTAACCATCGTTAATAGTTAGACATTTGTAGATGTTTCATAGACATTGTGTCGAACATTCTAGAGAGAGATCACTTGACAGATGAGTGACAGGACATGATGGATTTGATTAGAAATAAACAAACAGTGCGCCAGGAAACACTTTCGCCTTGCAGCACTTTAGACTACCAAAGTGCCCCTGAATTTTTTAGCACATTCTCAGAAGCTCCTGGAACCAGTAGCTACTGGAACCATCAGCTTCCATGGTAGCACCGAAACATCAGATTTAATTCTTTTTGGATAAACTATTCCTCCTGAAATGTTAAAGTAACTTCTTAAACGTTAAGTACACAAGAAAAAGAAGAAAAAATGGCCTGGCTTAGCTTATATGGTTAAGCCTAGGATGCGAAGCATACCGCCGGTGGAGGCTGCGCTTCCTGCAAGCGAGCGCACGAGTTGAGCCCCAGCTTTCACAGCTGTTGTGACGTCATATCACGTGGTGCGCCGATGTAGGTCAAGTGGTAGCTACGCGGCCGCGCACGGCGCAGCAAGGAAGAGCTCGGTTGTGCAGCTAGTATGCTTCGCATAATAAAAGAAAGAACACTCGCAACCTACGGCAGAACGGCAAAGTCATCCTGCAGGACCATGCACGAAAATCCCACATGAACAGCAGCAACCAGAGCAACAACAGAGCACTACAATACACACAGACTGCATGTAGAACTAATACACTCACATTCTAATACCATGTGAGTTGATGCTTATTACATATCCCCCCCAGTGGTTTGGCAGGACCTGAAAGTTTCCCTCCCTCATTTTATTTTACTGTCTCGTTCTTATTTTTCATTTTTTTCTACCTGTACCCCGAATACCTCAGCTGTTCGTTGCATCTTTATCGTCAGAACAGTTAACTGATGGGCTAGTCGGTTTTCAGCCATTATATCATTTAGCGCAAAACACGCACAGACAAAAGATAGGAACACAGCACCTGTGTTTCGTCCTGCATGTTTTTTGCGCTCAGTGAGATGAATATTGTCACGTAGTGGTGACTGCAGTCCAGAGAGCAGGGATACAGCGAAAATGGCTTCTGAATGAAGCTCTTTATTTGGGCTGACTTGCACCCGCAAAGAACTGGATGAGTCGGTGGTGGCTTAGCAACAAGTGTGCTTGGCGGTCGTCCAACAGAATGCCCACCGTTCTCGGCCATGCTCAATTAAAAGCTGATAGCGAACTTTCGAGATAAAGCGTGCGAAGTTACTAGAACAGAACAACATGGAATCGGCTCCACCTGGATGCAATCAATCGAGATAAATCTGGGGAGATAAAGTGGCATGCCAGCAGCTTTGAAGAATGAACAAACACTACAAAGATTCGCGGCAATATAATGATTTATCATCACCCTACTACACACATACAACTGTATATGCAAAGTCTTTCTCATGCACTGTTGTATTTTTCCATTTGCTTTTTGAATAATTAGTACTGTTAAGTTGTGCAACACAATGTAACATTTCAACGAGGTTTCAATGATGCCTTCCCCCATGTAGGCCTTCATGGTAATTAATAAAAAGAAATGAAATAAAAAATGATGGGTGTTCCACAGGTGTAAGTGTGGAGTGGTTAATAAGCAAAGCTCCCTCTTTAAATTTTGTCACTTCATTTTTTAGCGCCCACAGTTGAAGAGGTTTAGCTGCAAAGTTCTGTTAACTGAAGAAGAACTCTCCAAACAAAACAGCAAAAAGTTCTTGGCTAGAACCAGCATAACAAGCAATATAGGGTCATTGACCAAGTCAAAGTTTAATTAAATGTACTGACGTATAGGGTCACTGACCAAGTCAAAGTTTAATTAAACGTACTGATATTTTGGAAGCCCTACGGTTTCCTTGGATTGTGAACAAGGAAGCCGTAGGGCTTCTGAAACGCCAGTACGTTTAATTAAACTTTGACTTGGTCAGTGACCCTATATTTTTTGTTATGCTGGTTCTGGCCAAGAACTTTTTGCTGTTTTGTTTGGAGAGCTTTTTCTTTGCGTAGTCATACTCTTCCATTAACAGAACTTTGCAGCTAAATCTCTTCGACCGTGAGCGCTAAAAAATGAATAGTGACAAATAGGGTCAGTGACCCTATCATTTTTATTATGCCTCCACCTAGACGATGTTTCGTCGAACTCTTGACCAAACCAGCATGACTAATGGAAAACCAGTAAGTGCAGTGCTGGAGCCGCTACAACCAGCAAAGAACCATGAGCTGGTTAGCTAGATAGATCTCAATTCCAAATGAGGAGGAGGGCAAAAGCCATGGCACGACCCATCCCCCCTGGTGCACTTGACACAGAAACACAAGAATATGCACAGTGGTAGAACATGTACAATTTTCCACAGGCAAATATCACAAATACTGCAACTGTAAATTACCAACACATGCTAGGATGAGGAATAAAAACAAAAAAGGACGCATCCAGCAGTGACAGGCAACAATTTCGACAAAGTATACATTTGTGGGATATTGGTAAACTGCCACTCGTGGTCTGAGAGAACCTGCCATATGCGCTCCACCCCATCCTTATCCTTCTAGTTAAGAGATCGGAAGAGGGCGGAGTGGGTGAGAGAACAAACGCACATTAATGACATCCTAGTTGAAATCAAGAGGAAGAAGTGGGCTTGGGCAGGGCATGTAATGCGAAGGCAAGATAACCGCTGGTCCCTAAGGGTAACGGAGTGGATTCCAAGAGAAGGCAAACGTAGCAGGGGGCGGCAGAAAGTCAGGTGGGCGGATGAGATTAAGAAGTTTAAGGGGGTACGGCAGCCGCAACTGGCAAAGGACAGGATTAATTGGAGAGACATGGGAGATGCCTTTGCCCTGCAGTGGGCATAGTCAGGCTGATGATGATGATACATTTGTGGGTTCTAAAAACAGCATTTCTACTACTTTTTTTTTCTTTAAAAAGCACTTGCTTACGTATTTATAGGCTAGATCTTTCAATAGGGTGTTCGAATATATCAGAACGATTACCTGGTAGAGTGTGATCTGAGAACCATAGTTTCTGCTGGAACCTGCTGGCTTCAGCAGAAGCTAGCACATACCAGTACATTCCCATTAACAAATTTTCACCCGGGAGTCCAACATCAAGGAGAATGGAATACCGGTTCGAATATAAAGCAGAGCTCAAACTACACGGGATCCTCCCCAAGTGGCGATCATCCGCGGATCATGGGCTCGTATCACGGTAGCTGGGCGCTGCACAATTTTCACGGAACCTGAATGCTTTCGTCCCGAATACACGAAGCAGTGAAGAACGTAGGATGCGTTTGACTACGCAGAGATGAGCAGTAGAAAAAAAAAAAAGGCGGTGCTCTTTGCAGCGCGTATTCACAACAAAACGCATCGCTCTGCCCCGTCTTTCTTTCTTACAGTCATTTCAGTGAAAGGCATACTTATGAAAAGCCAGCCAAAAAGACGGGGACAAAGGAGAGACGAGGCGCACACAACGACTGAACTAACAACTGTGCTTTATTGAAAAACAGTCAGTCTCCCAGGAAACCTAACAGAGCATGCGCAGCTCAACAGCAATGCAAACCCAGCACAAAAGACCGCGATGCTCGCGAGATAGTCAAGACAGCAGTGTCAACGGGACAGGTAACCTATTTCCTTCTGCATCAACGTGATCGATGCCGTGCTAATACAGTTGCTAATACAAGTAATCAAGGAGATAACTGTATTAGCACAGCGTCTATCACGCTGATGCAGAAGGAAATAGGCTACCTGTCCCGTTGATACTGCTGCCTTGACTATCTCGCAAGCATCGCGGTCTTTTGAGCTGGTTTAGCGTTGCCGTTGAGCTGCGCATGCTCTGTTAGGTTTCCTGGGAGACTTGACTGGTTTTTCAATAAAGCACAGTTGCTAGTCCCGTCGTTGTGTGTGCCTCATCTCTCCTTTGTCCTCGTCTTCTTGGCTGGTTTTTTCGTAAGTATGTACCAACTAACCCAGAATTCAACTCTCCTGCAGTGATAGGCAAACCGTCATATGCTGTGCATACAAAGCTGTTGTATCTTCAGTTCCGAGGCCCGTTCCCGGCTGCAGCTGCTAGGCCTAACTGTGAACTGACTTGCTTGCACCGGGTGTCTGACCTTTCATTTCAGGCCCTGTATGGTGGGCGCAGCACAGTTCCTGTCTTGTGCACCAGAATAAAAGTTGGAGCGATTTTTTTGTCAAAATTTGATTTCCTAGCTTAGAAGAGTGCCCGATTTTCCGGACATTTTCGCAGCCCCCTGAGACTAAACATCAGTGTGCGGCTATACATGTTTCTAAGTGGTTTCCAAGGCAAACGTAGCAGGATGCAGCAGAGAGAAAAATGGCATTAGGAACTTTGCGGGGATACGGTGGCAGCAGCTGACGCGGGGCAGGGTTAGGGGTCTCTGCCCTGCATGGATTATTGGGGCTTAATGTCAAATAGGGTTCAGCTTATGTTATGGACAATGCAGCGAGCTATGGAAAGAAAAATTATAGGTGTAACGAGATCGGAAGCGGGTGAGGGAACAAGCGCGGGTTAATGACGTCCTAGTCAAAATCAAGAGGAAGAAGTGGGCTTGGGCAGGGCATGTAATGCGAAGGCAAGATAACCGCTGGTCCCTAAGGGTAACGGAGTGGATTCCAAGAGAAGGCAAGCGTACCAGGGGGCAGCAGAAAGTTAGGTGAGCGGATGAGATTAAGGAGTTTGCGGGGATACAGTGGCCACAACTGGCAAAGGACAGGGTCAATTGGAGAGACATGGGAGAGGCCTTTGCCCTGCAGTGGGCGTAGCCAGGCTGATGATGATCACGATGAACGTCCCAAAGCGACTCAGGCTATGAGAGACGCCGTAGTGAAGGGCTCCGGCTGCATGGTGACTTATAGAAGAGGTAAAGGGTTACTGATCTAACAAATAAAGTTTGCTTTTAGAGGCAGACAAATAGAGGGTTTGAACACATTATAGCAACCTTGCAAATAACAGATTCAAACACACATTAGAGAAAAAAAAAGATCTAATGGAAAAAAAGGCTCATCAGAATAGACTGGCAATGCTGAGCACACACTTGAGCCAGGAGACATGTCTGCCACCTGCCGCTGTTCTCCCTTTCAGATGCTTCCCCTTCGGGCCTAGTGTGTAAACACGCGACCAGCCTGCTAGTTCTGAACATTCCCCTCTGACAGCCTTATCTACGACCATAAATACACTCGTGACAGAGTCATTATTATGCAGCTGGGACAAAAATGAAAAAAAGAAAAAAAAAGGCATGCCACCGCAATGCAACTCTCAGCCCCATCTCAGCAGTTCCTTCCAGCAAACATTCTTTTGTAAACCTACGAGATTCGCAGCTCGAAAAAATTTCTTGCTTTCCCAAGATTTCACTAATTATGGAAAAGGGCATTCTCATTTTGCATGCATTTCCCTGCGGAATAATTTACCCCCGAGTTTAAAATCCCCTAGGTCTTTGTCTATGTTTAAATTGAATTTAAAAAGTTTCCTTTCACAGCAATAAGTGGAGTGAACTGCTTCTATTCACGTTAGAAATTCTTGTCCTTAATTATTTGCTAAAAATTTCGACTTTGTTTTTTTGTGGTTTGACAACTGTATCCTTGTATTCTAAATTGTTTCTTTATATTTCTTTTCACAACGCTGTATTTTGTACAATATTATTTATAGTGGTTTGTTAATTTTATTTTGCTCGTCTGTTTTTTTGCCCTGCTAACCTTCTATTTTATTTCCATTATATAAATATTCCTTATTTAAATTACCATTGTTATTACTGCTAAATGTACCTGTCTGTGATGCTGATTGTTTTTCATTCAAGCTAGTATTAATCTACTGGGGGCCCCGTGACAGTCGCTTGACTTTGGGACCCTCGCCTGTGTACTAAATTTATGTAACCAATATATACCCAATATGTACCAAGGCTGTGACGAGTGCAGATGACATTCTCACGCCGTGGAATATAGTGCTAGTATAAAATGGGCGTAAGGGATTTAAAGTGTGCATGCACCAAATGCTATTTCAAATTGGGCCATAACGTACTCTCGTGTCACATACACCATTTCCAGAGTTTAGTGTGCATGACTTTCGCCTAAGCTAAGAATTCACCAAAATGACACCGTGCTTCAAAGCAGGACCTCTTGTTTCGGAGAGAATTCGTCTTTGTTAGTAGGTTTTTCCAGTATGTTCACAGGTCATAAACGGGGTGTCAGGCTTTCGTTTTTGTCTCATCTCACCTATAGCAAAATCCATGAGCGATAAATTTGCTTTATCTTTTTATTTTTAACGACAAATTCTATTGCTCCGAGACCTAAAGAGAACCGTCAATTTCCTGAATAGAATTCTTTCCATTCTAAAAACCAGATGGCACCATTAGGCTAAGGTTAGCCTTGCAACTATTGCCAAGGCTTTGTTATCCCTTCCATCCTTAGAATCTTGCAGAACAATAGCACTTATCTGCCTCTTCCATAAAATTGTTTACAGCCATCATTCCTTCACACTACCTCTTACACAACCGGCCCGCACATCTCACCGACTGCATAATCACCTCAGTTTTAAACGCCTTTCGGGAAGGACCAACGCATTCAACTCATCAGCCCTGCTCCGTGCAATCATTTATTGGAATAGTCTTTCTGACAACATTGTTCACATCTCAGATTACGTTATTTTCAAACAAAAAATAAGCAGCATTTTCTTCTGAAGTGTGTTTTTTCTGAACTGTGTTGTGTAGTGTGTTTTTCAATTTAGTTCTATTTTCTGGTTGGTTGCTTGCTATTGTATAACGATGTTAAAATAACCATCTTCTACTTGCTTCTTTTCCGCAGCCCCAGTTATGTAACCCCCCTCACATAATACTCCTGTCGGAGCCCGTGAGGTATTTGAATAAATAAATAAATAAATAAATAAATAAATTAGCCGAGCAGGAAGATACCAGGAATGCAGCTGTCATGAAAAATACGGCATTGTAGAACTGTAATAACTATGAATCAAATAAGTGGTAACGGGGATCTGGAAAGGGGTGATGGTTCCCAGTCTGAATGTTCCCAGTCTGCCTTTTGTCAATGCAGTTCTGTGCATGAGACCAGAGGTTCAAGCAGCGTGGGGTAGGTAGGCTTCCTCTGAGAGCACATGACAGCACACCAAATCAGGGGTTACAGGGCGAGATGGGATGGGCATGATTTGAAAGCAGCATAGAAGCTAGCAGCAAGATAGGATTAGCGGAGTGATTGGGAGAAATTACGCAAAAGCAGTGGGCTATAGAAATTTTTCAGTTATTTGTACGTGAGGAGTGTTGACAAAAATGAAGAAAGCGAACTAGAGAACTAACAGAGAGAAGTCTGTGGACAACAGGGATGCTGACGAAATCAGCACTGGGAACGTACACAATGCTTAAGCAGGAAACTGCAACAGAAAACACCTACGATAATTCTAGGGAATGCCCTTTGTTTCTTCATATTTTGCCCTCAGGATACACATATTTCCCTCTTTGCATTGCTCCTAAGGATTTCTTTACTTCCTCTCTCGTTACTAGCGTGATGTCCCAGTGCTGTGCGCTACTGCCTCTCTTATTAACGTCCCGATTACATTCCCGAGTAATTCTGTCTTTGGCGTTAGACATCCTCAGGCTTTGGCGCTTCTTAATCAGATCTTTCGTTTTCTGAGATAGCCTACCGGTATCCTGTTGAACCATCCTACCGCCTACTTTTTGCCACCGGGCTTAAGTCATACTTTAAACGGCTGATTCCGTTTACTGTTGGGCTGGCCAGCGGAGTAATACAGGAGGCCGTGGACCACGACCCCGTGTTAACAACTGCTGTTTTCTGAAGTTGCACCCCAATACAGGAATTAGACAAGACAAAACGGGGCGCACTGGATAAAAACACACTTGTCCTGTGTACCCCGTTTTGACCTGTTTAATTCCTAGTGTACATTTAACTAGCCCCCATTGCTGCCTTGCTTTCCACATGTTGTAATGATTCTGGTCAAATGTTTAGGGGAATCCCCCAAGGTGGGGTAGATTTGTAATAAGGGAGTAATTACTCATTGACGTCCACCCAAGCGTAGCCAAATGGCTACAGAGGAAAGCTATACAGCTTTCTCAGAAACTTCGCAGTCAAAGAAAAATTCGTCCTGGTCCAGGGTTCGAACCCAGGACCACTGCTTCACTGGAGCAGTCGCTCTACCAATTGAGCTAACCGGGACGGCATGCACATAGTAGGGCGAGAGCGAAATGATCAATAACTTGAAGTGGGAACAGCGTTGGTCAAATGTTTAGGGGAATCCCGCAAGCTTTCCTCTGTAGCCGTTTGGCTGCGCTTGGATGGATGTCAATGATTAATTACTCCCTTAATGATTCTGAAACTGATAAACCTTGTAATACAGAGAGTTGGTTTGGTTTTGGTTTGGTTTATGGGGTTTAACGTCCCAAAGCGACTGAGGCTATGAGAGACGCCGTAGTGGAGGGCTCCGGAAATTTCGACCACCTGGGGTTCTTTAACGTGCACTGACATCGCACAGTACACGGGCCTCGAATTTCTCCTCCAAAGAAATTCAACCGCCGCGGCCGGGATCGAACCCGCGTCTTTCGGGCCAGCAGCCGAGCACCATAGCCACTGAGCCACCGCGGCGGCTAATACAGAGAGTTGAGCTAGTTGGTAAAAATAGGCAAAGCAAAGAACAAGAGCCAAGAGCAGTTTTCCTTATAGCGTTATGCACACGTTTTTCTCATTAAACCCTCAGGTGTGTATACCTGTACTATTGCTTTCCAGAATCATCAACCTGGGTGTGAGTTTAAAGGCTATCTTGATCAGAGACCTTTCTGATCTAATCATGTAATGGTCGCCTAACTCTGGAACCAAAATCAAATCCTTTGTGCTCATCACTGACCCAACAGTGATAGCAGAATGAGATGGGGGAGAAAAGACCTCATTTGTGGGGATCAAGCCTACAGATGTGATCACCATTTCGGCAGGTCTTGTAGCAAATTTTAATGCAGCACAGGAAAATAGCCACATAAAGCGATGTTGTCCTGCGGTGAACAGTTGCACTGTCGGTGCGCACCACCACATGAACTCATACGAAATTGTTATGTTGGTAAAATATTTCACTCCCTTCAGTGCCTGTTCTGATGTGAAGAGACTGCCTTCATGCTGATGAACGCAACTGGAGAACAGCAGTGGCGCACACGCATGCATTAGCCATCCGTCAATGCAAGACTATGCTCTCTCACATCTGGCTCCACGCTCACCTTCAAGTGCAGCCACAGTGAACTTAAAGGGGGCTCTCAGTATAAAGTTGCGGAATGCCGCCTCACAAATACCCTTCATCAAGAATTTTTTTTAATGCGCTGTGTAGGAGCTGAATTACATGTAGTCCAAGTTTGGTTTGGTTTATGGGGTTTAACGTCCCAAAGCAACTCAGGCTATGAGGGATGCCGTGGTGGAGGGCTCTGGATAATTTCCACCACCTGGGGTTCTTTAACGTGCACTGACATCGCACAGTACATGGGCCTCTAGAATTTCGGCTTCATCGAAATTCGGCCACTGCGGCCAGGATCAAACCAACGTCTTTCGGGTCAGCAGGCGAGAATTTCAGCACCTGCGCGCCTTTCCCTTTCCATTTGTCACTTTTTGCACACTGAGAGGTCCGCACTCCTCTGCCAGCGCCACCTCTGACATAGGCGAGAATTCCCGGGCAGGGGGCTTGCTCTTGCTGACCCCCTGGAATGACGCAACTGACTGGCCCCGGCCATGGTAGCTGCCAAACATCTGAAAGAATCTAACCAACAGCCATCTCTAAACTGACAGAGGCAGGAGAGAGAAATGGAGGGAAGGTGTCAGCAAGTCACCGCAAAGGGCGCAATTTTGACTCCTCTGCTGTACCCAGAAGTGTATTTTGAAAGCTCGTTAATTTGAACCTCGATAATTCGAATAATTCAAACTGCACTACATGGTCCGACCAAGCTCCATAGAGATCTGTGTGTAAAAAAGCCCGTTAATTCGAAAGCGAGTCGGCTCCACTACGGATAATTCCAACTACGCGCCGCCGCATCTGGGCGGCTTGGCACACAGCACGTGGGGAAAAAAATAAAAAGAAATAAAAAAAAAACACCTCCGCAAAGTTAGAGGCTGTGCACGTCCTGAACGGGGACAGAAGATGGAACCAGATAAAACCGTGGAAGAGTGGGTAAAGCCTCAATGGCGCCATCACCGGAGGCGCCGGCCACGGTGGCGGCCGCCAGGCAGCCTCTGAAACTCGCAACTAAATGCTTGTTCATTCGGAAATACGGATAAGTACTGTCGGCGCGGTCCCAGACAAAGCCCGCCTGAGAAAGACTACGACTTCGGACGGGCGCGACAAATTACGTGCGAAAAACTTTTTTTTTGCTTTGCGAGTGTCGTCCATCTTTCCATCAGTCGCCAACGGAAGCATGTGGTCAGCCGCGATCATGACGCCGGCTTTTAGCATCGCTGTTCGCTGCAAAAGGCGTTTGCTGCTATCGCGCTTTCTAATGACTGAGTGGCAGTATAAACGCCCCAATTGCCCATGGCTCGATAAGGCGAACATACTGAAAACTAGGCTTGTGCAACCGGACAAGCCCTGGCACTCTGCCAAGTTCGCTTCCCCCCATTGCGAGAGCTAACGTCAAAAGGTAAACACACCGCGATGTTATCGCTGCCCAGCATCTTGGCGCACTGCCAAGAAATGCGTTGGGCACCATGACCGTGCGAAACGGGGGGAAGCGTTAATGACTGACGCTTTTTTTTTTTCAAATTCTTAGGCAAAAATCGGCGGTGGGTGGGTTCATCATGCAAGTGGATTCGCTACTATGCGAGTAAATACGGTACATATACTGTAATGCAAATGGTAGGAAGCGCGAATACGCGGCGATCGCAATGCAACGCTTCAAAACAAAAAGAAGCAGGCGAAATGACTGGCAGTGACGTATGCTGAGCGTTCATGCTATTGGCTGATCGCGCATGCACTTCCGGGCGAACGGGCGAAATTTTCTACTCCAGCAGCTCCGAGCGACGAGCCAAGCGACACATACATTTCTGTTCGCGCGACGCGTGTCGCCGTCGCGTTCGCGTGAGTTTTTGCGTACATGTAACTCAGCCTTAATTCTAACTTATTTTCCGACCTTTTTTCCCAGTCCCGTGAAGTTCGAATTAACGAGCTTTTACAGTATTTATTTGGAGTGAGTTTATGATGTTGATGCTAGATTTTTTTTTTGCGCACGGGCATCTAACGCCAAAGAGCGCCAGACACAAGGTTTTTTTGCTCGCCTCAGGCTAAAGTATGGCGCATGTTAAAATCAACACTGGGTGCATAGGGATTACGAGTAGTTAGCATGATTATGGTGCATCAAGAGGGTGTATAAGTAATGTGGAATGGCCTTAAGTGGTGTATAGCGCCTAAAAACTGTTAAGAACTGTTACATACTATAAAAGAGGAAGCCAGGCAGCCTCAACCACATTCCTTGCTTGAGCGAGATGGGCGAGGCCCCCTGGCAGCTACGGATAAGCTCAATCTTCTCCTCGACAATGAGGAGAGGCTGAGGTTACTTGGAATAAGAGATCCGTTGTAAAAAGCATCCAGAACAGCAGTTCGCAATTGGTGGCGAGGTGCTGGAAGTAGTAAGGGAATGTGTCTACTTAGGGCAGGTAGTGACCGCTGATCCGGCTCATGAGAGGGAAATAACTAGAAGAATAAGAATGGGGTGGAGCGCATATGGAAGGTTCTCTCAGATCATGAATGGCAGTTTACCAATATCTCCCAAGAGAAAAGTATACAACAGCTGTATCTTACCGGTACTCACCTATGGGGCAGAAACGTGGAGGCTAACAAATAGGGTTCAGCTGAAGTTAAGGACAACGCAGCGAGCTACGGAAGGAAAATGATAGGTCTAACGTTAAGAGATGGGAAGAGGGCGGAGTGGGTGAGGGAACAAACGCGGGTTAATGACATCCTAGTTGAAATCAAGAGGAAGAAATGGGCTTGGGCAGGGCATGTAATGTGAAGGCAAGACAACCGCTGGTCCTCAAGGGTAATGGAGCGGATTCCACGAGAAGGCAAGCGTAGCAGGGGGCGGCAGAAAATTAGGTGGGCGGATGAGATTAAGAAGTTCACGGGGATATGGTGGCCACAACTGGCAAAGGACAGGGTTAATTGTAGAGACATGGGAGAGGTCTTTGACCTGCAGTGGGTGTAGTCAGGCTGATGATGATGATGATGAGCTAAAATTTAAAAAGCCTATCCAATGAAAATATGCACCCATCACCTAAAAATAAAGAAGGGTGGATTGGTATTTTAAATGTGTGCACTTCTGGGAAGTGTTGTATTTCTGTTTCCAATCTCAGGCACATGATTAATATATGGACAATAGAGATGTGCGCTCCCCATCTTGCACACTGGCGCCAGTGTATCCTTTAGAAGATGTGTGTGTGTGTGTGTGGCATATGTATGGCTATCCTCAGTCTGCAGAGAGCAACTTCTATGAATCTATTTGGCTGCTCAGGGGCACTGCACTTGGCACAGGTGAGTTTTCCGTGGCATGTTTCAGATCCACGTCCATACTTTTGACAGTTCAAACATCTTCTCGGATGAGGGACATAGGGATGAACTTTACAGAGGATGAACTGTACTTTCACAGCTTCTAGAAGACGGGACCTTTCAAATGTTAGGACGATACGAGGTGTCACCACCTCTTCATCGTTCCACCTTATGGTGATGCGGCAATGACACCTTGACCTCGGAAGCCTTCCAGGAGATCAGACTGTTTCTTGGATCACATCTTGTTCTGAAATGACACCTTGCAGTGTGTTTAGATTGCGGTAGGGGGCGTGTGATGCTTTTGTTTGGGAAGCGTGTCAGAATGATCTTCCTGCGACACTTCAATAAGGTCACCAGATGGAAGTTTTTTTGCTTTGTACTTTTTCCCTATCATCTTCTCAAGGGTTCTAGCGATAACAGAAACAGACATTGCTGCAACCAGGTCGTTATCCACCAGAGAGTGAATAAAGAGGAAATGAGGAGAGTGGTCACAGTCAGGTCAGGTATTGGTAGAGCTTTTTCATTGGTGTGGTTCCTTTTCAGGGACCAATCAGGTTTTTTAAAAGAAGTACTGATGCAATATTGGTATGCTGATGGTTCACCATCTTATTCACAGGAAGGCCGTGGAGCCCCCCCGACTGATAAACAGACGGTCGGCCGGAACTTGACCATGGCCCCGACCATTCATGGTTTCTACTGTTCACCTTACAACCTATCGGCACGGTTCGGATGACAGCTTTGGTATGGGAGCTAAGAGTCCATGGCGGTGCCGAGCACCATCGCCTTGGGACGCAAGGTGCCCTTGCGGGGAATGAGTGAGTTTATGCACTCTCCCCAGAAGGTGTTTCAGCACCTCTTTAACGGGGGAAGTTGGTCTTGAAAAAAAAAATGTTTGTTAATGAAGTCACAATAATGGAATCTTCAAGAAATATGTATTTTTGTGGGCTGATTCCAATTATGTAATTTAAATTTATGTAAAACAAGTCCTTGTGCACTTATATGTTATGTTATGCAACTTTTTGCCGAGAGCTTTCAATAAATTTTGCTGCAGGAAACTAGCTAGCACCCATGCCATTGGCTTGTCTTTGCATCAGACTATGCAATAAGGGCAAAATTATTATCCTGTCTATCATAGAAGTTGAGTTGGAGGGTTTCGAATTTGCCACTTCACAGACGGGAAGGAACTGATGATTTCACAATCCCGCAACTCACCTTCTATAACAAGCAGGATGACAATTTCACCCTTATTGCATAGCTTGATGCCAAGAGAAACCAATGGCACGCAGTCTAACAAGTTCCCTGCAGTAGAATTTCTTTCAGACTTTAGGCAAAAGTCACCTAACATATTGCATAAGTCCACAAGGACTTGTTGTACATGAAATTAAATTTACATATTTGGAATCAGTACTCAATAATGCATGTTCCCTGAAGATTTCATAGTTGTGAGTTCATTGATAAAAATTTATTTCCAAGACCCTCTTCCCCCCTTAATGCTTCAAAATAAATACATTTTGCCAACATCCAACCGCCATGGCACCTACCTAACATTGTTTCTAGCATCAAGGGACAAAAAAATGAGTGCATCCACTGATTTCTTCAAAAAATGACCAAACGCATTTCTAACGGAAGTGCTAGAGTATTGAGCACATTGAACACCAGGCTACAGAGAAAACCAGCAGAAAAGAAGTAGCGTCGTCCTGTCTGCTTTCAGTGAACAAGTCCTTTTCCGCTGGCATTCTCTGTTAAGCATAGATTTAAACGTTCTACCTATCTCGGCCCTTTATTTTGCAACATTGGTATCCTACTCTTTAAGATTCTTCATCAGCTACCGCTAAGCATATTTTCTCCCGGCACGACCATGAGCAACATCGTCACACGTTTTGCGCTGCGTAGTAACTTTTTACTACCTAAGGTCAGAACTAACTACGGGAAACAATGCCTTCATTTTTCACTCATTGTTTTGGAACTCTTTGAACTTAAACATCAAACAAACTAATACGCTTTCTTTGTTCAAGGTCAAATTAAAGCTTTGCCTTCTTAACGCGTGATTTTTTTTGTTATTGATCATATGTATCGCGGCATCTGTGAGTGTTTTATTGTACATTCTGCTGCATTATATTGTTTGTATTTAAATATTTCAGTAACTCATATTACACTATGCACCTATATTTGTTCTCTGTGTCGCTAATTAATGTGTTGTGTATTTTGTTGCTTATTGAAAATTATTTTCATGGGAGGTCCCACTCGCGGTCTTGTACCATGGGACCTCTCGCTGTATCCGCTTGTAACTGTGTCTGAATTCCTTAATAAACTTTCAACTTCAACTTCGACCATGCACCCAACAGGTCAGGCTCCTTGGGCATCGAGCGTTCAAGAACGACCGCTGGCTGTGCACAAACAGAGGCAAGAGAACTCACCTTTTCGGGCTTCACCCATTGGTCCAGCTCCATCAGAGTGCCCTTGATTTCATTCCGGGTGTACTGGATCTCGAAAAGGATGCTCTCGAACTTGTTCTGCAAAGAGGCCAAGTCGACACTATACACAACACAGAATGGGTCTGCTCACTGGAAGCCTTTTGAACAACAGTCGTTGCACATCTGAGTGCACTTAACGCAAGACAGTGCTGCCAATGGCTCCACTGTTCACACAAAGCTTGGTTTATTGGGGTTTAACGTCCCAAAGCAACTGAGGCTATGAGGGACGCCGCAGTGAAGGGCTCCGGAAATTTCCACCACATGGGGTTCTTTAACGTGCACTGACATCGCACAGCACACGGGCCTCTAGAATTCCGCCTTCATCGAAATTCAGCCGCCGCAGCCAGGATTGAACCCACACAAAGCATTCGAAAAATGAGCTGCAATAATGCCAAGACTGGGAACTTTTTCTTTTCTTGAGTGAACATGTCATAGAAAACAATGTTGCAGGTTCTGCAGGTGCAATCGGAGCCAGGTCCTTCTTCAGGTAAAAGAAGGTCAGGACAGGTGCCTCCTAGTCCCAGGCAGGGCATCTTTTGTTGACACAAGTGACCAGTTTCATTCTATGACTCACTAAAATGTGCAAGTATGTGCAGCCCCTTTTCACACTCATTTTATTGTAACCCCCAGTTTGCTACCAGGGATTGCAACATTGACAACACCAAAAAAAAATGATTGAGTGGCTTCTACATCTTCATCTCGGCAACCAGGTACAGGCTTTTTTAGGTGGAATTTTGGAACAGAAACTAGTCTGTTTACATTCACCGATCGTTTTTTTTGCACTTTCACCCCTTGATCAACTCGCCGTGGTGGCTCAGTGGCTAAGGCGCCTGGCTACTGAGCCGGAGTACCCGGCTTCGAACCCGACCGCGGCAGCCGCGTTTCAATGGAGGCGGAATGCAAAAGGCACCCGTGTGCTGTTAAACATCCCCAGGTGGTCGAAAACATTCCGGAGATATCCCCTACGGCACATCTTTCTTCTTTCACTCCCACCTTCCTCCCTTCCCTTAATGGCTGGTTCAGACGTCCACCGATATATGTGAGACAGTAATTGCGCCATTGCCTTTCCTCGAAAACCAATTCACCCTTAATTCACCCTTTACTGGCCTCAAGCCCAGTAAAGTGAAATCGCGAGCTGTCGCCCTCTGCAAGAATTTGGAATTGGAACAGTTGGCAAATTCTATAAGTAAGTGCAAAGAAAAGACTCTTACCATGTTTTTCACTGCTAAGACTCATAAAGAGGAGGTTCCGTTCCGGTGTATTGTTAGTGAGCGCTACGCTTACCAAAGGCTTATTAGCCAATACCTGTTAAGGCATTTAAACTCGCTCGTCATTGAGGATCCCTTCGGAACAAAGAACTCGACGGAAATTATAGCGTTCTTTCAATCCTGAAAAAGCATTGGTGGCGTGTTTTCGGTAGATGCCAAGGACCTTTTCTATTCTATTCCACACAAAGATCTGTTCTCAGCTATTCAGTCTTGTATTGAAAAAAAAAAAGGTGTTTTGTTTCAAAATTCAGCGGGTATTTCAATGGACAGTTTTCTATCTTTGATGGAATTCTACCTTAGTGCTACTGTGGTCGAGTTTGACAATCGGGTGTACATACAGAAGAAAGGAATTTGCATAGGGTCCTGCGTTGCGCCAGTGTTAAGTACTATTTTTCTCGCAGCAGTTGACAGAAATCTGGACGATAGGTTTGACAAGAGCAAAGTGCTAAAGGTTTTCCGGTATGTTGACGATTTTTTAGTTGTGTTAACCAAGCAAGACGCACCAACTTACAGAGCCAGTACAGATGAAATTCTGGATGCGTTTAAAGAACTCAGTCATGGTTTGGAATACACTTGTGAATTGCCACAGAACAACAAGTTACAGTTTTTGGACTTCGAACTCTCCTTGGAACGAGACCGATTCTGTTGGATGTACAAACCTCGAAGTCAAAAAGAGCTGTTGTCCTACGAGTCGGCTCACTCAAAAACAGTGAAACGAGCCATAGCCACATCAGGATTAGGATCTGTGCTAATGAAATCATGCGAGCATTGCATGCAAGAAAGTTTCCAACTGCAGACCGCACGGTTACTACAGGCAGGTTTTCCGCAATCAGTGATATCGGCAGTGACTGAAGCTTTGCTTCAGAAAGTTAGAGGCAGGAAGAAAAATGTTACTCAGGAAGGCGACAAGAGGGTGAGACCAGCCGTAGTCCCGTATTCCCACCGTGTAGCACATAATACGAAAAAAGTCGCCAATAAATATAGGATTCCCGTAGTGTTTTCTGCCCCTTGCAAGCTAGCTAGCTACGTTGTGTAATAGGATTAATAACGAAAAACCAAGTGAGCAAACCTGTGGTGTAAAGCACGCCAACATGTTCGTCAGGTGTAGGGAAGGGGTGATCTACCAGATTCCGCTTACCTGCGACAAAGTTTATATTGGACAAACCGGAAGGTGCTTGAGCGAACGTTTAAGGGAACACGAGCGTTCACTGGAAGAAAGGCACTGGCTCTAATCTAGCGCTTCATTGCAAAGAATGCAAATGCATGCCTCGTTTACGCGAAACTGTCATTCTAGATAGAAGTAGAGACAGCGTAGCCTAGGAGTTAAAGGAAGCCTTCTTTATAAAAAGAAAGGGCTTGGAATGTGTCAGTGACGCGTCAAAATCATTGTACGGGAGTGAACTTGCCTTTTTAGAACTACATTGCTAAGTTTTTATTGATGACTATGCGAGTTTCAATCATTCAGTATTTTCTGTTTTTAAGGTCTGTGCACTTTTTTCGCCCCACGATGTCACTTTCAATCAGTTTTTATTTTTTTCACAATTTCATTTCGTCAGTTTTTATCGATTTTATCCTTGTTACCCGCTATTGATGTTTTATCAGTTTTTATGGCTCTTTACACCTTGTTACTTTCACTGTTCATAGTCATCAAGTGTATCTCATTTTGTTATCATCCCTTGTTTGATTCAGTTGACTTTTAGCTTGTTCACCCTGTTATGTTTCTTGCTTTTATGGCTCTGTACACCATGTGACGTTGACTGCACCTGATTATCTTTGCCACTGCCTTCCGATATATTGTACGAGTTTCGCTCAATAAAAATTCAGTTGCCAGTTCAGCGCTCTTTCCTGTCCCTTCTTCGTTTTGCCTTCGGGCTTCTTTCGCACTGTTTTCACTCATGCCACAATGAACCGACTAGCCCAGCAATCACCAACCCCCAGCTGTCATGGGAGATTCACCAAAACTCTGAATGACTGAGTCAGACTCGTCTGGCCCAAAGTTGCACTGCTCCTATTGCCAAAGATAAGTTAAGATGGCAGTTGCGTTGCTTGCGATTTTCAGCACCAGAGGGCGGCAGCTGTTTATGAAATAAGTGTTTCGCACCTTTATTTTGTGTTCTAAGCCTGACAACCGTCATTTTTGCAAAAAAAATACCAAACAATTAGGTGACTTTAAAGTGCTCAAATAGTTGAGTGCTTTCTGAAAGGTTGTTGGTGTTCACTAAGAGGCTTCCTTTCTGGGCTCAGTGGTGGCGTCAAGGGCAGGCGAGGGGGTGCAACCCAAATATTTGCTGGGCCACATAAAAATACCCAAGCGCTGCATTCAGACGCTCACAAGGATGGACGTATTAGGCCCCCTGGGTGGAAAGCAAGTGCATTTTATTTATCTTATAACTGGAAGCATGCAATGCTAAAGAGGCATCGTACCCCTCGCCAGTACTACCAATTCCCTTGACGGGTGAGGACACTGCAGGCAATGCGTCCAAGCACCTCTCTTAGGGCAGCAGCAGCAACACTGTGAAGAGCACTGCTCAAGATGTTTTTTGTATGGCAGGGGCACCGCCATTATACTGCTCCTCGGTAGGAAGACAGTGCAAAAACGACAGCCACAGGGGAGGACAAGACACAAAAGTGCACTACAAAATAAAAGGACAAGAACAAAAGAACAAGAAAGAACAAAAGAAGCGAAGATTCTGGGCAGGAGTTTTTCAACAAAAGCAAGCCTTTTGCTTGAAGTTTCCATATCAACAAGAAGGCGGAACACTGCCTTAGTGATCCATCTATAAGCCTGTACTCAGCGAAGCGCGGTTTTTTGGAAGAATTTTTATAATAATATTTGTAACAGGTTTTACTTCCTTGCCTGGTTGTATGTCATGCGCGGTTCTTTCTTTTTTTCTTTTCCCTTTTTTTAATCTGTCTCTCACAATAGCTACATTTACCGCTGAAGAGGTGATCAAACCTTCCTTATCTATTAGTCTAAGATAACTGGCACTGCAAAGTGTGACATGTGATGTGACTGTCTGGTTACATAAATGTGACTTGATGATGACAGAATAAATCAGTTGATAGCAGCGTTCTATTGTGTCTTGTCCTCCCTTGTGGTTGTCGTTTTTGCGCTGTCTTCCTACCAAGTATGAATAACCAACTAGCCCAGCACCATGCTTTATCGAAATACTGCTCCTTACCCACTGTGGTCCAACACATGTCAAGTACAGCTTGCTATCGAACTCTCGTGCTTCCCACAATGAGCAGCTGGCATGGCACCCTTGGGCTACTGGAGCAACTGGGAACTCCGACTTCTGTGACTATAAAGCCCTGAGAAAAGGCTTCTTCCTAAATTAATTGTGCATTCAGCATTTGAATACTGACAAAAATGCTTACAGCTCAAAGACAGAGCTCACCCAATAGCTTTGTTTTCGCTACAAGTTTGTTACTTACCCAGTAACTCACACAGGTGAGCAACCAGTGTCAAAAAAAAGTTTGTCTAGAAAGTGCTACACCCTTGCTTAGTAACCAGGTGGAGGCACGCTTCAGGGCGAACAAGGTTTGGTTTGCGCGGGATTAACGCCCCAAAGGGGCTATGGGGACGCCGTAGTGAAGGGCTCCGGAAATTTCGGCCACCTGGGGTTCTTTAACCTGCACTGACATCGCACAGAACACGAGCCTCTAGAATTTCGCCTCAATCGAAATTCGACCACAGCGGCCGGGATCGAACCCATGTGTTGTTTCAGGTCAGCAGCCAAATGCCATAACCACCGAGCCACCGCGGCGGCCCCAAATGTGTGAACAAGGGAGCCATAGTGCTTCTGAAATGTAAATGTTTCTTATAACATTGGTCAGTAACGAGAGAGTTCCTTTAGCTATCTTTCCTGACCAGACTGTATGCCATCAAACGATCAATTATCAGGTATTGCAAATACCAGCCTTTAATTTGGGCAGTGTTACCAGCACCAATAGGATTGGCAGCAGAGTCCCCATGAGGAAACCAACTCCTTTGTTTACTACAGTAAAAGAGTGGCCCTTTGTTAATTGCTTCACTGCAAAATTAAAAGGTTCCCCTTTATCCACACCAGAAAAAAATATCTTGCTATTCCACTGAGTACATGAGCATGTCTCGCACTGTTTTGCAAAGCTTGGGCCAGAAAGTTCATAGGCTCGAAAAAAAAAAGCAGGTGAGGGCAGCTGTGCTCACGGCCTCTGTTGGTTGCAGGCTGCAATTCAAAGCTAGACTGTCATATCTCTTTACAGAGCACTCAGGGAGCGTCGAAAGATGCACCGAGTCCCCTCCAGCAGCGAAAGAGTTGTTGTCGTGTCGCGCATGCGAGATGGGCCACTGACCTTGTTGAGGTCTTCCTTGAGGGCGTCCACGAAACGGTCGTGATAGTCGCGCAGGAATCTGTCCATAGCCTTGAGCTGCTCGGCGCGATAGCTCGTGGGCCGAGTCTTGCCCAGCTTGAAGGAGCGGCGCAGCTCATCCAGACGCTGGCAGAGAAACACACAAGCACCAGTTTTAAACGACGATCACGAGTGGCTGCTAAACCAGTGATGGTCACCGCTGGCAGCTAGGACATACCTTGGAGTAGCTGCTCGCCATTTCGTCACCACCACCACCAAGGTCCAGAGCTGTGTCGAAAGAAAAAAAAGCACAAACAGAAATGTCCCCAACGCGGTACTGAAGGCTGTCGAAGCAGAAATCACGATAACTTTCGGACGCGCGCTGCTAGCTCCCGTTGCCAGATGTCGCAAACTCATCCGAAAGAGAGCCACTCTCGCGCGCGGCACCAAGTTTCAAAAGGGAGAGAGTTGAGGACCCCGAGGACGGTTCGAAAGGTCCGCCGCGTCGAGGCGAAAGTTGCCGTTCTTGCGCGCTGCGAGCGAAATCCCGATCGGCCCCTCGCTTGGAAGAAGGTAAAACGCGGTCGCCAAGCCACCATTCCCCTCCGAAACGATACCGTCGTGGCAGATATGGCAGAAGAAAGTGCCGCTCCAGACGTCACGGCCGCCGTAACCTAGATCGCGTTCTTTCTAGACCGAAAGCAATCACAAGCAGAACAACACGCGTCACGAGCAGTCCGGTTACCGCGAGACACGCCGACTCACGTAGTACACATGACGGTGAGTGAACGCCCCCCTCACCTCGAGGCGATTGCGAACGACGACGACGACGATCACCGGACGTTTAGTTGAACGGCGCAAACCCTCTGTCGCTGAAGTCCAGATGCAGTCGCGCAGTTGCACATTGGCTGCCGCGTGCTTCCTCAAACACAGCCGGGCAAGAGACTGATCGCGAGGAGAACGATCGAGGAGGTGGAGACGTTTGTTTGTCAGTTTGTATTTTTAATCAGCGCTGCCGTGCGCCGCAGCGCCACCCGGGAGCCTGGCGGGCGCCGCCAGCACTAAGAACACGCGCGTTTTCAAAAGCGGCTTGAGGCGTGCGCGAATCAAGGCCACCAACTGACCTCCTCTGCCTTTTCCCCTAGGTGTTGGTGGAACGAAAAAATCAGCGGCAAATCATTCTGCAACGAAGCGCACGCAGCGTGCGCTGCCTCGAATGGCCCGAGCTTTGCCGTCGCCGTGATGCTCGTTTAGCGGCGCGCGTGCTGTACACTGCTCGACGCTTTGTTTCGACACAGTACTGCTGCTGCAGCGATACGACGCCGCGCCGCGTCCGATCAGCTGGCGTCTCTTCGCTATTCTCGCTTTCTTTAATGGGACGCCGAACACAAACGTTCAACTTTGAGGCGCATTTTTCTGAAACTGTTAGGCAACTATAGTGCACTTTGGTGCTTAGGTAACGTGAAAAACGTTGTGTTTCTGGAAAAGAACACTGGAATTTTTCGTCCCCGCTTGTGGCAAGTATGTACGAGGAAAAACACGCTTGAGAGAGACAGCGCCTACGCGAACTCTATTTCTGGGTCGTATGCATGCGCATTAAGCTGCCCGTTTTTGTTGTTGTTCTCAGCAACCGCGCAAGCGGAGCTCGTGACAATGCATGGAGATCTGGACGGGCCCCGAATGCGCGCATATCGACGACGTCGACAAATAAGACAGAACGCGTAGCGAGCGATGCCCTCGCGACGCGTGCGGGCAGCCTCAGAAAGGCGGAAAGCGATGTCCGCGGCGTAATTAATGGCACGTCTGCGGCGTAAGCTATGCGCACTCTTCCTCGCCGATCGTTGGAGACAGTAACGTGAGCTGGCGGACGCCTGCCTTTCGCCTTCGCGGACCTTGACCACCCCGACTTTCCTGTCACGGGTTTCCTCATCGTTGTCGCCAGGCGCGCTGCGCTGAGAAGCAAGTTCGCCGCTGCAGTGTCTAAGAAACGCCGGAAACGCCGGTGGGAAGTTGAACAAAAGACAGAAAAAGGTGCCGGTTTAACTTTGGCGGGGGGGGGGGGGGGGGGGGGGGGGGAGGCGTAAGCCGCAGAACGCTACCTCCGGTCGAGTCTACATCGCCCGCCCGCGGCGTTCAGCAGGAAACCGCGGCATATAAACGTCGTCTGCGGCCGCCTCTACGTTTTCACCCCGATTAAAACGAACAACTGAAAAAGAGCAAAACAGCAGTTGGCAACAACAGCCCGTGACCCGTCAATCGCAGCAGTAAACTAACATTTTGATGTTTTAAATTATATGTAAGTAAAAAACCAGCGGAAAGGACGCGTTCACAAGAAGGAGAAGTACACAGGACACGTTGTTCTGTGTACTTCTCCTCGTGAACGCATCCTTTCCGCTGGTTTTATAAATGCACCAACTGGCCCAACAAGCTACGCTTCTTCAATTGAAATAATATGTATCGCGCCTATAATTATTTTGTATGAATAGGATCTCGCTCCGTGTTGGTAACTCCCTGAAACTTCACCGTCACGTGCTCATACTACAATGTGCTACCTCATTCAACCCTGGCTCAGCCATAAAATGGAACGGCCTTCCAGATGACGCCACTGTAGCCACCTGAATAAACAATACCTGCGCATCCACATTTTCGAACTACTCTATTCTGTACATACGTTACGAGCTTATTCCTTTGCCCGCTGCTTGTGTGATACCCTCAAAATTGGCGAAGGTAATAAAGCGATGCGGCGTTTAGGTAACAAGAAAAGCTTCCACAATGACCTATTTTCTCGGCGTAATTAGGCCGTAGATTGCGACCTCTCGGCGGAGTCTGCACCGCTGCATACAGTCGTCCTCTGCTACCGCCGCTGCTGTTCCAGCCAGACTGAAACAACTCTCTTTTGGCTGGTTTTGCATTGTTGACAATATGACGACACACGCAGCTGTCTCCATTTTCTTTAGTTCCGGACGTCCAGATCCAGATCGGTCGTCCTGCGGACATCCAGCGAATGTCATTGAACATATTACAACATCCGCTTTCTTTTCTCTTGCGGACGTTCAGTGGCCATCCAGGGTGGGAGGTGCGATCGCCCCTTTCAAAGCCATAAAAGAAACCCCCTCCTCGACTGTTAAGCTAGAAGCCTACGGCGCCAGTAGCTCCTTTCCCCCCTTTGGCCAATACGTCAGGAATGGTGACAGCGCGTCGCGCGCTTTGGACGCTGTCCAAGGCCGCAGGGATTGGGGAGCAAGACCGCGAACAGCCCTGTCGGGGTCGCAAGGTGCCGGCGACCGTTTCCCATTCCCACTAGCTCTCAAGTGGGTGGGGGACAGTAAGGTCGGCGACTTCTGAAACCCCCTAATGTTTAGTTAAGCGGTTCCAGGAAAAATGCGCGGTCCGCCGAGTCGGGCTCTGGAGAGCACTGGGTTCCGCCCACTTGTATCTACAGCGCCATTGCAGCAGTATTGGGCGAGAGCAGATTTACTAAAGCTCCGCCCAATTATCGAAGGGATTAAAAGCCCGCTGCAAAAAAAGAGCGGAGGAAGGAGCGCGCCGAGTCTCAGTCTCGGCCGCTTTTATACAGCCCTTCTTTTAAACAGTTTTGTGTGTCAAGAAGTTGGAATTGCTGCCCCAACCGGCAACGTGTCGCCGGACGAGCGTACGATGACGCAGAAGTGCTCTTCGTACTTAACCGCATATGATCATCGGTCAACGTGCCATCGTTATTCGTTGCATCGACGGGCATCTGACGAGACCAAACCGGCCATTCCGACTGCGATCCGGAGAAACTTAACTTCGACAGTGCTCTTTCGGCCGCTGGGATTTCTCATTCTGCTGCGCGACCGGAGCTGTCAGTGGCGAGCAAAGCACCAACATGGTAACTAGCGCTAAAAAGACACGGACACAGGAGGATATGCGACGCTAGACTTGGAGCTGAGCGAGTGTGCAAACATTCCTGCCCCGCAGTTTGAGGCTAATGCATAACACGTCATCTCTATGGCAACCCAATTGGCAGCCATACGAGAAGCCGTCCGTTATATGGGTCACCAGTCAGCGCACCAATGGACTATATTCTGCGACTTGAGACCGGCATTGCAGGCCATACAAACTTATGTAAAACCAAGGGCATGCGAGCAGCTGGTTCAACAGACTTCACAGGCATATTTTAGCGCAAAAGACGGCACGACAGAAAGACAGGACGAACACGGGCGCTACTGGCAAGTGCTTTATTGAAGCGAGAACGAGGCATATAAATACGCTGGATGGGTGGATGTATGGATAGGAGCGCCCCCTTTGAAACGGGGTGGTGGCAATTGCCACCATGCTCAGCTTTTCTTTCTTTCCTATTTTTTTGTTTACTGTGTTGGCAATTCTCATTAAGATTCGCCATCATCTTTACCTACGGTTTCCTACAATTTTAACCTTATGCCACATCTCTGCTTTTCAGCCACCAATCCTCCAATCGCTTTTTGCTAACTTCCACTGCAGATTTATTTACACGACCATTGTTATCTTTAAACCCTAGGGCCTCAGGAAGAGTGACTGTGCCTGCATCGACATCCGGATGGATACCATCACATTTGATTATGAGGTGTTCAATTGTTTCCACAGATCTACCACACACTGCACATGTGTCATCTCCTTCGTTAAATTTCTTTTTGTAGCTGCGCGTTCTAAGACACCCTGACCTAGTTTCAAAAAGTAGGGCACTGCCTCTTGAGTTATCATACAAAAATTCTTTTCTGATCTGCCTTTTCCAGAATCGATATAGTTCTACACTATGTTTCTTTTCCAGTGAATTCAGCCAATTTTTAACTTCCATGTTTTTAACCTGTCGTTTAATGCTCTTTCTTTCTCCGTCCTCATGACCTGCATACTTACTGGTTAGTTCTTTAGTTCTTTTCCGCCACTGTGAGTCAACGCTCTTTCTGTATAAATATTTATATACCTTAGCTGCCCACCTGTTATCGTCCACCTGTTACGCTTCTGGCCTGCGCCAGCGCTACCTACCGAGGAACTTGGAATCTCCATAGGCAATCATATAAGACGCGTTAGGAAATTTATCTCGGCTTTATACAGAACGATAGACGTGTCACTAACGCAATCCTGTCCCCCTTTCCTGATAAAGAGAGCTTGCAAGGTTTCACGGGCTGTTCTTTGAGCACTTCTGCCAAGGATTGAAACGCTAAGGAAAGGCGGCTCACAATTGGTGCAAGAAATGCACCGGTTGTGCATTGCTTGCACAGTTGCTTGCACAATCCCGTCTTTTGCGCTAAAATATGCCCGTGAAGTCTGAACACCAACTAGTCCAGCATTTAACCCTTTTGGTTCAACGGATTCTGCTTTTGTTAGCCGAGGCTTTCCGCCGCGGCCATATCATAAAGCTTCAGTGGATACCGAGCCATTGCGGCATAGCGGGAAACGAGCGTGCTGATGCCGAGGCTCGGCTGGCACATGATGATGGAGCTGTCGTTGAAACAGCCTTTTCCAGATCTTACATTGGAGCCTTGCTGGCGCATTTAATGCAAGCCGCGATGCAGTTGCACTGGAACGATTCGAGCCATCAACAGGACCGCCTCTCTAAGCTTGACGCCGGCTCACGATTTAATCTGCCATCTAGGGTAATGCGAAGTCAGGGACTTTATTCCACCGGTTACGGCTTGGCGTTGCCCAAATTGCGCACAGTGCCACACTCCAGAGACTATTGGACACCTTCTTTGCGAGTGCTCGAAATACACAGATGAGAGGAAAACAGTGGAAGTGACCGTGAGACAACTGGACTCTCGCCCTCTCTCTGAAGAAACTCTTCTGGGCGCCAGGGCGAAACGTTCTGATTCGTGGTGTGCGACAAAGGCCGTGCTCACGTTTTTGTGTGAAACAGGCCTGGATACCCGTCTGTGACCGCCTGTGCACTATCTACTTGGTTTACACGCAGTTTACATGGTTGGTTTACATTTGTGGATTTTTGGCAGTGACTGCGGACACGCTGACAGCTCCGGCTAAGGCAACTTCCTGACTTTTTACAGCTCAGTGTTCTTTTTCTTGTGCCGATTGAGCGGATTTCTCGTGCGTGTGTTCTCTGTTGCTGCAAGAAAATTGTACTGTAAACATGGGTGATGATTTGATATGCTTGACGTGTTCAACAGAAATTGACAAGGATGAATCCTACCTGAAGTGTAATGAGTGCAATTATGTCTATCACTTGGGGATATGCACTGGTATCGCCGAAGCCCAGTTTAACGGCATGAGGGGAACGACAAAAAAGGCATGGCGATGCCAGACGTGCCGAGTAGGGCGACCACGGGGTGAATCGAAGAAAGCTATTTCCTCAGAGGCTGCAGAGGAGACAAACGAAATGTCCCACATTATTCTAGCTCTTGTGGACATACAGCAAAAACTTGCAACCCTTCTGAGCCTGGAGTGCACCGTTGAAAACATTGAACAAGCTGTGCAATCAATGTCTGACAAGCACGATCAGATTCTCGAGGACACAACACGTCATGAAACAGAGATCAAGGAAATTAAGGCTAGGTTTGAAAAACTTGAACAGCAGGACACAGTGGGAGTGCAAACTATGCAAGAACAGCTAAATGACCTTGAATGGAGGAACTGTAAGCAAAACCTAGAGTTTCACGGAGTCGCAGAGAGTGAACAGGAAGAGCAAGTTGCTGGGCTAGTTGGTGCTGTTGCATCGTGGTGGAGCAGCGCAAAGGACGGGACACAAGAAACAAGGAAAGACGTACACAGGCCTGTGTACGTCTTTCCTTGTTTCTTGTGTCCCGTCCTTTGCGCTGCTCCACCACGATGGAACAGGAAAATCTGCTCGGCAAAATCAACGCTCTCGCTGAGACAATAGATGTTCCAGAGTCAGCCAAGCGTGAAGTTGTAGCCATTCACCGCCTTCCGGCCAAGCCCGGTAGGGTTCCTGGCATCATACTCCGCTTCGCCAGACAAGACACACAAGAAGAATGGTTTGAGAAGAAGCGTCCCTAAAGTACCCACTCATCGCAGGTTTACATGCAAGAAAACTTGACAAAGCACTCACGGGAATTACTTTTTGAAGCGAAAAAATGGGCCAAAGAACACGACTTCCAATATGTGTGGTACAGAAATGCTAGGATTTTTCTACGGCGCAGAGACGGAAAGCGTGCATGGCGCATCCAGGCTTTGAACGAACTTAACAAAGTTGCAAGAAGCGGCACTCGATAGTTCTACATCTGTGCTCTCATTTTGTTGAACGAACTTGACAAAGTTGCAAGAAGCGGCACTCGATAGTTCTACATCTGTGCTTTTATTTTGTTTTCCTCAGATTCTGCCATGGATACACAATACGTTTCTCTGAATAACTTTGACACTTCTGTAGGCAAAGACTTTCACTCGTCCTTTAAAATATTTCATGCTAACATGCAATCTGCTCGAAATAAAAGCACGCCACTCGAGGTTCTGCTCAGTCAAATTAAGACCCAGTTCAATATACTCATGTTGAAAGAAACATGGTATCGCGACGAAGATGAGGCACTTTGTATCGCGGATTATCAGACATGTAATCTTAACCGAAGTTATGGCAGAGAAGGCGGTGTTTCCTTGCTGATAAGGAAGGACGTAAAATACGAATTTCTGTCAGCTTTCACAGAATAAACAAGATATTTTGAGGTATTATCTTTACGCGGCAACAAGATGGTTCCGGTTGCGGTATGTAGACCCCCCGAAGGAAACTTGCCAGTTTTCTTCGATTTATTTATTTATTTATTTATTCAACACACCCCTAAAGGCCCTCATTCGAGGGTATTACATAGGGGGGGGGGGGGTCACATGTAACAGGAACATTATTAACAAGCAAATGAACAATAAATAGGCTAAATATAACATGGGAAAATAATTAAGCGCCAGAGGATGAATAAAGAGGCTAATAGAAAGCAATATAATAATAGGTTTAAGAAAACAATAAGCCATAACAGAAATGAACGTACACAGCGTGCACGTATTGCCCATAAAGAGAGACAGACGCAATAACATACATTTCAATCAACAGTATATTTCGAATGCCAACGTCGCTGCGGATGAGATCGAGAAATGTGGAGGCGTTAGATTCAGTGGCTGTGTGTGCTGGTAGATCGTTCCACTCAATGATAGTGCGTGGTATGAATGACTTCGCAAATGCAGATGCACGACACGCGATGCGCTTAACTTTGTGCGGATGGTCGAGCCGTGGAAAGAAGGCTGATGGTGATAGGAAAAAATCGTGGCGGAGCGATGGATGGTGATACAGTTTATGGAAAAGTGCTAGTCGTGATAATTTGCGCCGAAAAGACAAGTCTTCTAATTCGGCACGATTTTTTAGGGCAGTGACACTGGTAGTATGTGAGTAGTCTGAAAAAATAAAACGCGCAGCACGGTTCTGGAAGGACTCAATGTTTGCTATGAGATAGGCTTGTTCAGGATCCCAGATGGCTGATGCATATTCAATCTTCGGACGAATGAGTGTGAGGAACGCAAGTTTCTTCAGGTGGGGGGGAGCCTGTCTGAGGTTGTGCTTTAGTAGGCCGAGTGAGCGGTTGGCGGATGCTGAAGTTATATTAATGTGGTTATGCCATGTTAAGTCAGATTGCAGATGAACTCCAAGGTACTTGTAGGTAGTAGCAAGTTCGACAGAGCTGTTATTTAGACAATAAGTTGTGGGAATGCGAGCGCTGCGAGTGAAAGACAAAAACTTAGTTTTGGAAGTATTAAGTGTCATAAGCCAAGCCGTGCACCATGCGGTTACTGCATCAAGGTCAGTTTGCAAACATTGTTGGTCAGTGATAGATGAAATATTTCGATATATTACGCAGTCATCGGCAAAGAGCCTGGTTCGAGAAGACACAGAGTTGGGTAGATCATTAATATATATTAAAAAAAGGAGTGGGCCAAGGACGCTCCCCTGTGGTACCCCAGAAGTGAGTTTAGAGTGAGTGGAGTTGTAGTTATTAATGGAGGTGAACTGAAGTCTAGCGCTGAGGAAGTCCGCAATCCAAGTAACAACAGTAGGGTGAATATTCAACTGAGTTAGTTTGAGTATAAGCCTATGATGAGGAACACGGTCGAAAGCTTTTGAAAAATCGAGAAAAACGGCATTCCTTGAGTCTCTTTTTTCTTATGTTCATGACTGCGAACTTGGCCTTGTTTGCGAGGGAGACTTCAACCTAGATATGCTTGAAACAACTTCAGATCGTATCAAAGAATTTATGCTGTTGCTTGAAGCGCAAAACATAAGAAACACTATACACCTAGAAGTACAGAAAGGTGGGCAGAAAGAAAGGTACAGAAAGGTACAGAAAGAAAGTACTATACACCTTGCAACACGTATTACGTCCAGTTCGTCAACATTGCTTGACTTATTCTTAACTAATTACACAGCCAATAAAACTAAATCGGGTGTCCTTGTATGCGATCTCATTGATCATCTTCGTATTCTTATATGCGTGAAACTTCTAGATAAGGAAAAAAAGTAAATCGCATAGTTACCCACCGGCAAACCTTACCATCGCAACTAGACCAATTTCGGGATGAATTAAATAAGGTGGACTGGTCGCACGTTCTAGAATCAGATGATCCTAATGTCTCCTTCTGCTTATTCACTGATAGGTTCAATGAGCTTTAGAGAAAACATTTTCCTTTCCGAACTATTAATGTGTCTAAGAAGATCAGGAAACCTTGGATTGTGTAAAATTGTGTAAAATTCGAGTTAAGAATGACTTGTTCCATAGGTTTATACAGACCCGAGATATGGCTGAGCTGGAAGAATTTAAACAATATAGAAATTGTCTTAATAAAGAAATCAAGAAAGCTAAAAGTGCCTATTTTGAAAACTCTTAACGCAGTCAAGCATGACTGCAAGTCTACTTGGCGAAAACTCAACGACGTTCTTGGCGGTTCACCTATTTCGGGCTCGGTTAGTGAGCTGAAGATAAATAGTGCGATGATATCTGGCCATGCCTTAGCGGATGCATTCAACGACCACTTTGCTAATTTACCTGTACCAGCATCACCTAATCATGATCATGCAAATTCTCTCAATAAAGAAAATCCTAGCAGTATTTTCCTGAATCCTGTTACCCCCAAGGAAGTGTACTTAACAATGATGCAAATAAAAAATTAAACCAGTTGTGAGGTCCATGACGTGAAAATCAAGCCCGTAAAGTATGTCCTCGGTGTTATATCACCTATCCTGTCATATACTTTTAATTTGTGCATAAGCTCTGGAGTTTTTCCTAATGACATGAAAATAGCAAAAGTAAGGGCTATACATAAGAAAGGTGATCATAACAATCTTAATAACTATCGCCCAGTTTCTCTTCTTCCCGTGTTTTCTAAAGGGTTAGAAAAGCTTATTCTAATGCGCTTTGAAACCTTTTTTGAAAAAAAATGAACAGTATAACTGATTCCCAGTACGGTTTTCGGAAATTTCGATCTACACAACTTGCCTTGCTTGACCAAAAAGAATGCATTTTAACCCATACAGATAGTAAAAGGTATGTAGTAGGCATATTTCAGGATTTTACAAAGACATTTGGCTATCTCAACCGAAATCTCCTTCCCGAAAAATTAAAAAAATATAGTGTTCGTGGGCTGCTGTTAGAGCTAATTAAATCATACCTCTCAAATCGAGTGCAATATGTTGAGCTAAATGGTTATTCTTCAGGCGTGACTTGTACTAAATCAGGAGTCCCGCAAGGAAGTATCTTGGAACCATTTTTATTTAATATATACTTAAATGACATTGTGAATGTGGATAAGCAGACTAAGTTCGTCATCTATGCCGATGACGCTAGCATTTTTTGTACTTCCGATAAATGTACAGAATTGTTAACACTACACACTCGGTATTAGCTAAAGTAAGTGATTGGGCAAAACACAGTGGACTAATAATTAATAACTCGAAATAAATCAAAAGCGATAGTCTTCCAAGCGAAATCAAGACTAGTTCCGTCTGAGTTAAGACTTAAATTAAATGGTTCGGCGATAGATGTCGGCGACGAATTTAAAGCGCTAGCGGTTATCTTTACAAAAACGATGTCCTGGAACAGGCACACAGAATATATAGCTTCAAAAATCGCGCGTGTAGTTGGGATTCTCCACAGAAACCAATATTTCCTACCGAAAAATGTTACGATGCTTCTGTACAACTCTCTTTTTCTGCAAAGCGGAAAGTTGGGCAAGTTGGATAACGTTCATGATGTAAAAAATAGCGCACAGGGAACACACGGGACGGAAAGTAAACGACGCAGACAAGCGCTAACCCGTGTGTTCCCTGTGCGCTATTTTTTACATCTCTTTTTCTGTCTTACTTAAATTACTGTGTACTCGTGTGGGGAACGACCACAATAACAGGTATGCAGGAACTTAGCAGACTACAGAGTAAGGCAGTTAGAATCATTACACACTCCGCACATGGTTCTAATGTACAACCATTATTCCTCAAGCTTGGCCTATTACACATTAAAGAGATGTATAATTACAACCTGTGTCTCGCATTAATTCGAGAAAGGAGACAAAATAACAATATCCTAAAAAAATTAGCACAACTAGCCGTTAGAAGTTCGTCAGGTCACTTCAAAAGATAACCCGAATACTGGAAAGTTGATTCCTGCAGAAAAAATGACGCTGCACAAACCCTAAAACACCGCATTCCTTCGGTCTTAAACTCCTATTTGTCTAAAGATGTCGACACTTTAGCGCTGAATTCTAGGCAGCTTAAGAATATTTTTCTTCAATAAAACCCAAACTGTATGTAACCGCAGTTAATATTGTATAATTCATAAACAGATGTGTTGTCAATCCTGAAATCTGATGTATTCCTTTTTCGGTAACCATGTTGAAATCCGAGTGCACTGCTATATGAATGGTGAGTCATCATTGTTTGTGATGGAGTAAATTTACTTTCCTCAGATTTGCTTAGTATCATGTTTTGTTGCCATGTATTGTTACCATAGGCACCGTGTCAAAACTATGTTCTTCTGATATGCTTTTCCTGTTTAGTGTTTTGCCGTCAAGTGCCACCTGTCGTTTTCATGTAGGGGGGCGGGGACCAGTCAAGCTACGGTTGTAGCTTTTAGCCCCGTATCCCCCCATCTTTTTTTTTTGATGGAAAATAAAATAAAGTTTATCGTTATCTTTTCATGCAGCCCATACTCCAGTATGTGTTACTCACATGTGTCGGTGGGCGTGTGTTCAAGACATGAGTTTCACGTGCACCTACTCACAGCGATGCGAGTGCCAGGCAGTGTGTGTGTGTACGTGTGGACATCACTTGTGTAACTCATTGTATTATGCCATCTTCAACCTTCATTCGCTCTTTCGCTTTCCTCCCCTTCCCTTTCCCCAGTATGGAGTAGCAGGCCAGGGCCACGTTACCACCGGCCGGCCTCTCCACTTTTTCCTCTCATTAAAATTCCTTTCTCTCTCTCTCTCTGTCCCACAGTAAAATGCCAGTTGCGAGTCTAGCGCGTGACCTGTCACATCTTCTTATGTCCGTGTCATCTTAGCGCTATTGTTGCCATGTCGGCATCCGGAAACCAACGAGCCAAATTAGGAGCCTCAGAAGAAAGCACACCCTCATCATCATCATCCTGACTACGCCCACTGCAGTGCAAAGGCCTCTCCCATACCTCTCCAATTAACCCTGTCCTTGGCCAGTTGCGGCCACCGTATCCCCGCAAACTTCGTAATCTCATCCGCCCACATAACTTCCTGCCGCCCCCTGCTACGTTTGCCTTCTCTTGGAATCCACACCGTTACCCTTAAGGACCAGCGGTTATCTCGCCTTCGCATTACATGCCCTGACCAAGCCCATTTCTTCCGCTTGGTTTCGGCTAGGATATCATTAACCTGAGTTTGTTCCCTCACCCACTGCGCCCGCTTCCGATCTCTTAATGTCACCTATCATTTTTCTTTTCATAGCTCGCTGCGTTGTCCTTAACATAAGCTGAACCCTCTTTGTTAGCCTCCACTCTTCTGCCCCATAGGTGAGTACCGGTAAGGTACACCTGTCGTTCTGTCTTCCGCGGTGGTTAAGCGGCCTTCCTATCGCTGCCGTCAACATGTGGGCCATATTATTCGCGGTGCTCTCAGTGAGTGAAACCAGAATATGACAAGCAAGTTTTTGGAAGTAAACATCCAATTGAAGTCAAGAGTTTGACGGGAGCTCGTCTGGTCGGCATAGAACATGACGAAAAAATAAAAGGCACTGACCAAAGGAAAGATGAAATGACGTTTTGGCTTCCACACGGGAGCCTCGTTCACAATGAAGGCGAGGCGGAAAATCGTTGCCTTAAATACGGCCCAAGTCAGATCCCAGACACCTAGCGTATAGTCGAGGTAGATTGCCACCATAACGGTTCAGCGTATCTCTTGTCGTTTGGATAATCAGCGATTCGAGATAGAGCCGCGATGTTCGGTTCTTTTCTTTTGCAAAGACACGTGCCTGTTACCAGTCAATGTAGCGGCCGGTAGGTACCGAGAGTTCGGCAAGTGCGTTTGAACCCACCCGTCAATTCCTCACATCATTGTGGTGGTCTCAGAATCTTCGTGCCAAATCCCTGGACTCGCCGATGTGCATGGCTGCGCAGACTGCGCATGGAATTGCGTATACCACTCAAGGAAACTTTTCTTTCTTCAGTGGATCCTTCACTCGCACCAATTCATTCCTAAGTTTGCGAGCTGGCACATGCGCAACCTGTACGTCGTAGCGACGCAGTATGCGCACCAGCGTCTCACTGTCCCCTCGGACATACATCATCATCATCATCATCATCATCATCATCATCATCATCATCATCATTTATTAACCCTTAAGGGTCCCGTGGGGACATTACATAAGGGGGGGGGGGATACAAGTGGCCGACGGTCATACATAAGAAAAGGCAAAAAAGAGAATAAAAACTAGAAAGAAATGCCTTGCATGACGGTTCCGTTTGTGTTTGTTTGTTTTTTCGAAGATGTATATATACTCTTTCCTAACCGTAGTAAATTTCAGTTGAAGACAGCGCTTGTGTTGTCTATTCTCCCCCCTTTTGTCCGTGTTTCGTGCGCTGTTGTGAATAATGAATCAGTACCAACTCGCCCAACTTTCTTCACGCATTTACTCCCCTCTCCATCGACCCGATGGTCAGACATTGACCACGCATACCGAGAAGTTCAGGCATACTAAGTCCCAAGGCTTCATGCGGGCAACATCGGGTTGTAGTTGTCGACGCTTCGATGTGCCAGTCACCACCTCGACGTCGCTCAAGCGTTGGAGAAATGCAGCGGCCGCAGTTTTTCGGAGAGTCCACGGCGGCGGGTGTGTGTCCACACCTTCTCCACACAACACATGTCGGTGCCGAAGGTAGACCTATTTGTTTGTGATCCGCACTGGTTTTCCTACGCGGTGTGCGAATTCTACGGCGTACGTCGTCGTCGTTCGGAAGCAGCATCAGATATTCGCGTCCGGAATAAGGGCCCAAACACGGTACCTTGCGGCACGCCTAATAAAGAGTCGTCATCAGCAGCCTGACTACGCCCTCTTTAGGGCAAAGGCCTCTCCCATGTCTCTCCAATGCCCTTTGTCAGCTGCGGCCACGATATTCCCGAAAACTTCTTAATCTCATCCGCCCACATAACTTTCTGCCGCCTCCTGCTACGCTTACCTTCTCTTGGAATCCACTCCGTTGCCCTTAAGGACCAGCGGTTATCTTGCCTTCTCATTACATGCTCTGCCCAAGCCCACTTCTTCCTCTTGATTTCGACCAGGATGTCATTAACCCGCGTTTGTTCCCTCACCCACTGCATGGGCAAATGCCTCTCATGTCTCTCCAATGCCCTTTGTCAGCTGCGGCCACTGAGACGTTCAAAATTAGGACGAAAGCGATAGGCGTGCTGCATGGTATGAAGAAGGCGTCACCAGGCCTCAAGAAGAACGCAAAGCAATTTGTAGCCTACAGGCCAACGATGAAATTGCAATCCTACCTGCAGATAAAGGTAATGTCACGGTAATCCTTGACCGCTCTTCGTACCAGGAAAAAATGGGAGCCTTGCTGCAGGACGGGAATACCTATCGTCGATTACCAAAAGACCCCACGTCAAAGGTGCACACGTCTCTTCAGAAAATGCTCGCAAAAGTCTTCGAGGGCCTTCCACCATCCATTAAACGGCTCTACTACCTGCTACTAAGTACGAACGGCTCGGCACCCACCGTATACGGGCTTCCAGATATTCGTACAGGTCTCCTGTGCACTCACTGTCGCAATACCTTCACGTTGTTTTGGCTCCACTGGTTGGAAAAACAGAAATAAACGTCAAAAACTCCTCCGATTTTATCAACAAGGTAAAAGACATTGCCCCTGAAGACAAGCACATGCTTGTTTCTTTCGATGTCTGCTCACGGTTTACCAGCGTACCGGTCAATCTGGCCGTTGAAGCCTGCAGGCAACGCCTTGAAGATGAAGACTTGTGGCAAGACCGGACCCCTTTCGACGCAGCAGAGCAGTGCGAGCTATTGCGCTTCTGTCTCGCTAACTGGCAACCTTTACCAAGAGACTTTCGGCACAGCAATGGGAGCATCCATCTCGGTCACAGCGGCGAACATCACGATGGAAGTCATCGAAAACAATGCCCTAACTACTTTCCAGACGCGACCAAAAATATTTCTAATGTACGTGGACGACTGTTTCTGTGTCCTGGGGGGGAAATCTGACTGTGCGGCCTGCTCGTGCCCCCCCCCCCCCCCCCCCCCCCCCCTCCCCCGCCATCGGATACGGGCCGGTGTAGTTTCGGCTACTAGGCTTTTTTCCGGTGCAACGCCAGCAGTGGGGATGGGACGGCCGGGACCCATCCTCTGGGGATGCAAAACCCCATGGGAGTGGCAGCGACTCCCAGGCGACTGTGAGGGCCAGTCGCGCGCGTGAGGTCCGATGCCTGAGCGGAGGCAGGCCTGGGCTTATACTCAGGATGGACCCACGAAATCCGGCACGGAAGGCATGTCAAAACATCAAAAGGTTTCAAATACATGCTATCTCCCTCCGCACGCGGGGGCGTGCAAGTCTGGCTACCGACGCGCCGGTTTCTGGTTACGGAGAAACCAGGTCCGCGCGGGGGTAGTAGCCAGGCTCTGAAACGGCGCCTCGGGGAAGCGGCCTTACGGCCGGCCGCAGGGCTGCAATGGCCTTTGCGGGACGCCGGGTGATGGGGGCCTAGTACGACCTCGAAAGAGTCTGGTGAAAACCGTCGATGTTGTGGAGTACCGGTGGAGTAGGCTCGGGCCATCTCACCCTAAGCCACGTTCTTGGTTTGTGGCCCGGTCGCCTGGCCTTGAACACTCCCTCCTCAGCAGGAGAAGAGCAAGCTAGGGGAGGAAATAAGTGCATGGTTGGATGGATGGAAGCACAGTTGGGTCCCCGCGGAGGTGTTAAGTCATGAGGCTGGGGGCGGGGGGCCGTTAGGCTGACGACCTAAGCCTCTACTGGCTGGATCAGATCACACATACTTCCGGTGTCTGAAAAACCGCGAAAAGCACTCGACGGTGAGTAGCCGGCTGGTTGGAAAAGCCCCCTAGGGTCGTGGAGGGGCCCCAGGTAGCTGCTGACCCCGTGTGAGGTTTTCCTGTCTCCGACGGTCGGAGCCCGCTGCGTATGGTGGGTGGTCGGGCATCCCGTGAGTGGGGCCGCACCATTGGGCAATCTCGATGCTCTCCCTGCCCTGGCCAGGCAGGCCAGCAATGGAGTCGAGATAATCGACGGATCTGTACAAAAAACGTCTCTGTCCCCATTCCGAGCCTTTGGCCCAACCCATTCCCTACAACCAATCATCCCATTCATTTGTCCATCCCTTCCGCTATATCCCAGGAGAGATCAGGGGAGTCTCCCCGGGCCCGCTCCCCGGCTGTGGGTCGCTATAATAGCTTTTATTTTTTCTTTTACTTTTCCACCTGCGGGTGGTGAAATTACAATTTCCCTACGGGCCTATTCTTTTATTTTTGAATTGGGTTAAGCTTGTTGTACGTATGTGATGCAGGCAGGGGCTTATTATTTTTATTTCCTTTTCGGTTGCCCCAACCTATTCTTTGTTTCTGTGTTCTAGAACGCAAGCACATGACCCTTTTTCTGAACCACCTGGACGCCATTGAACCCTCAATCAAGTTCACTGTTGAGGAGGAAACCGACGGGTGCCTCCCATTCCTGGACACCACGGTAACCCGTACACCGACTGGCCTTATATATAATGCCTACCGCAAACCTACGCTCTCTGGAAGGCACCTACATTTAAGTTCTGTTCACCCAGTCACTCACAAGCGGTCTGTAGTTGTCTCTCTAATCAACCGTGCAAGACAGGTCTGCAGTGAAGACGCCAATATAAAGGGCGAAATGAAAAGAATAGAGTCCGATTTGCGAAGAAACAGCTATAATCTTTCCGCCATCAGGAGCACCGAAAGAAGAATGCTCTGGCTATCTTTGAAGATAGCCAGAGCACGATAAAACAGAAACAAAAAATTTCCGACAATTACGTTACTTCGTAATGCGAAATTTGAGCGCAGCTCATCAGCTGTTTCAGCTTTACGATAGATTGAGGCACAGAATTCGAGCAAGACATGTATGTACAATTACAGACATCTTGTGATTTTTCACACATATTCCTTCTTGAAGAAACACTCCACTAGCAGTTCTTGATTGTCGTGAAGGAAGCTTTGTGGACGGAGAAATAGATGGATATATGCTCGACTTGCTCCACCAAGGCCTCAAAAACGAGGTCTGTACAACTATTCCGCGAGGTTGTCACAGCTGTGGGAGCCGTTACGAACGAGAGGAACGGGATGTTCTCCCGCATAAGTGGTAAGAAATTCCCGCTTGTCGTTATATCTACATTAACGTCCCCACCCACCTTGCCACCCTAGCAGGTGGCAGCGTTTCTAGCACGTAGCTTAAAACAAGATCGAGGTGTCCACTGTTCCAAGAGGGCAGTTATGCGCCTTCCCTCTGGTTCAGGCGTCCACCGAGATGTGTGAGACAGATACTGCGCATTTCCTTTCTTCAAAAACCACTTTACAAATTTTACACTCTGCTTTCCAAGACCCCGCTCTGTTGGTTTCGCAGCTGTGGGAGAGGAGGAGGAGAATAAACTTTATTTACGCCGACAAATGTAGCTGACGGTGTGGGGTTACAGCCCCATCAAGTGGCCATGAGCCCGTGGCGTTCGACGACTTCTAGGGCTCTTGTCACTACCCAGATCTTTGTGTCCAAGCCGGAACTGAGCAATGCGGCCTCCCACTGGTCTGGATTCGAGAGCTGCAAACTTCGAGGAGGGGAGTCCCGAGAGCAAGCCCAGCGTATGTGCGATAGAGTGGCATGTTGGCCACATAGTTGACAGGAAGGGGAGTAGACCCCAGGGTATCTGCGGGCATATATCGCGGGGTTAGGGAATGTGTTCGTTTGGAGTTGCCTCACGCAACCTCTTGGTGTTTGATGAGAGAACTATGTGCGGGACGATATAGAAGTCTACCTAAGCGGTAGTGCATGGTTATGTCATGAAATGTGACCATATGATCTCTCGCCGACCGCAGGACGGGCGGCACCACATCCCGGCCGACGAATCCTCGGGCGTAATTGTGGGCCGCCTCGTTCCCTGGATGGGATGAGTGCGCAGGGACCCAGGTCAATTGGTTCGGGCGGAGTTGGACGTTGGTGGAGTGGAGGAGAGAGAGGGTGGCAGGGGAGGCCCGGCCTTTGACGAAATTACGGATCGCAGATTTAGAGTCGCTGAAGATGGTTTCTGCAGATGTGGAGACCATCGCCAAGGCTATAGCCGCCTCCTCGGCCTCTTCAGGCGATCTGATGAGAACGGTGCACGCAGCCAGCGGCCGTCCACAGTAGTTTACAACCGGGAGCGAAAACGCTTCGCGGTCGGGGTATTCGGCGGCGTCGACATAGGCCGCTGTCCGATCTGTAAAATACTTTTTGTGCAAAGACTTAGCCCTGTCCTTGCGGCGAGCGACATGATACTCTGGGTGCATGTTTTTAGGGAGAGGGGTAGCGATAAGGTTGCGGTGGACATGGGCGAAAGCTGGCCTTGTCGGCGACGGTCGTTTGAAGCTTATTCCAAGCTTGTCGAGTATGTGACGTCCCGTGGAGTTGTGGGTGATACGCTCGCACTGAGAAGTGAGATGAGCTTCCGAGAGCTTCGTCACAGTGTTGTAGACCCCTAATGCCAGTAGTTTGTACGTGGGGGTCCGCCGGTCCGGTGGGGGAGATGACGAGCCGCCTTGTATGCCTGTCTAATAAGGCAGTCAACCAAAGCTCGTTCTTATGGCGGGTAGTCTAGAGAAGTTCTTTCGAAAGTTGGACCGTGTAGCACTGGGCAGGCGCAAGTTGGTTAACGCTGATGGATTTCGCATGATTTCGTTTCTAATATGAGTAGCAGCTCATATAGCTGGTTTATTTTTAGCTCATTATGTCTTAGGAACACCAGGGCCGTGTGTTCGAGCCGCTCAAGGTTTTCGATGCATCGCATAGCTCGTTTTTGACGAACGATTAATTCGTCAAGGTTACACTTGGTTGTAGAGCCCCAGATTAGTAAGCAGTAATTGAAATGTGATTGAACAACCGGTACTTTAGCCAGACAGGAAGCAGGTACCTAATTTTCTACAGCATGGCGATAGATCTGCATACACTCGCGTGCGTCTTGTCTTCTTGAGGTGTCCAGCTCAAGTGCTTTTCAAAGTAAACGCCCAAGAATTTAAAACTAGAAACCGTGTCTATTACAGTCATTATGTTTAACAATGACGTTTTCATCATCAGGTTTATTGCTTGGTTTGAATAAGACGTATTTTGTTTTACTAATATTTAATTGCAGTTGATTTACCCTCAGCCAAGTGTATAATTCATTTAACCATGCGTTAGTTCGGCATGCAAGATGACAAATTATTGCCAGAGAAAAACGAGGTATTGTCATCAGCGTATAGATAATTGTGTGAGGGATATGTGGAATGCGTACAAAGCTATTAATGTACATAATAAACAACACGGGTCCCAGTATAGAGCCCTGCGGAACACCATATATTATCTCTTTTAACTCGGAACGAAAATCATTCAAGTATGTGTATTGCAGTCTGCCAGATAAATACGTGCTAATCGAACTGAGCGCTACGCCTCGAATGCCATAGAACGTGAGTTTTCGGTACAGAATATTATGTTTAATTGAGTCGAAAGCCTTCCTGAAGTCTAAGAACAATCCAATGGTAAATTGTTTATTTTCGGTATTACTCCAAAGTTTTTCTTTGGCATTCAGCATTGCAATTTCTGTAGCGTGTTGCTCTTCAGCGAACTTTCTTACACTTTCAGGAGACGCTCTAAAATTTTTGAGAACACAGGCAAGACTTAGACAGGGCGGTAATTGTTTATATCATGACGCCGACCTCCTTTATGTATAACTACGACTTTGACTGTCTTCATGCCCTCAGTGAATTCACCGCTAGTTAAAGCCTCATTACAAATATGGCGTAAAGGAGCGCATAAAATATCAGCAACAGCTATGATCGGTTCGACTTTGAGGTTATCAACTCCAACTGCTGTGCTTCTTTTTAAGGACGCAAGGAAGGAGAAAATTGCAGTCTCCGAGCAGGGGTTCAGAAAAATAGAATTTGGGCTTTCAGCACGCATATAGTTTTCTATTTCCTCTTCAGTGCCTCTAGAGTGTGAGTGTGCACCAGCGTTCAAAAAATGACCATTAAATTTTTGCGCTAGCGAAGTAGTGCAGTATTCAGCACCATTCAGCATTAGTGTGCCAGGGACCGCATTGTTGGGGTTCCCGTAAGGCTCCTGACTTCGTCTCATATTTTCTGAGGATTATTAGATATTGACGTGAATTTTCTTTTGTAATAATCAGTCTTGGCTTTCTTAAGGTCGGAGTTCAACTTGTTTCAATTTTTCTTGTACTGCGATAATTTGTGTACGTCTCTGAAACGAATAAATGTGTTTAACAAAACTTCTGTTTGGGCTATATGAAGCTTTTTTTAAAATGAATTTAAGCGCACAAGAACAGGCACACAAGAAGACTTAGCGCCTGTCCCGTGTGTTTCCTCTTCTTGTGTGTGTGTTCTTGTGCGCTTAAATTTCTTTCTTTCCTTCTTTCTTTCTTTCTTTCTTTCTTTCTTTCTTTCTTTCTTTCTTTCTTTCTTTCTTTCTTTCTTTCTTTCTTTCTTTCTTCCTTTCTTTCCTTCTTTCTTTCTTTCTTTCTTTCTTTCCTTCTTTCTTTCTTTCTTTCTTTCTTTCTTCCTTCCTTCCTTCCTTTCTTTCTCTCTTTCCTTCTTTCTTTCTTTCCTTCTTTCTTTCTTTCTTTCTTTCCTTCTTTCTTTCCTTCTCTCCTCCTTTCTTCCTGCCTTTCTTCCTTTCTTTCTTTCTGCCTTTCTTTCTTTCTTACTCTCTTTCTTCCTTTCTTTCTTTCTTTCGTTCTTTCTTCATTTCTTTCTTTCTTTCTTCTTTTCCTTCTTTCTTTCCTTCTTTCTTTCATTCTTTCTTTTTCTCTTCCTTTCTTTCTTTCCTTCTTTTTTTCTCTTCCTTTCTTTCTTTCCTTCTTTCTTTTTCTCTTTCTTTCCTTGTTTCTTTTCCTCTTTCCTTCTTTCTTTCTTTCTTCCTTTCCTTCTTTCTTTCTCTCTTCCTTTCCTTCTTTCTTTCTCTCTTTCTTTCCTTCTTTCTTTCCTTGTTTCTTTCTTTCCTTCTTTCTTTCCTTCTTTTTTTCTCTTTCTTTCTTTCCTTCTTTCTTTCCTTCTTTTTTTCTCTTCCTTTCTTCCTTTCCTTCTTTCTTTCTTCCTTTCTTTCCTTCTTCCTTTCTTTCTTCCTTTCCTTCTTTCTTTCTCTCTTTCTTTCCTTCTTTCTTTTTCTCTTTCTTTCCTTGTTTCTTTTTCTCTTTCCTTCTTTCCTTCTTTCTTTGCTTCTTTTTTTTCTCTTCCTTTCTTTCTTTCTCTTTCTCTTTCTAACTTTCTTTCTTTTTCTCTTTCTTTCTTTCTTTCTCGCTTTCTTTCGTTCCTTCTTCCTTTCTTTCTTCCTTTCTTTCTCTCTTCCTTTCTCTCTTTCTTTCGTTCCTTCTTCCTTTCTTTCTTTCCTTCTTTCTTTTTCTCTTTCTTTCTTTCTTCCTTTCTCTCTTTCTTTCGTTCCTTCTTCCTTTCTTCCTTTCCTTCTTTCTTTCTTCCTTTCTTTCCTTCTTCCTTTCTTTCTTCCTTTCCTTCTTTCTTTCTCTCTTTCTTTCCTTGTTTCTTTTTCTCTTTCCTTCTTTCTTTGCTTCTTTTTTTTCTCTTCCTTTCTTTCTTTCTTTTTCTCTTTCTAACTTTCTTTCTTTTTCTCTTTCTTTCTTTCTTTCTTTCTTTCTCGCTTTCTTTCGTTCCTTCTTCCTTTCTTTCTTCCTTTCTTTCTTTCTCTCTTCCTTTCTCTCTTTCTTTCTTTCGTTCCTTCTTCCTTTCTTTCTTTCCTTCTTTCTTTTTCTCTTTCTTTCTTTCTTTCTCGCTTTCTTTCGTTCCTTCTTCCTTTCTTTCTTCCTTTCTTTCTTTCTCTCTTCCTTTCTCTCTTTCTTTCGTTCCTTCTTCCTTTCTTCCTTTCCTTCTTTCTTTCTTCCTTTCTTTCCTTCTTCCTTTCTTTCTTCCTTTCCTTCTTTCTTTCTCTCTTTTTTTCCTTGTTTCTTTTTCTCTTTCCTTCTTTCCTTCTTTCTTTGCTTCTTTTTTTTCTCTTCCTTTCTTTCTTTCTTTTTCTCTTTCTAACTTTGTTTCTTTTTCTCTTTCTTTCTTTCTTTCTTTCTCGCTTTCTTTCGTTCCTTCTTCCTTTCTTTCTTCCTTTCTTTCTTTCTCTCTTCCTTTCTCTCTTTCTTTCTTTCGTTCCTTCTTCCTTTCTTTCTTTCCTTCTTTCTTTTTCTCTTTCTTTCTTTCTTTCTTTCTCGCTTTCTTTCGTTCCTTCTTCCTTTCTTTCTTCCTTTCTTTCTTTCTCTCTTCCTTTCTCTCTTTCTTTCGTTCCTTCTTCCTTTCTTCCTTTCCTTCTTTCTTTCTTCCTTTCTTTCCTTCTTCCTTTCTTTCTTCCTTTCCTTCTTTCTTTCTCTCTTTCTTTCCTTGTTTCTTTTTCTCTTTCCTTCTTTCTTTGCTTCTTTTTTTTCTCTTCCTTTCTTTCTTTCTTTTTCTCTTTCTAACTTTCTTTCTTTTTCTCTTTCTTTCTTTCTTTCTTTCTCGCTTTCTTTCGTTCCTTCTTCCTTTCTTTCTTCCTTTCTTTCTTTCTCTCTTCCTTTCTCTCTTTCTTTCTTTCGTTCCTTCTTCCTTTCTTTCTTTCCTTCTTTCTTTTTCTCTTTCTTTCTTTCTTTCTCGCTTTCTTTCGTTCCTTCTTCCTTTCTTTCTTCCTTTCTTTCTTTCTCTCTTCCTTTCTCTCTTTCTTTCGTTCCTTCTTCCTTTCTTCCTTTCCTTCTTTCTTTCTTCCTTTCTTTCCTTCTTCCTTTCTTTCTTCCTTTCCTTCTTTCTTTCTCTCTTTCTTTCCTTCTTTCTTTTTCTCTTTCTTTGCTTCTTTCTTTTTCTCTTCCTTTCTTTCTTTCTTTTTCTCTTTCTAACTTTCTTTCTTTTTCTCTTTCTTTCTTTCTTTCTTTCTTTCTTTCTCGCTTTCTTTCGTTCCTTCTTCCTTTCTTTCTTCCTTTCTTTCTTTCTCTCTTTCTTTCTTTCGTTCCTTCTTCCTTTCTTTCTTTCCTTCTTTGCGTCTTTCTTTCTTTCTTTCTTTCCTTCTTTCCTTCTTTCTTTCTTTCCTTCTTTCTTTTTCTCTTTCTTTCCTTGTTTCTTTTCCTCTTTCTTTCTTTCTTTCCTTCTTTCTTTCGTTCTTTCTTTTCTCTTTCTTTCCTTCTTCCTTTCTTTCTTTCCTTCTTTCTCTCTTTCTTTCCTTCTTTCTTTCTTTCTTTCTTTCTCTCTTTCTTTCTTCCTTTCTTTCTTTCCTTCTTTCCTTTTCTCTTTCTTTCCTTGTTTCTTTTTCTCTTTCTTTCTTCCTTTCTTTCTTTCTTTCCTTCTTTCTTTTTCTCTTCCTTTCTTTCTTTCTTTCTTTCTCTCTTTCTTTCTTTCGTTCCTTCTTCCTTTCTTTCTTTCCTTCTTTCTTTCCTTCTTTCTTTTTCTCTTTCTTTCTTTCTTTCCTTCTTTCTTTCTTTACTTCTTTCTTTCTTCCTCTCTTTTTCTTTCCTCCTTTCTTTCTTCCTTTTTCTTTCTTTCTTTCTTTCCTTCCTTCTTTCTTTCTTTTATTGTTTTCTTTCTACACAAAGAGGCAGCCGAGACAAAAGGCTGAAAAGCCTGACGAGGCCTCGGCACCCTGATAGTTTGACAGAGAAGAGGGGTGAAATAATAGAAGCAAAACATACATCACAGCACAATTAGAGCACGTACATTTGTAGAAATGTACACAAAAGAATAAATGTGTCATACAATTTATCTCTACCTCTATTCCTTGTGTATAACTCGTGTGTGACCCTTGGCTCCCTAGATTTTTTTTTAGCTATGCTGGTGGAAATGCTTTATCATAGCAGTATTTAACTCTACTCAAAAATATGTTAGACAAGCTGGGATTTTTTTTTATTATACACGCAATTCCATTGCACTTTTTCTGTCAAGGCCCGAAAAGCAGCTATGGTGTCTGGATTAAATTTCCGGCAAACAACAGGAGGCGCATGGCTGCGCTTGATTCTCTTTTGTACACATGAAAAAAAGCTAAATATTGGCAAATGATCGCTCAAGTCAAAGGTAAGAATTCCCGAAAGAACGTTGTCTCGGACATTTCTGGTGAGTCGTGACACACAAATAAATCAGTGTTCCACTTTGCGGTGTTATTCTCGGATGTAAATGGATAACAATAGTACACTGAAATGATTCAATCACATCAAGGAACTGCTCTGTTTGTGGACTTGGTACTGCCACGTTGATGTTAGTCCCCAATCAGTACAATTGGCATACACAATACTGACGCGTATGCAAGCTGACTGCTAATGAATTTAATGAATTCATCGAGACTGCCCGAAGGGGGGTGATAAGCTGTGGCAACTTATTGACCGCAACGTTTGACATTCAACGACTCATGATGGTCGGTTATTTGTAGGAATTCTGGTACAACATGATACTGCAGCTTATGAAAGAAGCCAACAGCCACAGAAACCAAGGGGCACAGAGGATTTTTTTTTATTATTTATTTATTTTGTGGTGTTGATCAATTTAGAATATTACTGAATATGTTATCGCTTAACGCTAAATGATTAGAAAAACAGAAGAAAAAACAACCACATGCCGCCGGTGGGATCCGAACCCACGACCTCCGAATTACGTGTCCGGTGCTCTACCTCTGAGCTACGGCGACGGCTGTCAAATCTTCTGTTTTCGGGAGTATTTATGTTTACAAAGAACCTAACCTTGAGAGTGTTCATCAGCGCCACCCACGTTCATAAGCGGCCGACGTAGAACGTCCTGAGTTACCGCAGGTGTGACGTAGAACGTCATCGAACGGAGAGGGTGGAAGCTGCGTGAGAACCCTCTTATGCTTCCTATGGCGTCAAGGCTGCCAGAACCGAAGCCCTCGCTAAGCAATTAAGCAAACAAGAGAAGGGGATGGAGGGGCTCGTTATAAATATGAAAGAAGCTTGTTATTTAGATAGAGTGAAATTCCGCCACCTCTCCGATCCTTTCGTTAAATCCATTCAGACTGGTAACCATCGATGTCAACCGAATCATGTGCACCTGAGAACCACGTCTCCGTCAAAGCTAGCATATCAAACCTATGATCCAGTGAATCTCGAGCTGTAACAATGTCAGATTGTTTTTTCTTCAAACTTCTAATGTTGACATGAAAAATGGACACACTGTCGTTAAGGTTAAAAGCAGGACTGCGCAGGACAGAGTTGAAGGACACGCTATCTTGATACACGTCGACGCAACGGCTAGCCGTCAGTGCGCAAAGGAAGATAAACAGATGGCGTGTCGGAAACGGCGCAGCAGCTCGTACTATCAGATCAAGGTCCTCGCCGCACTGAACGCGGATGACCCGTGCGCCTGACGCCTTGCGCACAAACATCTTGTCGCCCCTTTGCCAAGCGTACTGATAGCCTTTTTCTTTTGCTCTACCCTTCATAGCCCACAACAGTCTCTTATTTCCTGCTGTCAGATAGTCCAGAAAGAACACTTCAGAATTACTGTCCTGCAGAGCATCCCTACTTGACATGCAGTAGTCTCGCGTGACACGTGAGACGAAGCGAACCAGCACTAGGGGTTTTTTACCTTTCTTTTCTGGAAACCTACGTAGGCCTTCAACAAAACGCAGCTCCTCTCTCTTGTTAGGACCGCTGCCAGAAGAGTAAGAACGGATGAAGCTGGGAGATGCATCAAGGAAGGCGTGGATTCCCTCCCCTCGGAGGTGAAGAAAGGAAGCACGCGCCGGCTCACTGCTGCAGTATCGACCCTCAAAGACGCTGGCGTCAAGCTCCTGCAGTCGGACAAAGAGGGTGGTTTTTCGTCGTGGCAAACGACCTTTACAAGGATAAGGCTCAAGCTGCACTCGCTGCCAACTTCAGACAAGTGAAAACTGTCAAGCCGTCGAAAGTGCAAGAGCAGGCAGTACAGCTTTGTAAGCGTGCTGGCCTTTCAAGACTGGCCTCTTCTGTCAAGGCGTCGAAGGCATCCAGCCTCACCGTCTTCTTCAGCGCCAAGACGCATAAAGTAAGCTGCCCCTTCCGTGTCATTGTGTCCGAACGAGGAACGTGGCAGCGCGAGGTAGCGGTGTTCCTGCAGAAGTGCCTGTCGCACCTTGAGGTTGAAGATCCTTTCCTCAATAAGGACGGCAAACTGGGCGAGTTGGTGGGGATTCATACTTTCAACTGCGCAAAAAAAACACGGACACAAGGTAGAAGGCACGACACGAGCGCAGAAAGAAGGCACAACACTGCGCTCGTGTCGTGCCTTCTACCTTGTGTCCGTGTTTTTTTGCGCAGTTGAAAGTATGAATCCTTTCCTACTCAGAAAGCCTGAGACCGTGTCAGAATTCCTTCCCAATCAACCAGTGTACATTCACTGGACGTCCGAGGTATGTCCTTTACTGGATATACGGATATCCGTGGGAGATCCGCCGACGTCCAACGGCTCTCGCACGGACCTCCGACGGAGGTACAAATATAATTATTTAGACTGCCGACAGATATCCATCTCGGATATCCGCCGGCGGATCTTTTGAGGATATTTGCAGGTAATGCATTCTTCACCATTATGAGGCAAGCCAGAACTACAACCACCAATCAGTGCACCTCCCAGGGCCACTGGGCTTATTAAAAGCCCGCAGAGTGTCTGAAATCGGACATACACCTTGCTGTATGTAATCTGCATGAATCTGTAAAGCAATCGACCAAAATGGCAAAGCATATCAGTCGGGATGATTTTATTATGACATAAATGCCGTCTTCAGTCTTCATGAGGAATTCATCAAGCCGGCCATACACAGCAGCAGGAAGGATACTGTACAGACCATGATGAATTTGTAGACAAGCCGGGGACGTCTTCTGCAGAAAACAGTAAACATTAAGTTCAGAATATGTCATTAAAGCAAGCGAATTTGACAGACACCATTCAGTTGTATGCAGTAAGTCCACCGTGCCAAGTAAATTAGTCATCTGCCGCTCCGAAAGCATGTTTACATCTTGAACAACTAGTAAGTTGTAAGCAACAGAGGTGAGAATATTTCTTGCAATACAAAATATTTTGCTTTTCCAAAAAAAACTGCAAAAACAAATGCCCGACTACAAAGCTTTGTACCAGTTCATGAAAAATGCGTGTACATTGCAAGCTTGAAGGAATTGGTGAGCGCTATAAAAACACGGAAAAGGGATAAACACACAGGACAACTGTTTAATCTCAGAAGAAACATGACTAAATACACACATTTGACTTCATATCATACACACAAGAGGGAGGAACACACGCGCTGACAAGAATGAAGGAAAAACAGGTAAAAACTATGCGAGCTTACAACAGCCGAAGATTACTATTCTTGAGGTAGGTTAATTCTGTTCCCCCTAACATCACTGAAGGGGAGCTGACGCATTGCTTATCTGGAGCAACGTGCATTGCAAAATTTTCGATAATTTCTCGTTCCCGTCAGTTTCTAGCCCTACCTATTACTTTGGTGTTCTTTAGCAAGGGTATGCATTTACAGTGTGCGAAATGAGGTGCCAGATTCCCGGACTTTGCAAGTTGTTCACTTGATCTTTCGTGTTCCCGGAGCCTCTTGTTAAGGCATCTTCTCGTTTGCCCTGCGTAAGTTTGTTGGCAGCTGAGGGGAATGGTGTAAATGACGTTTTCGTCACACTTTACATAGGTGTTTTCGTGTTTGGTGTTGCACCCAGGTTTCTTTTTGTGGTCTTCATTCTCGTTGACCTTTTTACACATTCCAATGAGCTTATTGGGAGCTGAAGAAACCACCTGGACTCCGTACTTGTTAGCTGTCCTCCTTATTCTGTGGGAGATATTGTGAACATACGGCATCACGGCAGGGCGTCCCTCGTAGCTCGTTCTCTTAGTTTTGTGGGACCCAGTAACTTCTCTTAGTAAGCTTTCAGCAGTACAGCAAAGTAACTGCTACGGGTAACCGCTCTCCTTCAATCGGGAGACCTGTTGGTCTACGCTGTGAATTATCAGTCATTCCAGAATTGTAAAGCGAGCTGTAGCTACGTCTTGCCTGAAACCAGCTATAAGAAAATCTTGCCCCCACTCGATAATTCAGAGCGTAGACCAACAGGTCTCCCAATTGAAGGAGAGCGGTTATCCGGAGCAGTTACTTTGCGGCATTGCTGAAAGCTTACTAAGAGAAGTTACTGGGTCCCACAAAACTAAGAAAATGAGCTACGAGGGACGCCCTGCCGTGATGCCGTAGGTTCACAATATCTCCCACAGAATAAGGAGGACAGCTAACAAGTACGGAGTCCAGGTGGTTTCTTCAGCTCCCAATAAGCTCATTGGAATGTGTAAAAAGGTCAACGAGAATGAAGACCACAAAAAGAAACCTGGGTGCAACACCAAACACGAAAACACCTATGTAAAGTGTGACGAAAACGTCATTTACAGCATTCCCCTCAGCTGCCAACAAACTTACGCAGGGCAAACGGGAAGATGCCTTAACAAGAGGCTCCGGGAACACGAAAGATCAAGTGAACAACTTGCAAAGTCCGGGAATCTGGCACCTCATTTCGCACACTATAAATGCATACCCTTGCTAAAAAACACCAAAGTAATAGGTAGGGCTAGAAACAGACGGGAACAAGAAATTATCGAAGCTTTTGCAATGCACATTGCTCCAGATAAGCAATGCGTCAGCTCCCCTTCAGTGATGTTAGGGGGAACAGAATTAACCTCCCTCAAGAACAGTAATCTTCGGCTGTTGTAAGCGCGCGTAGTTTTTACCTGTTTTTCCTTCATTCTTGTCGTCAAATGTGTGTATATAGTCATGTTTCTTCTGAGATTAAACAGTAGTTAGAAAGCGCTTCGTCCTGTGCGTTTGTCCCTTTTCAGTGTTTCTATAGCGCTCACCAATTCCTTCAAGTATGTATTTCCAACTCGCCCCAGTAGTAGCTCTTTTGTCTTTTACATTGCAAGACACCACAGCTACTCCCACAGGCAGTCACTTCCACACTGATGGTCAAAAAAATTCAAGTGCAAGAGTAGGGATCCTTACCACATCGTTGCAAGCTAGCTAATGACTTAGGTTGGGCACAAGGTACACTCATAGAGAAAAGTTTGCTGGATGTCGATTTTCCGAAAATATTTATTTTTGCATTGCCTCGCCAGGCAGTCAGCTGAAATTTGTTCAATAAGATCGAGTATCCATGTCCCCTCCTGGTTCTAGGCTTTTGATTAAATTGCTCTGGCTAACAGCACAGAGAAAATGTTTCACAAAGAACTCTCATACCACAAATTTTTATCCATTATTGTACAAGTACACTGCAGTATAGCTAGATACCCTCCGCTGCACAGAGCAAACAGAAGGAAAGTATCCATTATGTGACAGGGTCAAACTTGCACTGTAGTTCAAACTTACCTGAAGGTTGCTGCTGTAAGCTGCAGGTACTATATAGCTGCTAGCTTAGGTCAGTCACATCCACACTGTATGGACAAGAAAATAAAGTATGAGAGAGCACCTTATACTGCACGTTGTCAATGATGCAGCAAAACACAATCTCTGTCGAAACTACAATGCCCACAGGGTTCACTGATGAATCACGCATCAGGGCACTGACAGCATATTTGATGATCCACAGCTGCACAGGAGTAAGGAAGAGAGGTCTGGTCACAATCCAGGAACATGTGGCTCTAGGGGTGCCATATATGGTCCTGCTATCTGGCTCAGCATTGAGCCCTGTGGGCATAACATGTTTGGCAAAGTTATACCAAAGCACTGCAAGAGCTCATTGCACTCAGTGATTGGGAAGTAAGTGAAAAATGTGACTGAAGCTCGCAAATTTAACACAACAGTTAAGCTTTCCTAAACAATGCTACTGCACAGTGCAAAGTATTGTGTAGTGAGTGGATGGTTGGAGACTTCCATTTGGCAAGCCTAATAAATAAATTAATAAGCTGTGGAAGTATGCACAACTTTTATATGACATTTTCAACCTACCTGTGCTTTCCACGGCTTGGCATAATTAATGTAGGCACCAATACACTCGGTAGCCGGGCCACATCCACACTGCAAAGGCAACAGAAAAGTAAGAAAAACTAAGTCGCGAAGCACTGAAAAACTAACACCGTCCTGGCACTATGCTTTTCGTGCATTCTGTTTCATCGTAATTATGAACCTACGCGCAATTGCCTGAAGATTCACACCATGCAACTACACACCGTCTCCATCCATGGCAGAATTCTGCAGGGGTGGCAACGAATCACCTCCTTTGATGAGAAACGTAGGTCAACTTTTTTTCACAAACACGAGAAACACGTTTGCGGCAGCTAATGCATAGTGCTTGCAACTTCCACTCCGTGGCAAACAAGTAGCGCAACAGAGTACAACTGCGTTAATGCGGTTTAGTCATCCCACAGCAACACCCTGAAAGTAATTTTCAAGCACAGTTACTTACCTCGCAAGTGTTAACACCATGGCCGCTTCTTTCATCCAAAGCAACAAAGCATGTCTCGGCAAGGGGTCAGGCGACACCGGAGCTTTTTCACGAGAGCCTCAGAATCAAACGAACGTCTTTTCGAGCGCGTAGATGACACAACACATTTGTAGCACAGCCAAGCAACCACAGAGCGAACAAACCGCACATTGCAGCAAAAGTAAAGGTCGAAAGGAGCACCACGCGACGAAAACCAACGAGACCATCGCGCCACAAATATTGGCTTGGCTGATAGATTGGATTGGGTTGACTTTTAGGCTTACCGCTCTGCCGCGGCCCCTGGTAGGACAACATGAACTGGTGGGCGAGTTGGTCTGACATCAGTGTCAGTTCAGCGCTGTGTTTGTCCTCTTCTTCCGTTGGCCTTGTGCCGTTGCGCTGCTTCACTAGAAAATATCCCTGGTAGGAGTTTATTAGGGTTTGTTTTCATGGAAGGCAGCATGCATGGCTACATGCCTCGGTTATAGTGCCTAGAAAATATTCTAGGCACTATACCTCGGTTACCTCGAAGGAGTGCTGCAAAAGGGCGTTAATTATGAGCACTGGCGCCAGAAAGCCAAGCGATTCGTTTAATTCTGGTTCTTTAACATCAACACCATAGTTGAGTGATCTTAATCAATCTGAATATTAAACTAGTTGGTGGTAGAAATGTGATTGTGTGAATTTTGGCATTGGCAAAATAGAATTTGTTTTAAAATGTTCGTCTGAGGGAAAACAAATTATATATGTCATGTAAGCTCACATCCTAAGAGGGATGTTTACGGATACTCCTCGGACATCCGCCGGCGGATGTCCGCCAGCCATCCAAAAACGAACGTCCCTCGTACATACACAGAATCTCCAATGCGTATATCCGAATATGGACATACGTAGGCATGCCCTATGGACATCCCAGCCTGGCACTGGAGATTCGGACCTTACTCGGATATACCACGGATATCCGTGGTTGACTGGGTTCAAAACGAGTGTCCTGCCCACGTTGGCGCGTTTTCGGTGGATGTCAAGGGCTTGTACTACTCCCTGCCGCAAAGCGCGGTGATCGCAGAAATCAGCAGTTGCATCAACCGTCACGGAGTTAAAGTTCCAGAACTAAAGTGGTATGAACGTTAGCATGTTTCTAGAAATGCTCCGCTTTTATTTACAGTCCACGTTTGCTAAAGCTGACGATGGTTTTTTCATCCAAAAACAAGGTGTTTGTATTGGATCCAGCCTCGCTCCCGTTCTCAGCGATCTGTTCTTAGCTTCGTGCGATAGACAACTTCAAGCCAAGCTTGACGGCACCGTTGTTAAGGTTATGCGTTATGTAGATGACTTTTTAGTATTTTATCTCAGAGGTGACGCCCAACAAACTGTTGCTCAGATTTTTGAAGTGTTCAGTACTGAACGTAACAACCTACCATTGACCACAGAGCTACCTACTAACAACAAACTAAGGTTTTTAGATCTGGAACTTGTGCTATCGTGTGACCATGTCTGTTGGATGTACTCCCCGCGATCCCAGAAGAGCCTGCTCCCCTTCCGGTCGGCCCACTCTAAGATAGTTAAGCGCGGTATAGCGAAAACATGCATGAAAGCCGCTCTAGATCATGTGCGCATAAAACCCAAGCCAGCTTTGACGCGCAGGATACTAGGCTTACCGCTGCAGGCTACCCGACGAAGGTATTGTCTAGCACTGCTGAGCCGATATTAAAAGAATGCAGAATGCAGAAGGAGACACGCAAACTGGACAATAGGCACATAACATGTATTCCGTATGTTCACCAAGTGTCGCACAACCTGAAAAAGATTGTGAACAAAGCCGGCGTGAAGCTCCTTTTTTCTGCCAGGAACAAGCTGGGAGGCCTGTGCAGAGAGTGAATCAGGAAAGTGGTAAGAAGGCTTGTCAGAAGAAACACAGAAACAAATTAGTCAACTGTTGCTGTGGCGTGATTTACAAGGTCCCACTGTCATGCGGTCGATTTTACATCGGGGAGACCGGACGGTGCGTCAATGATCGGCTACGCGAACACGCGAAAGACATAGAAAACAAGTCACGCCGAAATAACATGGTCATTCATTTCGCAGATTGCGACGAATGTAAGGCCTTTTTGGACCAAAACACTATCATCGCCAAGTATAGAGATCATACCTAACGCCTGATATCGGAGGCCTTTCACATTCACGCATTAATTAGGCAACTCATGTGTAAGCCAACCATCGGTAGCTCTATTCACACAGTAGATCGCTTTTCTTAATCAGTGATGATATCCCGAATGTATGCCATGTCATGTTTGCACCGTATTTTTCTTCCCTTCTATGCTTTATATTGCCCCCCTCTTTAGCAATAAACCATTTGGTTGTCAGTTCAGCGCATGTGTCTGTCTCATCTTCTTTCGTCCCGTCCGTCAGCGCTGTTTTGCCGTACCATTCAACATGAACCAACCAGCCCGACTCAGCCATCTCTTTGACTTCAACCCAGCGTTGGTCAGTTCAGCAAAACCCATTTCCTTAGCCAGATCATTGACTTTATGGAGCAAATTTCCATTACCACTTGAGGGATGGATTTCTAGGTTCTGGCTTCTGCTGTACTGTTCCAAGCTGTTCACTTGTTGCCGCAAGATATGCACTTCCTGTTTAGTATGGTCCCTCTCAATTGTGTCCACTCTTTTCTTTAATTACAGTGACTGATTTCAAACACTATTTTTATTGTGTACAAGCATTCGAGCCAAGTGCCCGTCAGCTTGGTTTCGATGTTTACAGAGAACCAACGCCTGGGCCCCTGTACAAAATTAGAGGAGTGCCTTGACCCGCGCTGTCTTTAGGTATTCAATTGAAATGACCAAAGGAATGAAAATAGAGATGCCACACTTTAAAGCAAGGGGACATTTTGAAATGCTTTGCTGTCAACATACAGGCATGTCATGCTATCGCTGGTTAAAAGGAACGACGTCAAAGGAGGTTCCCACTGAAAGAAAGATGAGAAAAATGAAATGCGCCCGTGTGGCGGGAGTATAATGCTCTCGCATTAAAAACTGTTCTGATCCGTGCTGCACCCGAACTACCAGACTGCAGTGATGCATGCGTAGTGCGCCGTTTTTTGTAGCAATGCATAGATATCGAGCGTTGTCAGTACAGAAACCTTTATGAATTTGTCTCGTCTCGTATCGTCGCCCAGGACGCCTTCCGCGTGAGCTAAACTTTAAGCAAAACCTCATTCAGTGTGTTCTCTCTTCTCTGGCCAAGTCTCCAAGGGCGTGGAGAAGGCTCGGATAGATTACATGCTGGAAACGCTACTGCACGAAATGAACGTCGCTTCTCAGATCTCGGCGTCTCTTCACCGCGACAGATGCCCCGGCCCGCTGTCGCTTCTTCGTGGCGTTTGTGGCGCCGGGCGAAAGTGCGCCTCTTCGGACTACTCCTTCCTCCTCCGTTCCTATTCACGTCGCCAACTCCGCTCAACCGTAGAGCCTAGGCCATACATTTAGTGTCTATGCCTACTGGCTCCGTTTCTAGTCTTTTCGTTTTGCTTTTCTGCCATGATGCAGTCGCTTCGCACCGCTCAGGGTAGAGCGCTAATTCTTGCAAGAATAAATTCGACCGCTACGGCTGGGATCGAACCCACGTATTTCGGGCCAGCAGCCGAGCGCCATAACCACTGAGCCACAGCGGCGGATGAAACGAAGGTTTTTTTGACGAGAACCTCAGACGGGGATAGCACGTAGCCTCAACTTTCAACTGATACTCATCACTGCAAGGAGACAATTATACGGATAAAAATTAAGCAACTTACAAGAAGCACAGCCTTACGCCGTCCAGCATGGAATTCCCTTGTCCAAAAGTGAACGCAAGCATAACTCAAAACAACACGCAACTTATGCGCGCACTGTCATCGCTGTACCAGCAAAACCTGTGAACCATTGTTCAGTGAATGCACAGCAGGGATAGCGGCACTCAGGGGATCATATACAGGCACATTTGGTGCGCCAGAAACGAGTGGAGCTAGTCCACAAGTGCATGCAGCATCGGTACGCTTTTGTCTTCCCGCTTCCGGGCAGTGAAAGAATTCAGTTGAAAGTTGTCTCATGTCTTCGCGAATTTGCGCTATGACTTAACCTTCACCAATATAGATGGTACTGACCGCGCTCTTGAAATGGGTCTCTTCGAAACCATGCCACGCCACGAACACACTCGTGCAGCCGACCTCGCAGGGCGAGCCACAGGCGCACGCGCTCGTAGCAGTGAAGTTCCTGGGTGCGAGGGTGTGCGTTCCTTTTATTGCGAAAGCAGTACTACGCTCATGAACGGCCTTTCGCGCAGCGGTGGCCGGTAGCCCCGCGTGACATTTAGAATGACCTCTGACGTCATGCCATGCCTAGTGACGTTATACTCGGGTGAGAGATGGGCTACCAAGTCGAGTCGTCGCGCAGCGTCGGCCGTTAGCCACGCGTGACCTGTACACGCGGCGCACTGCGTTCTTTCTGTTGGAGGCGCTGCGCTTTTGCTTTCGCAACCTACTAGGCTTAACCAAAGCTAAGCCCCCGCCAATTTTTTCTCCGCCCCTCACTCGTTGGCATCAGATTATCACAAAAGGTGTCCGACTATGGTGTTGGCCAACAAGTTGGTGTAGAGGACCTAAGGGGAACATGCCATCGTGCGCTACGACTCAGGACACTCGAAGCTGATCGAGAGATCAGTCGCATTGGACTCCATTGTTGCAGGCCACCGAAAAGTCTTGGGAGCACATGGTGCAAAAATACCTCGGCGCTCAAGTTGTCAGGCTCAAGGAAAGCGGTTATCCGGGCGTTCTAATGACTTCAGTCGCCGAAATGGTGCTACGAACAACCGGCAGCAAGAACTCGAAAAAGGAAGAACCTTGTGCGAAAAAGGTGTAGCCAGTTGTTCTTACGTGCATTCAGAAAGTGTCACATGGACTTCACGGCATCCCTGCTGTCTTTTCTGCTGCGAAAAAAACACGCCGGTCTTTGCGAAAAAGACCACCGAAGAAAGCATCCCACAGCCACGAGATAAGATTCGTCGAGCGCGACAAATAAGTGGTGTACAACGTGCCCCTTTGACGTTCAAATGCAGTAGGACGCAGTACTGCATCTTGCAAGCTGCATCAACACTAGACTGAGGGAACCAGATAACGCTCTCCGGCAACTTGGCTACGCACTGTCACCACTGCACAGAATGGGAACGTCACCATTACGACATCACCATCACCCTAAAACGAAAGCCGAGAGAGAAATCATTGAAGCATTCGATAGTAGGACCGCAGGAATAGAAACTGCATCAGTGTTACGTCAGTAGCCCGCGAAATGGAACTGTTGGGGCACGGTGTAAGAAAACATTCTTACACCGTGGGTTGGGGCCATTCGCCAGATTCCAGGTAGAAGGGTGAAAGTTTTCCTTGGGGTGCTTTCGTTCTGTCAAGTTCAACTCTTCCCTCTCATTTTGATTGTGCATAAAATCGCCATATCCTATGCAATGAGGTCAGTACGCGCTTCGTCTGCCTGCCCGTCCTGTGGATATTCCGTCTTGTCTGCAAGATTTTTACTACGACGCCGCAACTCTCCCCCTATCTTCTTGCTCTGTTATTCAGTGTAGTCATGCAGCGGAGCAGGCAACCTAAATGCAACTTTAGATGAACAGCTGTTTGCGAGCGGATCCCTGAGGCTAAACTACACTACCGTTGCATCCCAAATGGTGATCACGGAGTCCTTTCACAAGTTTGAATAAACTGGCGAAAAAAAAAAGGGGTAAATTCGATTATCTCAGCAACGAACGCGTCTTTTAATGCCGACCGGGAAAAGGTCGCAAAAGCCAGAAAGAGCCATAGCTATGAAGAAAATAGGTTGGCGGAGTTGTTTTTCGCTTACTGCATGGAATCGGGAAAAGGAACTTGTGTAAGTCACCTCTCAGTTTTGCTTTCCAAACAGGAAATGCAACTCTTGGATCAGTATTAACAAATGTTATCCAATCAGCTGTGATAAAATCTTTTTTTGATGCTTGTTGGCATGATTGCAAAATTGCTGCTGAACTGCGTTTTTTGGTGATTTCTGTTATGACATGTGAAGCTTATATATGTGTGCTCATCGCAATAAAAACTTCATTTGCGCACCAGAGTTTGTGTCGTCCCTGTGTTGTTCCAAGTCATTTTCAAAAGCGCAATTATGTGTGACCATGTTGTTTTTCGTGACACTCCCGCTGATATGGCTGGCGTGTTTCAACATGGCCCATTGCAAGAAAGCTGCTGCAGCACTGAGACAGCAGCGGAGATAGCGCGCGGCTGCTGCCAGCAACAGGTGGAGGCAGAGCAAGGCAAAGCAGGAATGCGCTGTGTCTGAGGGATCGACATGTCCCGCCAACATTCCACTCCAGAAAACATGCTGTTACGTGACGGGAAGCCGACGAAAACAAAGCTACATGACAGATGCATGATTTAATGGCGGCGGGCCTAGCGCGAGCACTCCGAGCCGCGCCATTGCCCACTTTGTCGCCTTCTAGTTTGTGACAATATTCAGAAACTTCATGCGGCTGGCAGGGGTTTCCTACTTCCAGCACGTGAGATGGGATTTTAAAATGTAAAGCATAGTGACGTTATCAAAATTAACCTAGTTCTTTCTCCTGTTACGGTACACTTTTGAAATGAACGAAAACCAAAATATTTTTGCAAAATACTTTGGCAGAAAACCATAGTAATGTTCAGTGGTTTAGCACGGCAACAGAAGTTTGCAATTGGTAGCGAGGAGCTGGAAGTGGTAAGGAAATAGGTCCACTTAGGGCATGTAGTGGCTGCTGATCTGGATCATGAGAGGGAAATAACTAGAAGAATAAGAATGGGGTGGAGCGCATATGGCAGGTTCTCTCAGATCATGAATGGTAGCTTACCAATATCCCTCAAGAGAAAAGTATACAACAGCTGTACCTTACCGGTACTCACCTATGGGGCAGAAACGTGGAGGCTTACGAAATGGGTTAAGCTTAAGTTAAGGACAACGCAGCGAGGTATGGAAAGAAAAATGGTACAGGTGTAACATTAAGAGATCGGAAGCGGGCGGAGTGGGTGAGAGAACAAATGAGAATTAATGACATCCTAGTCGAAATCAAGAGGAAGAAGTGGGCTTGGGCAGGGCGTGTAATGTGAAGGCATGATAACCGCTGGTCCCTAAGGGTAACGGTGTGGATTCCAAGAGAAGGCAAACGTAGCAGGGAGCGGCAGAAAGTTTGATGGGCGGATGAGATTATGAAGTTTGCGGGGATACGCTGGCCGCAAATGGCAAAGGACAGGGTTAACTGGAAAGACATGGTATAGGCCTTTGTCCTGCAGTGGGCGTGGTTCAGACTGATGATGATGATGAAGAAGAAAAATTGCCATGCAAATGCTGAAAAATCTCGGTGAAATCTTGTAGCTGAGGAGAAAATGCCCTTTGCGAGCGCAAAGCTCGCTCTTTCAGAAACTAAAATTCCAACTTTGATCGCACAATCGCCATCCAAAAGTGTCGGATAGACTAAAGCGCCGTTTCCTTCCTATCCCTATATATTTATTTATTTTATTTATATATACATAATGCTAATACCATCTGGGATTGTTGCAGGAAGGCATTGCAAGCCTAATTAGAACAACCGAAAAGAATACATCATTTTGTAAGCAAAACAAGCGATAAACAACAAATAGCAAGGGTAAATAAAGAGAACCGCAAGAAGTAACTAATCTAGTACAACAAACCTCGAATATAACTAAAAAATTACTTGACATTGCGCAACAATAAGTTACATCTCTTAAAGAACAACAACAGTAAAGACATGAAGTTTCATAAAACACTATATAATAAAACTCAATACAATAAGATACAAAGGCGGTGTAAAGACGCATAGTTGAAGTACACAGTTAAAACACGATTAACTGCACATTAACAACAGCGCAAGGAACAAAAACTTGAAGAATCATTTGCTAATTTTATAGTATGCTCTCAACTGCAGGGGTAAACAATTTTAATGGCAAGCTGTTAGTAATTGAATGATGTGAACGGTCAACATTATGTACAGCGCGAAAAACGAAGACAGGGGAAGAAACACGCAAACAAACAAGCGCTGACTATCAACTGAAATTTTATTACGAAAGACTCGTGCTGCACATTGCATGAAACACAACAAAAACAACAGAAACAGCAAACCAAACCACACGTGTGCATTAGCCTCATTGCACTGCAGCAGTACTCTCAAGATAGTTCAGTTCTACCTGGTGTAACGCTACCGAAGGTTTTGCAACGCACGGGATGCGCGATGTGGCGATCAGATACGCCTCCACTATTTCCCGGTACTTCTGATTCCTGTGCCTGAAGACCACGTCAGCACACCCCAAATCAGGAGTACACACGCTATCATTTTCTTTACTGCAGCCACAGCAATGTAGAACGAGATTTGATGAAGCGACGGATGTCCCCAGCGACCTCTCGTGCTCTCAGGCGGACGTTGAGACACCTTCCGGTCTGCCCATAATAAATTTTCCTACACGATACGTGTATTTTGTACACAACGCCGGTGTTGCACGGCGCGTATCTGTTGCCGTGTCTGACAGCGCACGCTCCTGCAATGGGCCTCGACTCGTCCATTCTTTTCCTGACTACGGCACAAATCTTGACAACCTTATTCTCAGCAGAAAAAACCACCTGTACGCCGAACCTGCCTGCTACTTTTTTGAGACGATGGGAGACACCATGCAGATATGTAATTGGAGCAATATTTTTGTGACCGGCACTTTCCTGGGCTTTTTGGCAACCCCCTTTCATTTTCACCAAGAGCCTCTCCGCCAGACGCGCGAGGCTGTGTACCGGAAAGCCAGCCTCTTTGAGCCTTGAAACCTGTGCGTAGAAGCTGTCCTGTATCAAGTGTGGGCAGGACTTATTCAATGATGACCCAAGGCATGACATTGCTCTGCCATCTTTAACAAGCCTCGAGTGACCAGACTCGTGGCTCAGAAGGGGTTTCTGAGATCGTGGGGCATATTTCCAACACATCTGATCTTCGGTAACGAACAGATTAATGTCCAGAAACTGGATATGCCGTCTATCTGGCAACTAAAAGGCAAATTTCAAGCCTTGTCCCTTTTACGGGATGTAAACGGTTCCATTCTGTATTTGCTGACGGGAAAAATGAGTGTTTAAAGCAGTCAATATGGGAACAATACTTGTTAAGTACATGGGAATGTTTATGACACGGTTGTCTTGCTTCAGAGAGTGAAATATATTTTTCAGTGTCTAGTTTTAAGTGGCGATGAATTAGTTGGTACATCAGTTTAAGCCGCGAGAATTTAAGACGAGTGTTCAGTGTTGGTATTCCTTCTTATTTCATTATTTTAGTTGGTGGATCGGTGACTTCCTGTTGGTTAAATATAAATCTATCGGCCTCCTTTTGGACTGTGTCGAGCTTAGTTATGTTTCTATAAGTGTAACGAAACCAAATAATATTGGCGCATGCACGCACGCACACACATCCTTTTTATTGCCTAAGAAATTTTTTTCTTCGCATCATGTCTTCATTACGCTGCCTCTCATGAGATGCTTGAAATTATGGCCTCGGCCTGCCCATTCGCTGCGACATGCGCGAATAACACAGCGGACAGAGACGGGACAGATATGCTAGACATCAGCTGAAGTTTAATGCACAATCAAGCTATTGTCTCACCAGCCCAGCTTTATTGTTTAATCGACCTGTCCATCTACGTAGCTAAAAACACATTCTCTTTTCCGTTGAATTCTTTCCCAGATCCCCAGATCGGCGGGGCGAGCCACCGATGAATTCGCGATGCGATGCGCAGCTCTGATAGGGAGCACATTTTCACCGCTTCCTCTTTGTTTTCAAGAGCCATACGAACGCCGCGTGCCTGATTAAGTAATGCCACCGCAAGTGTCGAGAGACGAGCGACAAGGTTCTACAACGAGATTCGTCGTCATCCTAATCGGCAGCCCGATTACGCCCACAGCAGGACGAAAGCCTCTGTCATATCTCTCCAATTAACCGTGTCCCATCTTATCCCCGCAAATCACTTCAATGAATATGAATACATCAATTAGAGAGGCGTATGACAGGCACATGTCTCAGTGAGAGAAACGGTTCTCAGACGCTTGACACGCGACGAAAGATTGGCCGGCTGCATATGCTATGTAACATAACCAACAATACTAGAACAATACATTTTGACATTTGCATGCGGTTGAAGAAAGGCAGACAGGCTAGATGGAAACACTATGCCTCAGACTAAAACTAATGAACAAAGTTTTTCCATCTCTCCGCGCGCAGATTACCATCGTGATAGGTGCGCCCGTAGGGCTTGAGCCCCTGCGAGCTAAAGCCGACATATGGCGCCCCATAGCGGCTGTTCGGAGTAGTAATGGTCATTGAGATCGGCTAGCGTATGCCTTTTCCGCCAAAAGGGGAGGAAGCGAAAACCACATGTGGTGGAGGAGAGAGAGACAGGTTGGTGGGCGGGGAAAGAAAAAAATTACCGACGATTACGTTACTTCCTAATGCGAAATTTGAGCGCAGCAAATAAGCTGTTTCACCTTTTCGATAGATTGAGGCAAAGAAATCGAGCAACACATGTATGCGCTATCACAGAGTTTTTTTTTTATTTTTCACACGTATTCCTTTAACAAAGATTCCACTAACAGTTCTTGACAGTCATGAAGGAAGCTTTGTGGTCGGAGAAATAGACTGATGTATGTTCGACTTGGTACACCAATGCTTGATTCTCAAAGACGAGATCTATACAAGTGCCTCGCGAGGTTGTCACAGCCGTTGGACGCGTTACGAGCGAGAGGAACGGGATGTTCTCCCGCATAAGTGTTAGGAAATTGCTGTTTGTCTTTATGTCAACATTAAAGTCCCCCACTACTAACATCGGTGTGGATCGATGGACGGTTAATGCGAGTTGCAGGAAGTGCACGACGTCTTTCGTGAGTGCGGTAGGGGCGAAGTAGGCAGCTACTACCAGCAAGCCGTTGGGCAACTTTGCGGCGCACAGTTCGCCAACTTCATGTGACGTGCCAAACATTTCGACTGGTATTGCAGAGAGACCTGTGCGCAAGTAGATAGCGACTCCCGCCGCTCTGTTGTGGTCTCTGCGAGCACCACAGCAGTATAGGAAATCTATGATTTCGAGAGGCTCTTCGGGATCCATCCAGGTTTCAGCAAAGCAAAGTACAGAGGAATGACGCAGAATGTGATCGTGGTGTACGTCCTTGGCATGTGCGGCAAGGAAGCGTACGTTAAGAATGTGGTTGTGAATGATGAATCAAGTGCTGCCAGCGAATGACGCGTCCATTGGCTGTCTGCGTGTGTTACTGATGTGTGGTTAACATGTTAAGCTTCGCCTGTAAGAGTGGAACGCGACAGCGTCTTGCAACGCTGCCAGGGAGTCCACAGAACGCCATCGCCAATTCGGCTGTACGCCTTGCTGGACGGTAAATTTATTTTTTGAGGAAAGGAAATGTATCTCTCTCGCATATCTGGGTGGACACCTGCACCTCGCCGTAAGGGAAAGGGGGAAGATGGGAGTGAACGAAGACGCCGTATTAGCTAGACGCGCCTTTGTTCATTCCAAACCATTCAGCTGGCATTACGGAGTGGCTAGCGTGCTCGTATCGCACTCCGGAGACCCTGGTTCGATTCCCCAACTCGACCAATTTCGTTCTCGGTTTTATTGATTTATGCGGTCTAACTAGAAACGTTAATTAGGCTATTTCATATTTATATTATTGTATTTCTATCCATCGTGTTCTGTCATTAACCTGCCAATTGTTGGAACTCTCTAGGATGTTCGACACGACGTATATGAAACGAGCAACGTCTTACTGAGTGGGGAAGTGCGTGGTGGTGGAGGGAACGCGGCTTCGTACTTATCTGTTTTTTTCAGCAGCGTCTCCTTCCGCGGACGCTGTTGTCGCTGCGGCGCGCGTCTTTCTTTTCTTGTCTTCTGACCTCTTCATTCTCCTGTATATTAATTAGGCTAATTGATTAATTAAGCAATTAACTAAACTCAGTCCAACTTAGCTGCAGCATCACTATACGATCCCTTTGATTGGTTGCATGGTTACTAGCCAAAGTACAATTGGCCCCATTTGAAATTCGCGCACTGTGACGTCACGAGCATTTCGACCAATTGGAAAGCGAGACATTGGGGGCGGAGCTGGTTACGAGGCCGACGCCGATGCCGACGACGACGCGAAACCCAGGAACGGACGCCAAAGAGCTGCGCTCTAAAACAATAGCTTGGGACGAATCTGGAGGTAGTTTTCACGCGACGTCACGGGCGCCATATTTTGGTGCAGCAGACGATAGGGCCTTGGGGAGCGGCCTAGTCAGCGCTAGCTAGCACTAGCGACAACGCCGTCTCACGACAAGGGCCATACTACGCTGCACTGCCATAAAAAGTAACCGGCTAGCGATAGGCGGACAAGCAAAAAATTCAGGGGGCACTTTGGCTCTCTAAAGTGCTGCGTTTGGGTGTGTTTTTAAAATTTTTTACATTTTATTTTCTATTTTATTTTTGTTCAATTTCTTATTTTTCATTTCTTTACTTTTCTTTTCTTATTATATTGCCACGCGCCTAACGCGCCGCGCGGCCTCCGCGCTGAGTCGAAGACGACAACGAAGCGGCGGTGGGCTCTCGAGGCGCGCTTGTTCTGTTCGGTGTCCTGGAACCTGGCGTTGTAATTAAAAGAAGGCTCCCAGTCTTGGCTTCTTCCTGACGCCTATCTCCACGGCCCCTGTGGTCGTGACACTGGTGGAGGTGCGGCCGATGCTCCCTACTCCTGAGGACGACTCGACACGCCCGCCTCTTGTGACCACCCCTGTCCATCGTGCCAGCCGGAGGATCCGAGGCTTGTCCCCCGAGGCCCTCCCTTTTGTCGATGAGCCCTCGACTACCCCTACACTCATGACGACGCCAATACCCGCCCTGCCTCCGACTGTCCCTGCAGCCAGCCCCACCTATCTCACTCTTCAGACCCCACGAACGCCTAAGCCCTTTCACGGTGACCTTTTTGAAGATGCCGAAGATTGGTTGGCGCACTACGAACGGGTTGCGACCTTCAACTGCTGGGACGCCGCTACAAAGCTGCGTAACGTGTACTTTAGCCTTGAGGACTCTGCACGCACGTGGTTCGAAAACCATGAGGCTACTTTCTCGATGTGGCAGGACTTTCGACGTCAGCTCCTGAGTACGTACGCCATCAGCGACCGCCGGGAGAGCGCGGAGCGCACCCTGTCCTCTAGAATTCAGCTCCCCAATGAGGGTGTTGCCATGTACGTCGAGGATGTGACGCGTCTTTGTCATCGCGCCGATCCGGCAATGCCTGAAGAAAAAAAGCTGAGGCACCTCATGCGCGGCGTGAAAGACCAGCTCTTTTCCGGCCTCGTGCGGAACCCGCCCAATACCGTCGCGGAGTTTCTGTACGAGGCCGTCCACATGGAGAAATTGCTGCAGCAGAGATCCCAACAGCACGCCCGGCAACTGCGTCCGTCGTCGACACTGTCAACGTTGGACCGATTCGACCATGATCCTAGGACGAATCCGGACTCCCTTCGTGAACTCATCCGTTCAGTGGTCCGCGAGGAGCTGCAGCACCTTCAAGGAACCTTTGCCCCTCGCGTCGATTCCGTCACCAGCGTCATCCGCGAGGAAGTCCGGCAGGCCCTCAGAGCACCAGACGCTGCAGTTGTGCCGGCGCCGCAACCGACTCCATACGATCCCGCGCCGTACCCGACTCCGGTCCAGCCAGTCACGTACGCGGACGTCGTGCGCCGCGCGGCCCCATCTCCTGGGCCTTTGCCTTACACCGCACCATTGGTCGCGGTGCAGTCTGCTCAGCCTACTCCTTACTGGGCGGATCGGCGCCAGGCACCGCGGAAGACTGACCTCTGGCGCACCCCGGATCAACGACCGCTCTGCTATCACTGTGGTGAGGCCGGCCATCTCTACCGGCGGTGCCCCTATCGCGAAATGGGAGTACGCGGATTTTCTATCGACAGCCCCCGTCCACGGCCTGGAGAGCACCCTCAAGACATCGCCGAGTATGTCACCCGCCAGCGTAGTTCGCCGTCTCCTCCGCGCCGCGAGTCGCGATCGCCTTCTCCACGCCGGTCTTCCCCCTCTGGGCTCCGTTTCGCCTCAGGACAACGCGGTTCCTCGAGCCCTCGTCGGGAAAACTAGCTCCGGCGGTCTTTGGAGGCGAGGCCGCCGAACGCCGATCCGCCGCAAAGCTTCCACCGCCGCAGCAACTGAACAGCCCCGACGTCGGATGCCGCAACGCTGCGCAGTTTTCCCCGACGCGCCTTTCGACTAGCCGCGATGCCCTAACCCCAATCGCCGACCCGCTTCCGCCGCCGCACCGACCCAATCGCCCCGACGCCGAACGCCGCATCGCCGAAGAGTTTCCCTCTACCTGCCGCTTGAATCGCCCCGACGACGCAACCCCAGTCGCCGACCAGTTTCCGCCGCCGCACCGACTGAGTCATCCACAACAGGCATCGACGGGCCGCGCTGAAGGAAGGGTCTCTTTGGATATCCCTGTTCTCGTCGACACAAAGGAGGTTAGCGCGTTGGTCGATACGGGCGCAGATTACTCTATCCTTAGCGGACGGATTGCGACGGCCCTGAAAAAAGTGACGACACCCTGGGACGGCCCCGACATACGTACGGCCGGCGGACATCTTGTCGCACCTCTCGGCATGTGTGCGGCCCGGGTTACGGTCCGAGGCTGCACATTCGTTGCCACTTTTCTCGTTCTGCGCGAATGTTCTCGCGATGTCATCCTTGGCATCGACTTTCTTCGCGAGCACGGTGCTATCATAGACCTCCCGAATCGCTTGGTGACATTTTCTACCGCAATGGCCACAGACGAACCTGCGCACCAGGGTTCTCGATCCGCCCTGCGAGTTGCCGACGATACCGTTACGGTGCCACCACGTGCCAGCATTCTCGCAAGAGTTACCTGTGACGAGCCACATAGGGGACTGCGGGTTGTCGAGCCTAATGTCTCCCTCGTACTCATTAAGGGAGTTGCGGCGGCACGGGGCCTTGAATCCCTTCATGACGGTTGTACAGAGGTCCTTGTCACCAACTTCTGCAATGAGCATCGACATCTGTTTCGTGGCACAGCCATCGCTTACGTCGACTATATTCAGGACGTGGCCGAATGCTTTGCTTGCGAGGAGGGCACACCTGGAGCTGACACCGAAGAGGTCACCAACGTAGACATCAATCCAGGCCTTCCACCCGCTGAAAAGAGGCAACTCCAGGACCTCTTGCGGGAGTTTGGTGCGTGTTTCACGTCGTCGTCTAAAGTGCGACAAACGTCCATAGTTAAACACCGCATTATCACGCATGAAGGAGCACGACCCATCCATCAGCAGCCCTATCGTGTGTCCCCTCGTGAGCGAGATGCTATCCAAACACAGGTAGAAGAGATGCTCACAGACGGCGTCATCCAACCGTCAAGCAGTCCGTGGTCGTCTCCTGTCGTGCTCGTGAAAAAGAAGGACGGGACACTACGATTCTGTGTCGACTACAGGAAGCTGAACAGTGTGACCAAGAAAGACGTGTATCCGCTCCCGCGTATCGACGACTCCCTCGACCGACTTCGTCAAGCCAAGTACTTCTCTTCGGTCGACCTCAGAAGTGGTTATTGGCAGATAGAAGTTGATGAGAGGGACCGTGAGAAAACCGCCTTCATCACACCGGACGGGCTGTATGAATTTCGCGTCCTCCCATTCGGGCTCTGCTATGCTCCTGCCACTTTCCAAAGAATGATGGACACCGTTCTAACAGGTTTGAAGTGGCAGACCTGCCTTGTTTATCTTGATGGTGTCATCATTTTTTCCGCAACGTTCACGGAACATCTGCACCGTCTCAGGACTGTCTTCGAAGCCGTTCGATCCGCCAACCTCTCCCTCAAACCAGAAAAATGCCACTTTGGGTTCACCGAATTGAAGTTCCTCGGGCACGTCATTAGTGCTGACGGAATCCGAGCTGACCCAGAGAAGCTTGCTGCCGTTGCTGCCTTTCCGGTCCCCGTCCACAAAAAAGCAGTCCGACGCTTTCTGGGCCTGTGCTCCTATTATCGCCGCTTCATTAGAAATTTCGCCCAGCTCGCCAGCCCTCTGACGCTCCTAACCCGTGATGACGCGTCATTTTCCTGGGGCAACGAACAGCAGGCTACCTTCGACGAGTTACGACGCCAACTCCAATCACCGGCCATCTTGGCACATTTCGACGAAGATGTCGACACAGAGGTGCACACGGATGCGAGCAACGTCGGCCTTGGCGCTGTTCTAGTTCAGCGGCAAAGCGGTGTCGAAAAAGTAATTGCCTACGCCAGCCGCGCACTGTCGCGCGCTGAGTTGAACAACTCTACCACGGAAAAAGAATGTTTAGCGGTAGTCTGGGCCGCCGCTAAGTTCCGCCCATACCTGTATGGCAGACCGTTTTGTATCGTCACCGACCACCACTCGCTGTGCTGGCTGAAAAATTTAAAGGACCCTTGCGGCCGCCTCGCACGTTGGGCATTACGCCTGCAGGAATTCGATTTCACCGTCACCTACAAGTCAGGCCGGAAACACACCGACGCTGACAGCTTGTCCCGCGCTCCCGTCGAACCTCCCCCACAAGACACCACCGACGATGATAGCTTCCTTGGAGCGGTCAGCACGTCTGAGCTCGTTTCCAGACAGCGTGCCGACGCCGAGCTGCGTCTGCTCATCGATCATCTCGAAGGTGGGTGCCCTGAAATACCACGATACCTCGCTCGTGGACTGTCGTCGTTCTGCCTGCGGAGAGGAGTGCTTTATAAAAAGAACTCTGCCTCAAATCCGACAACTTACCTGCTCGTCATACCGTCTGATCTACGGGATGAAGTCCTCCTTGCCTGCCATGATGAACCGACTTCCGGCCACCTTGGAGTTACACGGACCTTATCCCGAATCCGGAAGAAATATTACTGGCCCAACCTAACTTCAAGTGTCAAGCATTATGTCCGGACATGCCGGCAATGCCAGCGGCGGAAAAAACCCGCGCTCAAGCCTCCTGGACTGCTTCAGTGCATCGAGCCGCCCCAAGTACCATTCGACAAAGTTGGCATGGACCTTCTGGGGCCATTTACTCTCTCGTCGACCGGCCACAAATGGATCGTAGTCGCCACAGACTACTTGACCCGCTACGCTGAAACAAAGGCCCTGGCGCGAGGTACTGCCGCCGAAGTTGCCCACTTCTTTATGCACGACATCGTGCTTAGACACGGCGCCCCATCGGCCATCATTACTGACCGAGGCAAGGCGTTTACAGCCCGACTCCTACGTGACATCTTAGCGCTTAGCCATACTGCTCATCGACCAACAACAGCGTATCATCCCCAAACCAATGGTCTAACGGAACGGCTCAACAAAACATTGGCGGACATGATCTCGATGTACGTCGACGTTGAACACAAAACCTGGGATGAGGTCTTGCCTTACGTCACCTTCGCATATAATACCGCGACGCAGGAAACCACCCAGTTCACCCCGTTCCGTCTCGTGTATGGCAGAGAGGTACGCATGATGCTAGACGCCATGCTGCCGTACGGCGACGCAGAGCTCCCCCCTGAAGCAGGCCACTTCGTGGAAGAAGCAGAGCAGGCCCGTCAGCTGGCCCGCTTGCACATCAAGGATCAGCAATCCGCCGATGCCCGACACTATAACCTTCGGCACAGGGACGTGCACTACGAGCCGGGCGATCACGTGTGGGTGTGGACACCCGTGCGCCGCAAGGGATTGTGCGAAAAGCTTTTAAATAGGTATTTTGGCCCGTACAGAGTCCTGCGCCGCCTGAACAGCGTCAACTATGAAGTTGTTCCCCATGGAACTGTGATCGCCGGCCCTCAGCGTCACCGGCCGGAAATCGTGCATGTAGTGCGCTTAAAGCCGTACTTTGCGCGTGATTGAGCGCTGTGTTCACGCTTCGTTTTGTACCTTTCTTCCCTTACCCCACGTGTGAACTTGACTCTCCCCGCCTTCATCTAGCGCCCATTGTATAGTTCACCTCACCCCTATTTTTCTTCTTTTTTTGCTCCTCCTCCTCTCTCTGTACATATCCCATTCCACATCGAGACGTTTGCTTTCGCGGGGGGGAATAATGCCACGCGCCTAACGCGCCGCGCGGCCTCCGCGCTGAGTCGAAGACGACGACGAAGCGGCGGTGGGCTCTCGAGGGGCGCTTGTTCTGTTCGGTGTCCTGGAACCTGGCGCTGTAATTAAAAGAAGGCTCCCAGTCTTGGCTTCTTCCTGACGCCTATCTCCACGGCCCCTGTGGTCGTGACAATATCTTTATTTATTTTATTTTATCTATGAAACCCATGCATTCACTACATGTGCCTTTATTCATGCCCAAACCCTGAGCCTTCGTGGCGGAGTCTTAGGCTCAGGGTTTGGGCATGAATAAAGGCGCATCTAGTGAATGCATGGGTCTCAAATTCCCAAACCCTGAGCCTTCGTGGCGGAGTCGTTTCGCCCAGAATTCATTTTAGCCGAATGTTGCTGCAGGTAACGGACATTTACAGAGAATTGGACTGGAATTGGATTGGTTTCCTTTCCTGATGCGCTGATATCCTACCCTTTTAGTTCTGTCTGTTATCCTGATGTTGCCGCCTTTTCTCACGTGTTGGGTTCGGAGCGATAATGCCATGAGTGTCATGCCTGAGCTGTATGCTTAAATATGCCCCCTTTCAAATTCAAATTCAAATTCTTTATTTCTGCCTTGTAAAGATACAGACAGCGGAGGCGCAGAAAAAGCTGTGAGAGACAGCTTGACTAAGCCGCAGCCCCCTTTCGCTTGGCAGCAGCTTGACAGCAAGGCTTTTAATACAAAAGGCAGTTGCAAAACGTGATAACAAGTATACAATAATGAGCAGGTACAAGAGAAAGCGAAAGAACATTATACAATACTGACACAATATTCACATTGGGTAGACTCAGCTAATGGCAGCAAAGAAAAAAAAAAGAGAAAGAAAAAAAAACACACAAAACAAAAATTCTACATGCTAGCATACAAAGCACGCAAAGACCTGTTTGACGAACTGAAAAGGTCAAAATTATTATATATATACGCGTTTAGCAGGGACGGAAGAGTGAACTGTAATAATAATAATAAACCGTGTAATAATAAACAGTTGGTAGTGTGCGCATGTGGTGTTCTGTCGTAGGCTACAACAACAACTTTCTTGTTAGTGTCCTCGTTGCGCCGCCGTTCATTTCATCATGCACCAACTCGCCCCTCAGGCCATTCTTCTGTAGTTTGTCACCCTCCCGGCATCCACATTGGATTTTTGTGCTCACCACTGCACTGCTGTCCAAGTGTCTCGCCCATTCAGGGGCATTGGCTGCTGCGGAAGGCACCGTTGGAAACCTCGCCGGCGGTCGTTCCCTGTCTTGTGGCGGATGTTGGCGAAATCTGACTGCAGTTTTCTGGACGCCGTGGAATGCGTTGTTCGCGCGCCGAAAAACAGCGACCCCAGTGTCTCCTGCAGGTTCTCGACGATGGAAGCGTGCGCAAAGTGTGCGCTCCAAGCCAAGCGAAGCGGCAGCAGCTGACGGGCTTTGCGGCGTCATTAATGGTATGTAAAGCGCTTTTTCGCGCCCTTGAGCACCAAAACACATCTTGTGTTAACAAGATTCTTACAATTCATATTGGCTTGCAAAATGAAATGAAGACTTTAAACGATCGTGTGCATGAACTTGAACTTAAAATCGAGTCTATTCCAGTTCTTCAAAGTGACTTACAGTCTTTAGCTACCCGTGTGAAGGAACTGGAACTTAAAAAACAGTCAGTGCCTACCACAGTATCTGCCACAAGTTGTACACACGATGTATCCAACATTCAAGTAAAACTTGACGACCTGGAAAATCGTTCCCGCCGGTCTAACATTCTTTTTTATGGTGTTCAGGACACTGATGAGTCTGAAACTTGGGAAGACTCTGAGCGTCTTGTGAACGAATTCTGTTCTAGCAAACTTGGCATCACGTTGTCTTCCTTAGCCCGTGCTCACCGCATAGGCCGTTTTTCTCAGGAAAAAAAGAGACCCATTATTGCAAAGCTGTTCAACGAAAAAGAAGTCGAAACGCTTATGAGTAAGGGCTATAAACTCAAGAATACCGATTTCAGCATTTCGCGAGATTACTCGAAAACGGTTCGTGAGAAACGCAGCCAACTGTGGAAGTATGCCAAATCAGTAAAAAAAGAAGGTGACAAGGTCCGTTTGTCTTTTGATAAACTGCTTATCAATGGTGTCTCGTATTTCTGGGATGACCAAACCAGTAGCGCAGTGCGCGTGTCCCTTGCCTGACGCATCCCTTCCAGTTCTCGTAAAGTGGCTGGCAAACCACCCATGCGGCCAAACGCGCAGCGTTGCTCCAATTACGATGTCAGTTTTCTGTACACTAACATAAGGAGTGTTCTTTCTAAAAACGTAGCTCTTTCTTCTTTAATTGATTCATGCTGCTCCTCGGTCATCGCGCTTACCGAGACTTGGTTAAATGACATGGTTCCTGATGATGTCGTTTTCGCCTGTGACTCCGAATTCAACATATTTCGTTGTGACCGCACGGGCCGTAGAGGTGGCGGTGTCCTTCTGGCTGTCAATAAAGTGCTCACTGCTGTGCCTATCGAGGTCATGTCGTACATAGAATCGGTATGGGTTCGGTTGAGTTGTGGTCCCACGGTCGCCATCATTGGCGTCATTTACCGCCCTCCGGACATGAATTCTTCATTCGCAAGTCAGTTTTCTAATTTACTAAGCGATCTTACTTGTCGTTTCCCGAATTCAAGCTTACTTTTACTTGGTGACTTTAACTTTCCGGCTATTAACTGGTCGTCATTAACAGCTCCTGCCAATGATCCCGAAGCTCAGGCTTTCCTCCAGTCCTGTCTCGATTTCTCTTTGCAACAACTTATTTCTGAACCTACGCGTCGTTCCGCCACTACAGCTAATATTCTCGATCTTATCTTGACAAGTGATCCTTACCTTTGCTCCAACATTGCGCTCTTAGAAGGCCTTTCCGACCATTCCATAATCACGGGTAACCTGAATTTTGTGCCCCATAAAAAGGTAACCCGTACTAAACAAATAAGGTGCTACAACCGAGCAAACTTCGGCGAAATAAACGCTCAGTTGTCAGTCTTTGCTGATCATTTCCTTCACGATTTTTCGTCACGCTCCGTGGAAACGAACTGGAACCTGTTCAGCGTGAAACTTGTTACTCTCATTGACAGATTCATACCCGTCATCAGTATCCCTTGCACTAACACAGCGCCTTGGTTTAATAGGCATCTACGTCGCCTTAATAACAAGAAAAAGCGCCTTTACAGACAAGCCGACAAGAACAGACACTCCGAATCTTGGCAACGGTACAAAATATGTGATAAGGAATATCAGTCTGAGTTGATATCTGCACGTAGGCACTTCTTCACACACGATCTACCGGCAATGCTAACAAACAATCCACGGAAGTTCTGGCAGATAATAAACCCCGCTAATCATCCTGACATTACTCTTACCAACGCGGAAGGCAGCAGTGTTCCAGTGGCCGAATGCGCCGAACTTTTCAATAACGCATTCACATCCGTTTTTACCCGTGAAGATCTCCCTCTACCTCCTATTTCTGTCAGCACTTCTAATACATCAATGTCCGAAATATTTATCAGTGAGACCGGTATCTTATCCTTACTAGGGAAGCTTAAAACAACATCAGCATCAGATCACCTTGGCTTTAATAACAAAATACTCAAAAATTCATCTGATGGTATTCATCGCATCTTGTCCGCTATTTTTTCACAATCTCTATCATCAGGCGTGATTCCGCTGGACTGGCGCCTAGCTAAAGTTGTGCCAATTTTCAAGTCTGGCGATCGTTCCTCACCACTAAATTACCGACCCATTTCATTAACTAGCACTGTTTGCAAACTTCTTGAACACGTAATTCACTCGCAGGTAATTAACTATCTTGAAGAACATAACATTATCTTTAAATATCAACATGGGTTCCGTAAAGGCTACTCATGCGAAACGCAACTTGCCGGATTCATTCAAGACATACATTCATCGATTGATGCTGGCATTCAAGTAGACTCCATATTTCTTGATTTTTCTAAAGCTTTCGACAGAGTACCTCACAACCGGTTATTAATGAAACTAGCACTGCTTAATATTCACCCTCTTGTCATTGCATGGGTTAAAGATTTTCTCTTTTCCAGGTCTCAATTTACTACTGTCAATAACCACAATTCGTCTTTGAGCCAAGTATACTCTGGCGTCCCACAAGGAAGTGTGCTTGGCCCCTTACTTTTCCTAATTTTTATCAACGATTTACCGGATTCCATTTCTTCCCATATCAGACTTTTTGCCGATGATTGTGTAATTTATCGCAAAATTTATTCTAACACTGATTGCCAATCCCTTCAATCTGACCTGGATTCAGTAACAGCATGGTGCTCAACCTGGCTTATGCAACTTAATCATTCAAAAACTAAATTGATGTCTTTTACTAACCGAATGTCTCGAATTCAAACAGCATACTCCTTAAATAATAGCTCACTCGAGCTAGTCACCACGTATAAGTACTTAGGACTTCACCTTCATTCAGACTTAACATGGAACCACCATATTAACATTATGCTTGCATCTGCTAATCGGTCATTAGGTCTCTTAAAACATAACCTAAAGCATGCTCCTCCTCACCTCCGTGCTCATGCCTATACCACTCTAATTCGACCTAAAATTGAATATGCCTCGGCTATTTGGGACCCTTACCAATCTTACCTAATAAATAACATTGAATCATTGCAGAACCGCGCCGTTCGTTTTATTTATTCCGATTATTCACGTAACACCAGCGTCACAGCCTTAAAGAAACGCGCAGGTCTCCAGGATTTATGTCTCCGCCGTAAAATTGCACGACTATCACTTTTTCATAAACTTTATCATCATCCATCACTTCATAACGACTTTTTTTCTTTGCCTCCTTCAATTTTTGACCGCCGCGATCATCCTTTTAAAGTTAGACGTTTCACGTGCAGAACATTTATCTATGCGCATTCATTCTTACCACGCACAATATCTGACTGGAACACTCTGCCTTCACATATCGCAACCACCACTGATCCTGATAAATATTTTAAACTTATATCTTCAATAACTACTGCTTAACTCTTCGCATACATTGTTATTTTATTTGTTCATGGCTTCCTTTTTTTGCAGGGTTTTTTACTAAAAAGATTCATTGTATTAGTGTTCTGTTTGTATGATTTTAATACTGCAATAATCTTCGTTCTTTGCCGCGCTGCCATTCTTTTGATTCTTTTGCTTACTTATATGTCATGCAAAGTGTCTTATTTGTGCTTTTGATTGATTATTTTGCTTACTTATGTCATCCAAAGTGTCTTATTTGTGCTTTTGTTGTTTGTTTTATATTTGTGGTTTTTGTTTTTTGTTTTTTATTCTGTTCAATTGCTTGTGCCCCCCCCCCCCCCCCTATGTAATACCCTCTCGAGGGCCTTTAGGGGTATTCTGTATAAATATAAATAAAAATAAAATAGTGAGCACCTCTTGTCCTGGACGAATCCGACCGGGATCATGGCAGCTAAGCTTGCTTGGACATGCCGACTACGTCCTTCCCATCTGTTCTGCGGAAATTTAATATTCGGGCGATCATTAAAATTCAGGGGGCACTTTGGCTCTCTAAAGTGCTGCAAGGCGAAAGCGTCTCCTGGCGCACTGTTTGTTTTTATGCGAAGCATACTACTTTAGCTACCACTTCAGCCCTTCACCGTGGTTATGCGCCTCCAAATCACGTGATACATGACGTCACACCACGTGACACCATGACGTCACGACAGTAGAGAAACGGGGGCCCACCTGGCGCCGTCGCTGTGGTTGTGCGCCTCCAAATCACGTGGTACATGACGTCACACCACATGACACGATGACGTCACGACAGTGAAGAAACGGGGGCCCACCTCGCGCCGTCGCTGTGGTTGTGCGCCTCCAAATTACGCGACACGATGATGCTTCGCATTCTCCAGGCTTAGCCATGTTAAGCCTCAGCCATTTTTTTTATTCATTTTTGTTTCTTATATATAATTTTGTGATGTTATTTTTATTGTGTTTCTCTTCTTATTTTTATATTTTTCATTTTTATATTTTATTCCATTTTATTTTTATTATTTGTTCCTTTTCTTAATGTTATTGTTTTTTCTTTTTTATTTTTGTTCCTTTCATTTTACTTTTTATTTTTGTTTCATTCCTTAATTTGATTGTTTTTGTTTTTCATTTTTTATTCCTTTCATTTCATTTATGACACCGATGCGTTCACTAGATGCGCCTTTATTCACATTCAAACATTGAACATTCGTGGCGGACGAGGACCGGCGTATTCAGCCGGGAAGAGGAAGAAGCCGTTCTGTGCGGCTGTGCATCAACATGCTCCTTGCTGGAAACAGCGCATCGGCCGTTGGCCGAGGTCTACCGACGTCTCAGGACACTACGGACTCGTACAAAGTTGTCCTTCCCCGATTGCCTACCGGTAATGTTGTCCTTAATACCGTTTTCCTGCATGCTGACCTTAAGGGTCGCCCGTACCGATCACCTGACTTCCGTGACGCACTCGCACAGATATTGGATCTCCGGGAAATTTTGTGCATTGGTCAATACCAAATGAGCCACGTGTGGATGGTTACCTGCGAGAGTAGTTCTTCCAAACAGAAGCTTGTTAACAAAGCGGAGTTTCCTGTCAAAGGACTGCGGTGCATGGTGTTTGACCCGGATACTAAGAACGTCAAGGTTAAGCTCCTTTGGCTTCCCCGCTATATGGAACACCGGAGGTTTGTGGAAGCATTAGAGCCTTATGGCACGATTCAGTCTGTGGAGCGTGAAAAGTGGCGGTGCACAGGGCATATGGAAACGTCGAACCGTGAAATCTCCCTCACACTCAAGGATGGAGTGTCAGCAAGAAAATCCCGCACACACTTAATGTTTATGGAGTGCAGGCATTAGTCCTTATCCCAGGGAGACCTCCACTGTGCCTCCGATGCAGCCGGGTTGGGCATGTACCGCGCCAGTGTCGCACGCCTCGGTGCACCCAGTGCCGACGCTTTGGCCATACTGCGGAGAACTGTGTCTTGAGTTACGCTGACAGGCTGCGTCAAGGCCAGTGGTCACGGGAAGATGACGTGACATCAGAACACATCATGGATGTGTCTGAGGTTGTCGACGCGACCGGAGAACTAAGTCGTGAGCATCGAATAGATGGGGAACAGAAGGCTTCAACACCTCAAATCAACACGGAATCTGAAGCGACTGGCTATCTAGCATCCGCGACTCCAGAACGAAAACCGCCGGACCCGGGCCCCCCTGTGAGCGCTACAGAGACTGCTGTGCTTGCTGCACAGGAACACCTCGTCGCCACAGGTCAACGTCCGGATATGCCTCCTGTGGAGTCAGACGAGGCGATACAGCCAGTGAATGCTCGCCGATCCTCCTCTGTTGCTGATTCTGCTTCGTCGTTGGAGGGTAACGGTGAGCCGTGTGTGGCGTCGATCTCTGGCGTGTCCGGTTCTCTGTCGGCTGTTAGTGTGGCAGCGAGTGATGTGCTCCCCTCGGGTTCGTGGGCCGAGGCCTTGCCTGTCTCAGAGGAAGACATGGACAGCACCGCACCTTTGAAACGTCCAGCAGATGCTGACGAGGTGTGTATCGATGGCGCTGACCACAAGGCACAATGTGTAGAGGCCACGGGAAGGGTGGCGTTAAAGAGGAAGGCGATGTCTGCCCGAGAGGCCGCCAATTTGGAGGCGGGCCACCCCATTCCAGGGGATGGCGTTTGTTAAGACTGGCACCAAAAATGGCGAGCGTCGCAGCATATCAAGTCGCTACCCTTAACGTTAGGGGTATGCGTAATCGTAGGAGGCAACAACAGGTACGGCATCTCTTAAACAAATGGAGTGTGGGTATGGCCGCTATCCAGGAAACAAAGTTGTCCTCTGATGAAGAGACAGCAGCTGCTCTCGAGCCTTTTTTGTCGGAATACAACATTATTGTTAGCCACGCGAGAGGCTTATCACGAGGTTGTATGCTATTCCTGGCGAACACGCTAGAGATGACAGCCATATCTTATTGCATAGGTGACGAGGGGAGACTTATATGCTGTGATCTCACAATTTCAGGTGTACAGTGGCGGATTATTATTTGTGTTTATGCCCCCCCCCCCCCCCCCCAAAGCAGCGCGATAGAAGGCTTTTCTTTCTGTCATTAGTTGAACATTTGTGCACGGACCGCAAAATTATATTGTTGGGAGATTTTAATTGCGTTTGTAGGGATGAGGACCGATCAGTGGTATGTAAGAGATACGACCCTAGTGCTGCATTACTTACCGACTTGGTTTCTGAATATAGTCTTGTCGATGTGGGACAGGAAAAAGGCGACAGTATATATTTCACTCATTTTCAGTTTTCCTCTAATGCTCGCCTTGACAGAATTTACGTTTCTGTAGACGCGTTAGCAAGTGTGTTTGGCTACTGGGTGCGGCCCATCTTCTTCAGTGACCACTATATGGTGTCTCTTCAGATAGGGAAGTACACTCAGCATGTACTTCACCCTCGATGGGAGTTATGGAAGATGAATAACTGTCTGGTCTCAGACGAAATCTTTCAGCGTGTTGTACCTGCTTGTTTGAAGGACGTATGGTCACGCCGTGATCTGTCCGTTTTTCAAAAGTGGGATTTGTTTAAACAGGAGATCAAAAACTTGGCGATTGAGGCCTCAGCAAGAATCGCTTTCCTGAAGAGACACCACCTTCGTGAGCTTGGGCGCACCCTAACGGAGCTACATGAGCTAGAGAGGGTAAGCCCGGGTGCCTATCTCGAAGAGATTAATAGCGTAAAAGCAGAGCTTCAACAATTTGTTGCAGAAAGATATAAGGGGGCCTTGATACGATCTAGGTCCCGAAGGTTTCTTGATGAGCAACCTTCTCGTCGGGCCCTGAGTGATGAAAGAGATAAGCTCACGCGCGAAATAATGGAAGCGCATCACATCCACAGGCAAGGTGACGAATGCATCAGCAGTCCTTCCGTGGCACTCAGCAACAAGGAATTAGCTTACATCACTTCACATGTGACATAGGTTTTGATTTTCACGGCCCTTTTCACACTATCTTCTTACTTCTTTGTGTTATGTTTTTGTATATATACCCTTCCGTCCTTCAATAAACCCAGTTTATAGTCAGCGCTTGTCTTGTCGTTGTCCCGCCTTTCTTGCGCTGTACACCAGTATGAATGCATACCAACTCGCCCAGATCTCAGCCTTACTAAATGAAAGAGAGAATGCTCTTGCGAAGGAAATATTGGAAATTCAGTATGGTGATTGCACATACAGCGATGCGCCTGGTATTCTTGCTGCTTTCTTCGACTATTATCGAAAGATCTTTGGCAGTTGCGAAGATCCAAATCAGGGTTTCGATTACAGTTCCTTACTCGGAAACTTCCCTCGACTTGACGATGAGAAGTGTGCTATAGTGAAGGGACCTATCACTTTTCATGAAATTCAATCAGCCATTTCTGCCCTGCAGAGCCAGAAATCTCCTGGGCCAGATGGTATTACTAGCGAATTCTATAAAACTTTTTCGCCTTGCCTAGTGCCTATTTTGATGGAAGTTTTCCAAGCATCTTATGATGTGGGTGTCCTGCCTCCCACTTTCTTTCATCGTGGTGGAGCAGCGCAAAGGACGGGACACAAGAAACAAGGAAAGACGAACACAGGCGCTGTGTTCGTCTTTCCTTGTTTCTTGTGTCCCGTCCTTTGCGCTGCTCCACCACGATGCAACAGCACCAACTAGCCCAGCAACTTGCTCTTCTTCCCACTTTCTATTCTGGGCACACAATATTAATTCCCAAAAGCAAAGATACTAATCGGTTGAAAACTGTTGAGGGATATCGTCCAATTTCCCTCTGCAATGTTGATTACAAAATTTTTGCCAAGGTTCTTAGCAGTCGTCTGCAGCTCGTCATTATGTACTTGGTAGGTTCGCATCAGGTCTGTGGTATTAGAGGCCGCAGTATTCAAACACATATCCATATTGCACGTTCAGTATTAGAGACAGTATCAGATGAGACAGACCAAGTAGCTCTGATTCAAATTGACTTGGCGAAGGCGTTTGATAAAGTTCGGCACGATTTCTTGTTCGCGGTCTTGGAGTATGCAAATATTGGTGAGGTCTTGCTCAAAGGCATAAGGCTGTGCTATAAGAACTCCTATACAAGGGTTATTGTTAATCAGGAGCTAACGAAACCAATACCACTAGAAGCATCTGTTCGTCAAGGATGTCCACTGTCTCCATTGTTGTTTGCCCTATATCTGGAACCCCTCTGTCTCAGTATAATTAACAGCGCAGCTATCCGCGGTTTCTCTCTGGCTCAATGTGAAGTTAAAGTTTTAGCCTATGCTGATGATGTCGCCCTCTTTTGTTCTGACAAAAGAGTGTACTTGAGGCTCTAAACTTGACTAAACAGTTCTGTGATGTATCAGGCTCGGCTCTTAATTTAGAGAAATCCAAAGGCTTTTGGTTGGGTTATTGGGGAACTAGGCCAAGCCAGGTCGGTGGCATATGCTGGGACAGTAGCCCTCTTGAGTACCTAGGCGTTCCGCTGCACCAAGCCTACTGGGATTCACAAATTGTAACTCTACGGCGGCAAACACAGGCTTGGATGGGTAGGGAACTCTCAGTGTTTGCGAGGGCACAGGTCTGTAACATATTTTTGTTTGCAAAGCTCGCGTATGTCCTTCAAGTCCTGCATTGTGCGAGGAGGAAGGTGCAAGCAATACACAGAATATTTGCAACATTCGTTTGGCGCTCTCAATGGGAGCCCATGAGGCGTGACAACTTGTTCCTTCCCTTAGAGGGTGGTGGAGTGAGTCTTGTTCACCTGTTCGTGCATCAACTTGTTTCCCGTTTTTTCTTTTTAAAATCGACAAACCACCCGTTTCTGGTAGCTGTGCTCATTAGGCGGCTTAGTTTTCATTTGCCTTACTTATTCGCACCGACTGTGCAGGCTCGTGAGGGGACTTTATGGGGATTCCTTAAGGAGGTTGCTGACACTTTCAATTTCCTCACTGTGCGCTTCTCTTTAGATTACCTGTATAGCCTCTCGAGAAAACAGATGACCCAGGCTCTCACTGAGTCTTTGTTCCCTACACCATTGTATCGGCAGTCTTTGGACATCAGTGTTCTAAAGCGTGTTAGGCGGATGTGCATTCAGGCAGCCGCTAAAACGTTCTTTTTCAAACTACACACAGCGATGCTGCCTGTGAAGACATTTCTTAATGACAAGGGGATGTTTGTACCCTGGAATGTGAATTGCCGTGTGTGTAACGTGCCTGAGACAATTGATCATTGCTTCATCCTGTGCCGTGATGCCATGTTCTTTTGGGACATACTACAACGAACTCTTAAGAAGGACATTGAAATTACACCGTACACTATTAGATTTCGGCCTGTTGACAAAAACTCTGTTGTGCCTTATGATTTGTTTATGTTGATGGGACTATTCAGTCTTTGGAAAAGCCGTATGATGGACAGACATGCCGAGCCACCAAGATCGTTCATATCTGTGTTTCGTGAACAGTGTGCTTTGGTGAGGAGTGTATATGCTGCACGCGAAGAACCTCCAAGCTGGCTGCCGTGCCTAGATGCATGTGTGTGCCTCCCTGAATTTTGATGTTTTGATGGGGATGCAGTGTTGAGTTAGGGCTATGACGGGCTCCTATTAAGCAGCCCGGTAACTTGAGACGCGAACCAGTCTGATTGAAGTTTTCCTCCTTTCTACGGAAGTTCTTCCATGCAATAAAGAAAAAAAAAAGAGCATTCGTGGTGGAGTGGTGGCGTCTCCGCTTCAAACGCCAAAGGCCCTGGTTCGATTCCCAGCCTCGACGCAGTTTCTTTTTATGTAGTGACGCCGAAACGCGGCCAAATCTGCCGACACGGCTGCCGACACGGCTGCCGACACGGCTGCCGACACGGCTGCCGACACGGCTGCTAACGACAGTATGAGGCATTAAAGGTTTTCGTCTTAAAAGCAGTGCTGGCTTTGTCTAGGCGTGAGGCTTCTGTGAACACGCCTGCCGTTCTGTACATTGTCAGCACGCCTGCCGTTCTGTACATTGTCAGTTCTGAACTAAGTCCGTGCAGACGAAGACACTGTGTCTTCCTGCCTCAAGTCGGTGCAAGCGCGAACGCATCTGCGCGGGTCTAGAGCATGAGTCCCAAACTCATGTTGCTTGTCTGCCGCGAGCCAGAAGCGGGAAAATAAAAAAGAGGAGAGGGTCAATAATAATGGCGTTCTTTTTTGCCTGGGTTTGGGGTGAGTGCCGATCTCGCAGTGTGTTAAATAAAAGAAACTACGGTGATAACTGAGCTTGTAAAGAAGCGGTTTTAATTTTAATCGCACTAATTATCCTTCAGTTCTAAGCACGTTGCTGGCTTGAAGGTTGATAACACTTAGCGGCGACAAGGCATGCAATATTTGTCTTGTGCGGAGGCGATTCGCATGGTGGCTCTGAGTTGGTCGCAGTGCAGGTTTGCTCATAAAGAGAAGTGCTTGCACAAGTGTGTGCTCCCGAACATGGCAGTCATCCTTGTGTCTGGGTGCCGAATTGTCTTATGTAGAAAAGTGTACAACTTCGGGTCACCTACATCTCCAAACTACGGTCGTAATGTGGTGCTTGCTTGAAGTTTAGTAAGCTCCATTTGTAAGCCAGGCTCAACATCGTCGACTCAAACAGCGAAGAGCACAGAGGAAATTACGAACTGTTTCGTCTTGAAATCGAATTTTGAATTTTTCCTCGAGATTGCTGAGCCAGTCTGCGAAAACATCGCAAGATTCCTCGGCAACGTTTTCTAATGACGTGAGTGTTGAAAAGTAGTCTAGCTTATTCGCTTATATCAGGCGCTGCCAGACTCGTAATTTGGCCTGAAATGCACGAAAGTCCTCGTCCATTTCTGTAATGGTTTTCTGGTTTCCCTGAAGTTTTGCGTTCAAGATGTTCAGGTGATCACATATGTCTGTGAAAAATGCAAAGGAACGAGGCCACTTCTCATCTGACAGCACAGCGACTGGAGTATTTTTCTCCTTCAAGAAGCTGTAAATTTCCTCTATTAGGTGAAAAAAAATGGCTGAGGCTTGACTCGGTTAAGCCTGGAGAATGCGAAGCATCATCGTGTCGCGTAATTTGGAGGCGCACAACCACAGCGACGGCGCGAGGTGGGCCCCCGTTTCTCCACTGTCGTGACGTCATCGTGTCACGTGGTGTGACGTCATGTATCACGTGATTTGGAGGCGCACAACCACAGCGACGGCGCGAGGTGGGCCCCCGTTTCTCCACTGTCGTGACGTCATCGTGTCACGTGGTGTGGCATCATCGTGTCACGTGGTGTGGCATCATCGTGTCACGTGATTTGGAGGCGCACAACCACAGCGACGGCGCGAGGTGGGCCCCCGTTTCTCCACTGTCGTGACGTCATCGTGTCACGTGGTGTGACGTCATGTATCACGTGATTTGGAGGCGCACAACCACAGCGACGGCGCGAGGTGGGCCCTCGTTTCTCCACTGTCGTGACGTCATCGTGTCACGTGGTGTGACGTCATGTATCACGTGATCTGGAGGCGCATAACCACGGTGAAGGGCTGAAGTGGCAGCTAAAGTAGTATGCTTCGCATAAAAAATCTCTTCAGCACTTTTCAGGGGCTCAATCAGCGCACGTCCGTGTGGTATAGAGACTCCTTATGATTGCATTCTTCCTGTCGCAACAGAGAGGTGAACTGAATATGGCTGGGTACTCTTGAACGAATGAAGTTCACTGCACCGAACACAACGTCCATAGTATACTTTCGTATTCAGTGTCTTGCTACATAGTGCTTCTTGATGTAAAATGCAGCGCACCGCCACAAACTGTTGTGACTTCGAGCCCTTCAAGCTTCGCTCGCAAACAAGACTGCTCCTTCATCCGACCACTGACGGAGCACCGTCGGTTGCCACACACACCACCCGCTCCCACTTCAAGCCGGTGAGTTAAACAGCTCCTTCGAGCAACGAAATGATGTCCGCTTCTCCTGTCATCATCATCATCATCATGATCATCAGCCTGACTACGCCCACTGCAGGGCAAAGGCATCTCCCATGTCTCTTCAATTAACCCTGTCCTTCTGTGCCAGTTGCGGCCACCGTATCCCCGCAAACTTCTCAATCTCATCCGCCCACCTAACTGTCTGCCGCTCCCTCCTACGCTTGTCTTCTCTTAAAATTCCACTCCGTTACCCTTAAGGACCAGCGGTTATCTTGCCTTCGCATTACATGCCCTGCCCGAGCCCACTTTTTCCTCTTGTTTTCAACTAGGATATCATTAACGCGCGTTTGTTCTCTTACCCACTCTGCCCGCTTCCGATCTCGTAAAGTTACGCCTATCATTTTTCTTTCCATAGCTCGCTGCGTTGTCCTTAAAACTTAAGCTGAACCCTCTCTGTTAGCCTCCACTTTTCTGCCCCATAGGTGAGTACTGGTAAGATACGGCGGTTGTATACTTTTCTCTTGTGGGATATTGGTAAACTGCCATTCATGATCTGGGAGAACCTGTCATATGCGCTCCACCGCATTCTTATTCTTCTCCAGTAGTGATGCCTTTCACTGGGATGATGTCCAGTAGTTCTGTCACGCTGAGATTTCTGTCTACGCCCCTAGTGAAGATAGCACACTGGATGGTGTCTGTAATGCCAGTGCTTTCGTCAATGGCGAGAGAAAAGGCTCCGAAGTTCCGACATAGCTTTTGCGTGGCCTATCTGAGTAATTCTCTCCGCAATCGTATTGGGTGAAAGGCTTATCTTTTCGAATTACTTTTTCACGCTGGGACAGGTGTCGCATGCGGCTTTAAGCAAGCAGTTTTTCACAAATAACCTATTCTGAAAGGGTTGCAAATTTGCAGGTAGATAGGAGATAGGAATTGACGAAGCTTGCTATCGCTGTTTCATCCGCTGTTTTGGCAGGCTTTTGTAAAAAAATTCTTGCAGTATTTCGAGTGAGTTGATCATCCACGTAGTCGTCACGCATCTTCCTAGTCAATACACCGTACTTGTTATGTCATGAAGTGTCAAGGGAGAAAACCAGCCAGGTAATCAGCCCGAGTGCGCCAAGGCAAACACTCAAACATGATCACTCAAATTATTAAATTCTTTTGTCGTCAACGCTATCGATGGTGAACTGACGCAAGCATCACCGTGTTTAGCAATCTGAAAGGCCTCAAAGATTTCACGAGCCTTCCGTGTTTTTCCGTAGCCCAGAATGGTGACGTCTGCGAAACGTGGGGAACATTTACTGGGACATCTACTGCAATGCAGAGCAAGACTGCCATCTTCACCAGCGCCGACTTTTGTTGCGTTCTGGCGCAACCTCTCGTTCACACAGTCCACCGTCTGACCTATGTAAAATTTTCCACAGGTCAGCGGGATCTTGTAGATCACTTCGGTCCGGCACTTTGTGTACGCAGTTCTATGTTTGGTCGTGCAACGCTTCTTATTTCCGCCAGGCATAATTCGTGCACAAAGACCTGAAAGCTTAACTGGAGCATAAAAAACCAAATTGACCCCTTGGCGCTCGGCGACTTAACATTGTGCGCCACTTTGTGCAACTAAAGCATGACTTGGACTTTTTTCCTTTTGTCAGTGGCATCATTGTTTCCCTTCTTGGCCACGCCGTTCATCTCTTTTAATACGGATTCAGCGACCGCTCTCAACATTTCTGCCGGGAAGCCCGCATCAGACAGACGTTGGGCTTGAGATGTGACACTGGTTGACATGGTGTGGCAGCAACTTTTTTTCCCCGCGTTATGGAAAGAAGCCTTAGCAATACCTAGCTTGACTAGTTTAGAGTGATTGGAGTCAAAGGGTAGCAGCCCTTTTATGTTCTTGGTGAGCACGTCCAGCACACATGGCCTTCTCCAGATAAGGTTAACAAGTCTAAAAAAACGGATGGAATTGTTAGTGGCTAATTCCTGAGTAAACTTCAAATGGGATGAGCAGCGCCTAAAGGCGCCCAAAACATGTTCAACTATCATCTGATTGGAGTCATTAGGTCCGATGTTTAAAAGCACTAAAAAGTCATCAACATATCTGACACCTCGCAGAACACACCCGTCGTCCAAAAAACTTAGAAGCGAGCGGTCAAACTTTGCTAAGAAAATATTGCAGAGCAGTGGGGCTACACAAGCTCCTATACAAATTTTATTCTGCCCTGCTCGAGACATGAAGTAGCGTCGTACGCCTTCGGCAACTTCTATTTAGCGCATAGCTCTTCAAAAATGTTGTAATATCTACCTGCCACTGAAGACTACCTGGTGCCATACGGTGTGCGCACGACTTTGCGAGAGCAGCCCGTAGGCAGTTAACGGCGATTGCCCTTTTCACTAGCTTCGAATGGTGGTGCACTAGTGTGCAGCATCGGCTTGGGCGTCTAAAGGACGCTGGCTGCCCGAACGAACTTCTGGCGTCAGTAGCTGACAAACTGCTGCGGGAAGGGGAGAAGGAGGGTGGCCAGAGCAAGCCAGAAAGCAAGGCCTCTTGCTGTTCCCTGTCGTCTTCTCTGCTTTCGCTTGACATATGCATCACTGCAGCATGTGGCAAGGAAAAGTACAGACCCTTCATGTCAAGTGAAAGTGCAATGACAGGGCCCAATAACAGCTCATTGAGGTGTTCTGACACATCTACAGGGCCCCTCATGAGAAATTCTTAGGCTTCAGAATACTGAGCCATTGCATAATTTGTCTCAAAGTTTGTTGCCACATGGACCTCTTCGTAATGATGACCCTAAAGGACGCGCCTTCCTTTAATGTCGCAAAAGAAGGCCTAGGACATGGGCATTTTTGGTTCTCCTTTAGTACCGAATTGTTTGCGAGCGAGATCTTTCGCGGATATGAAATGATTTCACAAAATGTCAAAAAGGAGACTGAAGCTGTGCGAAGCAATACGAGTATGAAACGCATCACAGCTGTTGAAGAAGCCGAAAGACCCATGCCTTTATCCTTTTTCTGCATCACACACATGAGGACACTTCGTATTTCTGGGTAATCATTTTGAAAAGGTTAACGTGGCAGCGGCCTTCAATTAAATTTCTGCAAATAGCCCTTTATGGAAACTTGAGCACCCGTTCCTCGTGAGGCACACTGCAGAGATATTTGAATACCTTAGTGAGCTGCGACCGGTACCTGTGACTGCATTTTCACTGAACTCAGAGATTAGTGCATTTTCTTGCACATGCTGGGATAACTGTGAGTGAGAGCATAAGGTTTGGGGGAAGTATGCTTCCTGATTGCTTGTGGGCAAGTGCCCGGTACCCACCGGTGATCCAATGGGTACAGGCTTTCCCCTCGCATGGTTCTCGGTTTCTTTCGGGTAAAATGCTTGCGAAATGGTTCTTTGGTCCCACCCTGTGATGAAGAAAATACCTTGTGCCATAGCGCACTTTGACCTCAGATTCCCTTGCGCCATAAAAAAATCACAAACATCATCATGCTTGTGGGCAAATGTCTGGTCTTTTTCAGATGTTACCAATGTTCCTTGCTCGCTGAGTTGTGCACTGAGTACTATGTAATGAAAGGCATCTGCATCGAATTGTATTCGACAGCCATCCTGAGCTGCTTTCTATTTGCACAAAATGATAGACAACCGTAAAGACGCCGCGGTGGCTCAGTGGTTATGGTGCTCTGCTGCTGACCCGAAAGACGCGGGTTCGATCCCGGCCGCGGCGGTTGAATTTCTTTGGAGGAGAAATTCTAGAGGCCCGTGTACTGTGCGATGTCAGTGCACGTTAAAGAACCCCAGGTGGTCGAAATTTCCGGAGCCCTCCACTACGGCGTCTCTCATAGCCTTATCGCTTTGGGACGTTAAACCCCATAAACCATAAACCATCGTGCATACAGTGGCGTCCGGGTAAGCGCATTTTGTCTGCTTCTTCCTGGTCCTGTTGTTTTTACTGTTTACTGTTATGAGGAATGAATTTTGGGCAATGAATCATAATGGTTTGGTTCTCAGTAAATGACTTTTGCAAGCTTCTACGAAAGCCGAATGTTCAATAGCGGATGGTTGAAATGTATTCGAGAAATTTATAATCCGTGTTATGTGACTACTAAATGAGGATTTCTTTATGCTTTTCAGATGAATTGGACAGCAATGTTCAGAGGTACATTGTGTGCAATTTGTCATGAAAATAAAACGTATGTACTTGTACTCACTCAAACACTTATACCACTCTTTCATTCTAAGCTGCATTCTTTGTACTTATGCAATACGCAATAAGCGGAAAGGAAAGTCTTGTACATAATACATATTTCTTCGGCCACTGGACTGCTATATCTGCAGTGAGCACTCTGTGCAGAAGCTATACACAGACGCATGTGCATGTACTACTGAAAGTACATAATTACAATACAGATTATTTCCGTTCTAAATTAAATGACTTCCGAGTGAACGGAGAAGGTATGCATACACATTAGGGAACCTTTAATAAGAACACAACAGAAGCATTCGTTGCGAAAAAAAAAAAACGGTTTCGTGTTCGTGCATACCATGGCGTAACTTTCCGTCACCAAGAATGTGACGATCGTCATACGGAGTCGGCATTTCTGACATTTAGTTCGTAGCTCATGTTGCGGAAAAACATGTGGCAACGCATTACCAGCGGGTTTCTCTGTGCAGCGGATCATTTTTTTTACAGTGGACGTGGAGTGGGCAAAACAAGTTAGGGAGGTGCAAGCGTCGCCCATGACCACTGTGCAGACAGCCGAGAAGGTGCTAGCAGTGGATGCCCACCTCCTACATCTGTCGGAGCCACGCAGGAGTCTTATGAAGAGGTGGAAGAACAACATATTAAGCCGTAAACTCAAGCATCGTATGTGGCGCAGCTTACCGATTATAATTGGACTGACAAGTGGCCAGACAGGTGAGTTCGAAGGGAACCTTGCGTATCCTCGTCGACCTATCTGAGACAAAGCAAGAAACGCAAAGACATCTCCGGCGCGCCTTGCACGCGTTCCAAGGTACAACTGCCCAACTCGCGGATGCCCTGTGCGACAGGTATACCTCCGTCGCGTACGGGCCCCGATTGGACCGGAATACCCGTACACTGATGAGGCAAATCAAGTTCTAAAGGCTCCTTTTGCTGTGCATGATCTCAAGGCGGCATTGGCCAAAATGCGGCGAGGTACGGCGTCGGGTCGTGATCGGATCAAAGTCAACCTACTGGCCAATCTCTCAGAACCCACCTACCTCCACCCGCTTGAGTATATTGTCACGTTGTAGTGACGGCAGTCCAGCGGTCAGGAAGACACCAACAAGTCTTGGAAACCAAGGTCTCTATTTGGGCTGACTTGCGCCCGCAAAAGAACTGAATCACTCGGCGGCGGCGTAAGCAACAAACGTGCTCGTCGGTCGTCGAATTACGAATGCCCGCTGCTCGCGGCATCGTTCAATTTAAAGCCGGCAAGGAAACTTCGAGATAACAGGTCGAGATCATCTAGAGTAATCTGGAAACACGTAGATGCAGCTCTTCATGGCTGTGATCAATCGAGATTAGTCCGGTCGTTTCTCGCGTCACGAACAAAAATGATAACACCCCTTTCCCGCGAACGAACGGACACTACAATGATACGTGGCAATAGAAACAAGATTTGGGATGGGCATTCGATTGGCAGACGGTGCTGGTTACATTCACACCCCAAACAAGGAGAACAGGTGAGTACTGAAAAAATTCGCCCCATGACGCTAACTTCTAGCGTCGGCAAATCATGGAGACCATGGTCCGGGACCGCCTTGCTCCATACCTAGAAAACAGGGGCTTCTTCGCTGACACTACTATCCGCTTTCGTCCTCACATGTCTTTGCAAGATGCCCTTCTCCAGCTCAGCAGTGAAATAATCCAACCCGCTTCCGTGCAACATAATGACAGAGCCGTTCTAGCCCTCGACTTGAAGGGAGCGTTTGACAACGTCAAACATGGAAGCATACTGGCGAACCTGAGCAGCACCGACTGCGGGCAGAAAACTTTTGCCGACATTAGGGACTTACAATCCAATACGCAGGCGCTCCTCAAAATTGAGCATGAAGAATACGGACAATGAAACATGGGCTGTTGCGTTGCAAGACACTGCTAGCCTGTGGGCCCGCGAGCTCCGGAAACTGCGTGCCGCGAGCGTTCCGGCCTACCCTCGGCGCCGCAGCATAGAGAAACATACTCACGTAAGTATGTTTCTCTATGGCCGCAGGGTGCCGGCCTCGTCGAGAACACGGCGTTCGAAAATGCGACACTCAACGGACGCAGTCTTCCTCCAGCCGCGGAAGAGAGCGGCTGCTCGGGGAGCCAGGCTGTACCTTCCAAGGGCCTGGGGCCCGCTTTTATTTTTTGGGTGGAACTTTCTAAGTAAAGATCCATTTCCTAACCTTCACCGAGTCCACAGCCCGTACCTCGCAACAAACTGGCTGGCAGCGGCCGGATAACGACAAGGCTGGTTGACAACTGCTGACGAGGATCCGGGATGAGCGGAGCTCCGCTGCATGGCTCAGGGAGTCAGCTTCGTCGCAGCGCAGCGTGAAGGCCAGGCGTGAAGACGACTGCTCAAAGGCAGCCTCGACGATCTGGGATCGCCGGGCTTTGTGTTCCTGACTTCGGAAGGCACGGTCGGCATTGAGGGCTACTGGCTGGTTGAGTGCTGAAGGGACTACGTATTGCCAGGTGATCTAGAACTGGGTTCTATCTGAGGAATAGACTGCATTTAATCACCACTGGGTGTGTGATTAGTTTGGAGACTTGGTAGTCGGCTCTCGCCAACCATGGATGTAAAGAAATAAGTAAAGACGAACTGCTGCTGTTGGCAGACGGGCTTGATTTAGAGGTAAACCAAAGTATGAGTTCGCCATGCAATTGTAGAGGTGGAGTTTGAAGAGGACGAGATAACGGATGCTTGGAAAAAGATACGCCGAGCGGAGAAAGAGAAGGCTGACGAGCGAGAAAAAAAAGCAGAAAGAGAAAGAAAAGAAACAAGCTGTGTTGGAAGTTGTGAGAGAGAACAAAAAGATTGAGCTCGAAATCGAGAAGGCAAGGCTCGAACGGGCAAGGTTAGAACGTGGTGAAAGTGCCGTCACACCTTAGGGAGGTAACGTTAAGATGACGAACTTGCTTCAGCCGTTCAGAGCAGGCGATGACATTGCTATCTACCTCGTAAATGTCGAAAAGATGTGCGAGAGACAGCCCGTTAGCCGCTACATATGGCCAGGAAAGTTGAGGGCATCGATCCCAGGAGAACCCTCACAGGCTGTGGCTAGCTTGGGTTCTAGTGACGCGGGCAACTATGATCTGGTGAAATCAAGCCTGCTCGCAAAGTACAGATCTCTACAGAAGAGTTCAGGAAGAGATTTCGGACATCCAGATAAAAAGCGAAACAGAATGAGAGTTCGAATTCCCCTGCACTTTAAACAATCTGACGCAGTGGGAAAAAGGCTCAAAGGCAGGGGACGATTTCAAAAGTCTAAGGGATTTGGTTTGTCTGGAGCGGTTCTATGAGAACTTGCCAGGAAATATCCGCTTGTGGGACAGGGACCGGCAGGATGGACTGTCCGTGAAAAAAGCGGCGCAGCTTGCGGAAGAGTGCGTGGCAACAAGCCGCAGCTTTAGGCAGCCTAAGGCAGGTTAAGACTTCAGGAACGGGTACCAGGGGCAGAAATTTTATTCGCGAAGGCAGCAGAGAGCTCTTGGAGAAGTAGACAACAAAAAACACGGTTCGCTGCGCCCTCTGGAGTCTGGGAGTAAAGAAAGTGGTGCTAATTATTCAGAGCTTGAAAAAAGAATGCATTCAACGTACTTTATTTGTAAAGAGCCAGGCCATTTTGCTCTAAACTGCCCGAAAGGGAGGCCAGTGTTGGCCTCGTTGAGTGACCACCCAAGAAACCATGACCTTCTGCAACCGTAGACTAGAGATTGCATCATAAGTGGGCAGAAATGCAGAGTAGTAAGGGATTCGGCAGCCACCATGGATGTAGTGCATCCTAAATATGTCACGAAGGAAGACTATGTATCGGAGTGCGCATGGATTTGTCAGGCAGTTAGTGAAGACTCTGTGTGTCTGCCGATGGCTAAGGTCGAAATTGAGGGGCCATTTGGTACACTAAACATGGTAGCAACTGTATCGAAGGGTCTGCCTGAAGGATACCCTTATCTCTTTTCGAACAGTTCGGAACAACTTCTGAACGAAAGGGCTTGTGCTTTAGTTGACGCCAAAGCACAAGTATTAGCTCTAAACCTGACTAAAGCGCGGCAACTTTCGCAGAAGCTTATCTGCCAAGAGCAGGAGACAGCAGCTGATGCCAGTGAACTAATTAATGCCGAAGTTGAGGAGAAGGAGGAAAGGTTGAAATGGCTGCACCTAAGGAAAACGAGGCTGCCAGCGCTCTAGAAAAATGGAATGTGAGGTAAAGACTTCGTTTGTCGCTCCTACTGCGCGCAGCATTGATCCGCTGCTTGAGGTGAACAAACAGAGGCTGAGGTCGGAACAGAAAAGTGACCCTAGTCTTCAGGTATTCAGGAAAGACATGACAGAAGGCGTGTCATCACAGAACATTTCCTTTCGGGAGGAAAACAGGGTTTTGTACCGTCACTATGAGGATAAACGGGGAAGGAAATTTGATCAGTTATTAGTACCTGCTCGATATCACAGGGAATTGCTACACCTCTGTCACAACAATTCGTGGGCTGGACACCTTGGCGTAAACAAAACGAAAGCAAGGTTGCTTCAGGATTTTTCCCGGCCAGGTTGTTTCAGGAATGTTCAGGATTTTTTCCTAACCTGCCAGATTTGCCAGAAAGTCGGGAAATACACCGACAAGTGGAAAGCTTCAATGGTAAACGTACCTGTAACTTCTGAGCCTTTCCACCGAGTTGTTGTTCACATTGTGGGGCCTTTACCAAAAACCAAATCAGGGCACAAATGTCTGTTAACGTTTTTTATTTAGTTATTTATTTATTTATTTTTATTTCAAGATACCCCTAAAGGCCCTCTTCACGAGGGTATTACATAGGGGGTGGTAAAAATTTCAACTTGAATACATAGAAGGAACATTGACATGAGTAACAGGGCAAAAAAAAGAAGCAAGAAAAGAGCAATAACTGCTAGTCAGCAAGAATCGAAATGGTCAAATGTTTAGGGGAATCCCCCAAGGTGGAGTAAATTTCTAATAAGGGAGTAACTACTCATTGATGTCCACCCGAGCGCAGCCACACGACTACAAACGGCTACGGTTATAGCTTTCCTTTGTAGCCGTATGGCTGCGCTCGGGTGGATGTCAATGAGTAATTACTCCCTTATTACAAGAATCGAAATGTGGCGGAACAACAAGACACAAAATAAACAAAATAAAAAACAAACAAGAAAAGAAAAACACAAAGATAAAAACACCGGAATAAACAGAACGAAAAGCAAAACTCGAACACATTGCGGTGAGCAGAACAGAACTAGTAGAAAACTACACATGGCTTTGATTTTTTAAAAGTTCATGAAATGATGTCGCATTCGTTTCAGTTGCGATTGTGTAAGGCAGCCGGTTCCAATCAATAATGGTTTTGGGTATGAATGATTTAGCGTAACTTGAAGTGCGACATGTGATGCGTTTGATTTTGAAAGGATGGTCACGGCGTGGAAACACTGCTGAGGGTAAGTGAAAGAAATCGTCGTGAAGCAACGGATGATGGTAAATTTTGTGAAAAAGAGTTAAGCGAGCCAGTTTACGACGATGGGAAAGGCTGTCAAGTCCAGCACGAGCTTTTAAAGCCGTGACGCTAGTAAAACGTGAGTAGTCAGAATAAATGAAACGAGCAGCACGGTTTTGTTGGATTCTATGTTATCTTTGATGTAGGCTTGATCTGGGTCCCATATGGCGGAAGCGTACTCAATTTTAGGTCGAATTAATGTAATATAAGCAAGTTTACGCACATGCGCCGGAGCATGTCGAAGGTTACGTTTTAAAAGGCCAAGAGAACGGTTAGCAGCTGCTAGAATCAAGTTAATATGATAGTTCCAGGTTAAGTCTGATTGAAGGTGAACTCCTAGATACTTGTAAGTGGAAGTTGTCTCAACTGTTATTTCATTAAGAGAGTATGCGGTTGGTATGCGATACGAATTTCTAGTAAAGGAGACGAGCTTTGTCTTAGAGGGATTTAGGATCATGAACCACAACTGGCACAAAGTGTTAGCAGAATCGAGGTCAGTTTGTAAGGATTGTCGGTCACAGTCATTTGTAATGGTTCGATACACAACACAGGCGTCAGCAAACAGTCTAATTTGTGAAGAAATGCAATTTGGCAAGTCATTAATAAATATTAGAAAGAGCAGGGGACCAAGCACACTCCCCTGAGGCACACCAGATGTGACATGGGCCATTGTAGAGTTAGAACCATTAACAGAAGTGAACTGAGCGCGAGATGAAAGGAAGTCTTTAATCCATGCTAGTACCTGAGGGTGAAGATTAAGGTGCGATAGATTGAGAAGTAGTCTATGGTGGGGAACCCGATGAAATGCCTTTGAAAAATCTAAAAACAAAGCATCGACTTGAATTCCGACATCTAAAGAAGTAAATAAGTCGTTAGTAAATCCGGCGAGCTGAGTGTCGCAAGAAAATCCCGTGCGAAAACCGTGCTGATATTTAAATATGATGTTATGATCTTCAAGATAATGAATGATTTGAGTGTGTGTGACATGTTCAAGGAGCTTAGAGAAAGTGCAAGTCAATGATATGGGTCTATAGTTTAGAGGATCAGAGCGGACGCCAGATTTGAAAATTGGAATTACTTTGTCTATACGCCAGTCGTGCGGGATGGAGCCAGAAGATAAAGACTGAGAAAAAAGTACAGACAAGTCTTGGAAAATACTGTGAGATATGTTTTTTAGTATTTTGTCGTTAAAGCCCAGTGGATCCGCGCTTGTGGTAATTTTAAGATTACTTAACAAAGTAAGAATACCATCTTCCCTGATGACTATTGGGGGCATTGAATAATCTCTTGTGTCCCGCGACTAAATTCCCCGAGGCGCTACCACTAAAGGAAGCAAGTGGTGAAGTGGTGAAGTTGAGGTGGTGAACGTTCTGTTAGCTGTACTTTCGCGTGTCGGATTCCCTGCGGAGATACAAACTGACCAGGGAACGACTTTCCTAGTGCGGTGACCACCTCTTTTCGAGAGAAACGTGGAATGCGAATCCTACACAGCGCTGTTTATCATCCACAGAGTAATAGCGTGGAAAGATAGCATGCAGTTCTCAAGGAAGTATCGAGAGCTATGTGCTCAGAGAGGAAATTGTACTGGGACTGCTGTATTCTGGGCGCACTTTTCGCCTTACGGACAGTGCTACATGAAGGGAATGCATTTGCTCTAGCAGAGCTGGTATACGGGATAAACCTTCGCGGTCCGTTTAGACTAGTTTGTGAGCTCTGGGAGGACGAACGTGTGAACAAAAGTGTAGTCGAGTATGTGCTTGAACTACTGCAGAGGTTAAACGAGACGAAAGAAATTGTCACGTCAAACTTGGAGAGAGCGCAGAAGGTCGCAAAACGCTACTAGGACAGGCATGCCAGGAAGAGATCATTCAAAGCTGGCGACAAAGTCATGATACTGCGGTCTAATGGGCTGCATAAGTTGGAGGTGCAATGGGAGGGACCCGTTGAAGTACTGGAACACGTCTCAGAAGTTAACTACTTGGTAAAACTCTGCCTGGTAGGAGACGCGAAGAACGGGCTTATCATCATCATCATCGGCCTGACTACGCCCACTGCAGGGCAAAGGCCAGGGTTGCCGTTGGTGGCTACTTTGCGCCAAATTGGCTACTTTTCGACCCTGTCTGGCGATGAAAATTTCACGCTGGCTCCTTGGCTACTTTCTGGCTACTTTGAACTTTTATTTTGGCGCATTTACTAGCCTTTTTTTTTGCAATTGCATATACAATAGCAAGCAAGAACAGAAAAAAACAATTGTTTCCAAGCTTTGCTGTCCTCATCGCTGTCCTGGTCGCCTTGATGCGCGCGCGCGTCCTCGACGCATATATTCCTCCAACGAACTGGAGTCTGAAATACGCCAGCAGCAGAGAATTAGCGGTGCACTTGATCGCGCATCATGTTTTACTTTCCGGCACGCAGCGGCATCGTACAAGGACACTTGCGGCGAATGCCCTTTTCAACACCTGGCGCAAGGAGCACTCAAAATTTTGACCCTTACAATTTCTAATGCTGATGCAGAGCGCGTGTTCTCTTGCGTGAACTTGACAAAAACAGAGATCCCAAGAAAAAACAGCATCATCGTTTAACGTTCCTGCTGAGTTGTTGAATAGAATGTGCCAAAATTACTCCGGCAAGAACACTATCTACTCTAGATAAACTACCCGGACTGAACTTTTATTTATTTGCAACGTACCTGATACTTGAAGGCCGAGCAAGAGGACCAAAAATTCCGTGCTCTTTATTTACTCTGTGTTTTTGTGTTGATTCAAAATGATATTATTTATTGTTCATTAATAATAGTGGCTTATAATGATGGTTCTTTTCTACTTGGCTACAAATTTGGCGCCAAGATCAGATGGCGTGGCTACTTTTGGCTACTTTTAGCTTCAGTTCTGGCTCTTTTTGAAAAATTCCCAACGGCAACCCTGGCTAAGGCCTCTCCCATGTCTCTCCATTTAAAGGGAAGCTGAATAGATTTTCGAATTCATTAAGATGCTCACGTATGGATGTGGGAACCTTAAAAATCATGCGGGTGAAATTTTTTTGCAGATTAATCGCTTAGGAGCGACGTAATCGCCGTTTAAAATTGCGCGGTAGCTCCGCCCCCCGCTGTCCGCCGAGCGCTGCTGATGACACTGACGATGCGAGCCGAAACCGGAAACCGTGGGGTGGTGACGTATACATTGGTGTTCCGTCACCTCGCAGCCTCCGCGACCGTGCTTGTTTCTGCGTGCGTGCCATCGTAAGCTGCTTCGATCTGCCGTGTGTTCCTGTATTTGTGCGTTTTTATGTTTGTGGTGACGTACAGAAACGTGTGCAGCATCGAGTGAAGCGGTGAACCATCATGCCGGCGTTCTGCGCAGCCTTCGGCTTCACTAACACCAGCGGCCGCGACGATGTGGCCCGCAAAATAAGAAGCTTTCCGCGTGGTGGGTCGCTGCTGTGAAGCGAAGGGATTTCAAGCCCTCAAAGACTGCAGTGCTATGCTCTGACCACTTTCGTGACGAAGACTATAATCAGAGCCTGTCGATAATGCGTTCATTGGGCCTGTCAACAAAGTCAGCCCGACTGAAACCCGGCGCAATACCGTCTGTCTTCGCGCACAGGAGCTCGTCACCGCCAGCGAGGCCAGCTTTCGCGAAAAGGAGGAAGCTCGAGGTAAGAATTTGTGTATTAACTCTATGAGAATTTGTCTGCGTGAACCGGTGTTCTGTGTAGTGTATGGCGCGTAATTTCGTGGATGCAAGACTTTCGGTAGCAGTGAGGTGAACGGCGCTGGAATGAGAACGGCAGGACGGCAGCAAACTGCAGCTTACAAAATAAGTGCTTAGCTGTTATGCATCTGATATAAGCGCTTAGCTGTACGAGATGCATCATGCATCTCGTACAGCATTACTCATATCAGAGCTCGGCCCTAAATTTTTTGGCTGAATAAAAATCTTAAACTGCTACTAATACTGCAAGAGGTGGAGCGACGCGGAGTGCTCCTCGCAACCGGAGACTGCGCGCCGCGCATGAGCAGAGAACTTCGTTCGGTAAGCGAGCACGTGAAAAGACGTTATATGCAGACTCTTTACTCAATTACGTTGGAGCTCAGATATGCTAGGATTCATGCGTAGCCCTCAGTGCCGAGAACATAGGGAGTAGTACGGGGCACATTTTTCTTCGTGCTCGGAGCGCCGAGAAAACTGTTTGCAGATGTTTCTGGTATACAGGCGCGCGGCGTTTCGTTTTCAGTTAGGTTTCGCCCGGGGCCTGGCTTATAGCCGCCCCGTCAGCGCCCAATGTGCGCAGTCATGGCGCTTGCAGTCCGGCCCCAAAGCGTACACTTTTTTTTTAGCGATCTACGTCGGACGCGGCCGCTGGCGCTGTGCTAGCGCTTGAAGTTGCCTGTCAGGGTGTAAGTTTTTAAAAAGAACTTTTTTGCTTGGCTATAGTATTTATAGGAGGTGCTCCTCTGCAAATACAACATAATATGAAAATAAAAATTTAATTAAGTTATGCAGTTTAGTGAGCCTAATGGAAGCGTTCTGCCTATTACTGGTGTCTGTCATATCCCCCAATATAGCCCCAGGGATAAAATTAACACAAAGTTAGTTACCCGTTTTTTAAAATAAATTTTGGACCTTCTAAAAAAACACCTGGTACATAATAAATGATCACACTTTTCACGAAGCTCGCCAATCAACAAAATGGTTTATGAAATAAACCGGAAGATTTTACTCATACTGAAGCACACTTTTGTTCTGTTTGCAACAATAACATCATATGGCTTATGCCTTTCAGGTTCTTGCCGAACTGCTGCAAAATATCCACTCCGGAAGACACCATCTATACACATATTCAGTCTCAGTAGAACATAGTCCATCGCAGAGCCACCATCCATGCACACACTCACTCACAGAAAATTCAGGGGGCACTTTGACTGTCTAAAGTGCTTAGTGGCGAAAGCGTTTTCCGCACCACTTTGACTGCTTCTGTGGCACTGGTGGCGTCACATATAATTGAGTACTAATTACTAAGTGACGACAAATCACTAATTAATGGTTAATTACCGATTTGTGTCTGAATACTAATTAACTGCTCATTAATTACGCTTAAGCTTCGCCTATAGGAGTGGAACGCGACAGCGTGTTGTAGCGTTGCCCAGGGAGTCCACGGAACGCCACCACCCGTTCGGCGCGATGCCTTGCCCGTTGAACGCTTTTTGAGGAAAGGAAAGGGCTCAGTAATTCTCTGTCATCTCGGTAGACACCTGAACCACACCGTACAGGAAGGGAGGAAGTGGGAGTGGAAGAAGAAAGACAAAGATGGCCCGTAATGAAGAAAATGAAAATTGTATTTGAGGAAAGGAAATTACGCAGTAACTGTCTCACATACCTCGGTGGACACCCGTCAAAATGCAGGGGGCACTTTTTTGACCTAAAGTGTGGTCACTGATGTGTGGTTAAGATGTTAAGCTTCGCCTCTAAGAGTGGAACGCGACAGCGTCTTGCAACGTTTCCAGGAGTCCATTGAACGCCATCGCAGACGGTGCCTGGGCGCCGCCTGCTAAACCGCTTACACATCCAACACACATGCATACCAGAGGGGACGGAGAACATCCCGGTGCTGTGGCGCCACATGCTCTTGGTCGCTCCGCTCCTGCGTCACATGGACATGGCTTCACATGAAGGCAGACGACAAGCGCGGGTTCGCACGCTTGAGAGGCAATATGGCTATAAAGAGGGCGTCTATTACGTGGACATCACAGGGCCGTCGCCCGCGGGATTCTTCACGGCTGCCGTAGTCCACCGGGGAATGAATGTCGATGGGCTATCTTTTCGGGCCCCAAATTCAACACGAGCGGAGGAAGTCGCAATAGCTCTCGCTGCCGCCGATCCAAAATCGAAAACGGTTATCACAGACTCTCGCCGGGCCTGTGAACATTATCTTGCAGGCGAAATATCGCCTCTGGCCTCGCAAATTCTAAGACACGCTCTCGCCGATCCAACTCGCACAAAAGTGATCTGGGCTCCTGGCCACCAGGGTCTACGAGGCAATGAGGCCGCTGATGCGGCCGCCCGAGCGCTCACACACCGGGCTCCTCATCCTAGCTCTCATGGCTCAGAAGCTCATAAACCGCTTCTGCGGTTCCGCGAAATCCTAATTTATTATTGCGACAGCCACCGTCTCTACCCGGCACCTGCCAAGGGGCTGAGTAAGGCGGAGGAGCGAACTCTGCGGCGCCTGCAGACAGGAACCCTTCTCTGTCCTGCAATAGCAAAACACTTCGATCCGAACACAGATGGGCGCTGCCCGCACTGTGGAGAGATCTGCGATATCTATCACATGGTGTGGGCATGTACTCAGAATCCTCACCTTCCCCCCTCCCCCACCCCCACCCGAGAGGCATGGGAGACTGCCCTCCTCAACTGCTCCACACTGGAGTCCCAAAGGGCTCTGGTCAAGCGGGCGCGAGACGGGGCCTCGTCATGCGGTGTCCCGGACTAAGGATACCGACCATGCAGCAGGGCTATTATTTTTTTTTTAACCCTCAAGCTCTCTGATTGATTAAAGTTTTTCACCACCACCACCACCACCACCACCACCAGTCCGGACCTGACGCTGAGCCGCTGTATCCGCGGCGTTACCTGGAACAGAACACAACATACACTGGGCAGTGATCATTACATTATACAAATCACTGTCCCATACAAACCACCCCGTCACGCAAATATGACACACGAACTCATTAACTGGGATGCCTTTCGCGCTGCACGCACCGCCCTCCCAGACACTCCCATCGCAGACATCGATGCATGGGTGCAATCACTCAAGCATGACGTTCACCACAACACACGACACATTGAAACTACAACCGAAACACCGACCCTTGACACACGCCTAGCCCACCTCTGGGAGGCTTATCACAGCATCCTGGAACGCTGGAAAGGCAACAAACACAACAGAACGCTTAAAAAGCGGCTGGCCGCGCTGCAGACACAAATCCAACAGCACTCTGAGGAGCTCTGTCGATCCAACTGGGGACAGATATGTGACGGCATCGCCGGAAACCTGTCCAGCAAACGTGCATGGCAACTCCTCCGACACCTCATTGACCCCACACGCACCAAATCAGCAGCACAGCACCACGTGACACGCCTCACACATGAACACATTGACGATCCCGACACCCTTCTAGACACACTTCAAACCATGTACACATCTCCAGGCGGCCCCATACCTCTACCGCACTACACAGGACAAGCAAATCCAACACTCGACACCGACATCACGGAGACGGAAGTCAGAGCGGTCCTCCTGACTTTCCGCGCCAACTCCGCACCTGGTGCAGACCAAATCACAAACTCCATGCTCCGTAATCTGGATGACCAATCGATCACCCACATTACGAAATACTTCAACCAGTGCTGGAGGGAGGGTAACTCCCGCAGTCCTGGCGCCACGCGAAGGTAATATTTATACCAAAACCCAACAAACCACTCACCATTCAAAACCTTCGCCCGATTTCGCTAACCTCATGCCTCGGGAAGCTCCTCGAGCATGTTGTGTTAGCGAGACTCACAAGTCACATGGCGGACAACAATCTCTACCCGCATAGCATGGTGGGATTCCGCCCTCATCTATCCGCACAGGATGCCATGCTGCAACTCACACACGACCTTTTTGACCCGCTTCTTCCAGGTCACACCAAGGCAGTCTTAGCTTTGGATCTTTCCAAAGCTTTTGATCGCATTGAACATCAGGCGATCATGACTGCTCTATCGCCATTGAATGTGGGTGTGCGCACGTATGCCTACATTCAAGCATTCCTGACTGACCGCACGGCTGAGATACACTTCGGCCCTCTGTCTTCCCCCTCCTACAAGCTTCAGAGCATAGGCACCCCTCAAGGGTCCGTCCTTTCCCCCTTTCTCTTTAACATAACCCTCATACCCCTCGCCCGGAAATTGGCAACTATTCCCCACCTGAAGCACACTCTTTATGCCGACGATATCACCCTGTGGACCACTCACGGCAGTGACGGAGACATAGAGAACACTTTACAGGAAGCAGCCACCCTCACCCAAAATTACGCACGGACCATCGGACTGTCTTGCTCCCCAGAGAAGTCCGAACTGCTCCTCATCCGGCCTAAGAACCACCGCTGTCCCCGCTCCCCCATTGCCATTGAATTGAATGGTTACCCGGTACCTGAGGTTGGCACCCTCCGTGTATTGGGCTTGCACATCCAGAACGATGGCAAAAACACCACTACCCTCAAGAAACTCAAGCAGGTTGCAGGCGCGATATCGCACCTCATCCGCAGGGTTTCGGGACATCATAGAGGCATGAAGGAGCGCGACCTATGTCGCCTCATTCATGCCTTTGTCCTCAGCCGTGTACTGTACACTACCCCATACTTACAACTATCCAAACATGACATAAACGCTTTGGATGCTTTGATTCGCAAGGCATTCAAGGTAGCACTTCATCTTCCCCTCAACACACCCACAGACAGATTACTAGGCCTGGGCCTCCACAACACGATCGGGGAACTGGTGGAGGCCCACCGACAGGCCCAATACATCAGGCTCACAAAAACTTCCACAGGTCGGTATATCCTGGACTCCCTGGGAATCAAAATACCGGCCAACGACCCAACCCTTCTCGCCATCCCACGATCCCTTCACCGAGAGCTTCTCATCAGGCCGCTCCCGAGGAATATGCACCCGTCCCACCATGAGCAGCGCCGCAGAGCCCGTGCGAAGGCACTCCATCGAGCGTACGGCCCCCAGCCGGACGCCGTATGGGTGGACGCTGCCTGCACGGGTGATGAAGCGACAGCAGCTGCGGTGGACTCCTCTTCATCCACCCTCCTCACACTACCTCTCCCTCCAGATACGTCCCCAGAGGCTGCAGAGGAAGCCGCCATTGCACTTGCTATAACCCGCACGGAAGCCCGGTATATTTTAACTGACTCTAAAACTGCGATCCTAAATTTTGCTCGAGGCCGAGTTCATGTCCCTGCTTTTGGCATACTGGACTCGCCCGATGCACCCCCGCCCCGCCAAGTGGAGCTGATATGGGTGCCTGCGCACTCCGGGAATCCCGGAAACGAGGCCGCCAACCTTTTAGCCCGAGGTTCTTTAAACCGGGCTCAGGTGGCCTCGGATCGGGGATTCACGAAGGATCGCATGCACTCATTCAGTGAGCTGACCCAGGCATACAGAGCCTCTCGCCAGCTCTACCCCCCGCCCCACCCCTCCCTAGATAACAGACACGCAACACTCTGGCGCAGATTACAAACACATACTCTCCCCTCGCCCCTTACCCTAACCCACTATCATCCCTCCTTCCCCACTCCTGGTTGCGCCCTATGCCCAGAACCCTTCGCTTCTTCCCTCCACATCCTTTCCCTCTGCCCGGCGGACCCTCCCCCGCGGGACCTAGAGAACCTCAAGACCTGGGAGGACTGGGAGACCCTGCTGCATTCGGAGGACCCGGCCGTGCAGACCATCGCCACCGGCCGTGCTGCCAGTGTTATGGACCTCAGGAACATAAACACTTGAGTGCAGTGGGGTCGTGCGGGGACCCTGGGGCGTGCCCCGAATTCCTTTGTAAATAAAGTTTTCTCTCTCTCTCTCTCTCTCGTCGGTAAATTGGTTTTTGAGGGAAGGAAATGTATCTGTCTCTCATATCTCGGTGGGTACCTAAACCTCGCCGGAAGGGAAGGGAGGAGGATGGGAGTGAGCGAAGACACCGTATTCACTAGACGCACCTTTGTTCTTCCCAAACCATCGAGCTGGCATGGCGGAGTGGATAGCATGCTCGTCTCACACTCCGAAGACTGGGGTTCGATTCCCGAGCTCCACCAATTTCTTACTCGGTTTTATTTATTTATATGGCCTGACTAGAAAAGTTAATTAGGATAATTGAGTAATTAAGCAATTAACTAAGCTCAGTCCCACTTACTTGGAGCATCACTATACGATCCCTTCAATTGGTTGCCTGGTTACTAGCCAAAGTACAATTCGCCCCGTTTGAAATTCGCGCACGGTGACGTCATGACCGTTTCGACCAACTGAAAAGCGTGACATTTCTGTCGACAACTGCTGCTTACAACGATGAGACATTAAAGGCTTTCGCCTGAAAAGATCAAGACTGCACACCAGACGATAGTGCAAATAAAGAGTGCATGGAAAATGGCATCACACCTGGAGGCTGCACACCAGACAGTCAAGAATGCACTCCAAACAGCAATACAAATCAGGACTGTGCAACAAGTCGAATGCCACTGGCAGATGCTGCTGAGGACCCTGCATCGAACTTTTATTCTAAAAGTGATGACAAGGCTGACAAGTCTGTTGAAGTTCTAATGCAGCCAATACCAGTAAAGTGTTCTGCCAGGAATACATCTATAATAGCACATGTAGTCGTAAAAAATTGCCGAGTGCAGCATGGCTTCATACATTAATAATAATATTATATAATTGTGCGCCACATGTGCTACAGCCAGCCTTGCGATTCGGCCTGCTCGGTTGCAGCACGAGGCTATCGAGTTAGTGAAAAAAAATCACTTGTCGCTTGATCTGAGAACAGCACGATAAAGGCGACCGCAAACGGATGGAGATACTCCTACAAGAGCTTGCAGTATGAAGCAACTCGCCTAAACAAGGATTTCAATTTACTGCCAGTTCCCATCTTGGCACGCAGAACGGAGGGCGCACGTTTGTCACCTCGACGAGTTCTGCCGCAAAGCGCCGCGAACTTCTGTTTTACACGTGTGTTATGCACCGAGCCGGCACGCAGCGACCATGAAGCGATGCCAGCATAAAATTTGCGTCTAAAAAGAGCCTGATAACTTCTTGCGCATGTCAATGGCCTGTGTGGATTGCAAGCAGATTTGCGGCAGCACCGACAAGCGGCAAGACAACAATACCGACGGTCGCATCCGCTTACATTGCATTAGGAAAATTTCGTGGGGCATTTGCTCGCTTCAAAATTAATTTATTGTATCTCTGAATGAAGTTTGGCTAGAAAAGTATGTTACCAATGGACATTTCCAACCCGTGGAGATGCTGACACTTCGCTTTCGTTCAAGCCAAAAGCACCGCTTGCGCCAGCATCGTTGCTTCCTTGGAGCGGTTTGCTCTTTGCGATTGGTTCGTACATGTAGGGGATGACGCCAAGATCCTCCTGGTAATCTTCGATGTGTTACATCGTGATATAAGCATCAAACCAACAGCCCGAACCACCGCGCGCCGCGCTTCATGTACTAGATCGGCGGCGACCGAGCCGGGCTCACCGAGCCAATGCCAGTGTTCACGTCACGAGGCGCTCAACCAATCACAGGCGGCAACGAGGCGCGCGAGCTGGCCCGAGCCTGCTGCTGCACTTTTCGCCAAAATAAAATAGGTTGCGCTTTCCTTTGCCTAATTTCGGTGAGAAATTCGAATTCCGAGGGTGGAAAACTGTACAGTGCATCTCTTCACTCAATTTTTTTGGGAAACCTTTCAGCATCCCTTTAACCCTGACCTTATCCCCGCAATCTTGTTTATCTCATCCGTGCACCTAACTTTCTGCTGCCGCCCGCTGCTACGCTTGCCCTCTCTTGGAATCCACTCCGTTACCCTTGAGGACCAGCGGTTATCTTGCCTTCACATTACATGCCCTGCCCACTTCTTTCTCTTGATTTCGACAAGGATGTCATTAGCGGGTTTATCATGTTGGTCTAATGAAGCCGTTTCTACAAAGGAAGGAGGTCGTCAGCATTCCCTTAAACGTGCCGCAGGACGTTCCCGTAGAAATTCCTTCTTTTCAAGAGGAAGCAGCTCCCCGAATTGAGGAGATGCTCGCGTACACCGTAGAGCAGTCTGAGTTGAGCCGGGAGCAGGTGGAGGACATTAAGGGCCTGGCAACCGAATTTTCGGACTGCATCAGGAAAAGGTTCAGAAAAACCCCACTTCATAACCCATGACATTAAACTGACATGAGAGGTCCCTTTCAAATATAAGCCGTACCGAGTGTCTCCCAGGCAAATGGAAATTATGAAGAAAGAGATAAACAGAATGCTAGAACTCGGAGTCGTTAAGGAGGCAAGCAGCGATTACTGCTCCCCGTGTTTGCTTGTCGAGGTTTCCGGAAAGGATCCACGTCCATGTGTGGATTAGAGGAGATCGAACGCTGTAACAAAAGACCAAATCTACCCGTTGCCCTATATTGACGAAAGAGTAGAATTGGTAAGCGGGGCTACGTTTATTTCTACGTTTGATTTGGTGAGAGGCTACTGGCAGGCGTCATTAACTGAACGAGCTTGTCGCTATGCGGCGTTCATCATATCTTTTGGAGTTTTTCAGCCGATTACTAATAGTTTTGGCTTGAAAAACGCACCATTCTGTGTTTCTAGATTAATGGACTGGGTGCTTGAAGGTCTCAGTGACTTCGCACTGCCCTATCTGGATAATGTAGCTGTATTTTCGAATGACTGTAGGTCTGACGTAAAACACATTAGAAAAATTTTCAAGGGATTTAGGGCTGCAGGATTGACGCTAAAAGCGGAAAAATGCCAATTAGTTAGAGCCACTAAACAGGGCGAGGAAAGCGTGAGCGCATGAAATCTAAAGTGGCGGCTTTCAGAGATTTCCTAACGCCGGCAACCAAGAAGGACGTGCGGTCTTTTCTCGGTATGACTGGTTACTACCTAGGAAGTGGCGAGTCCGCTCACAGACAGCCCATAGAATCAGGAGGCTGATGTGGTCAATTGGACACGCGCGAGCAGGATGTCTTCTAAAATTTGAAGGGAGCTCTGTCCATATTGTGGACCAGCGCAAAACGGACAATGTACCAAGGAAAGAGAAGACGACACGGGCGCTGTCTAGAAACTGAAATTTGCAACTGGAGCTCTGTCAACGCGACATGCGCTGGTTTCACGAGATTTTTCTCGAAAATGCATTCTCCAGTGCGATGCTAGCAACCGTTGCCTAGGTGTCGTACTTTTGAATACAAACGAAAAGAAAGGATAACATCCCGTGTTGTAAACTTACGCCGCGAAAGGAATCATAAAGCACCCCTAAGAGTGCCTGGCCATTCAAAAGCTGTCTTGCTACATCCAAGGTACAAAATCCACGGTCGAGACCGACCATTGCCCTTTATTGTGGCTGAAGAAAATGTCGGGCAAGGATGGAAGACTCCTGATATGAAGCCTCATACTGCAAGAGTACAACTTCGACGTAAAATACGAGAAGGAAAGTGAGAACCGAAATGCAGACGGTCTGAGTAGAGGGTTCTAAGCTATGAGAATATGAGACGGCGCTAAAACATAGTCTTAGACCTCTGCGTCGCTTTTATTGTTGTGAGTTTTCCCGTGTGCTGTCGAGAGCCGAATACTTGTCCAGCGAAAACAGACAGGGGGAGGTTTTCTGGAAAACGGCGTCTGTCCGTCGTTCGTCGCTCGGGCACTGTCAGCCAAGGGTATCCACGAACGCGCGCGGGCGCGTGTCTGTCTATGTGTGTGTGTGTGCTAAGTGAGCTCATTCATTTGCCCTGCAACCGTCCGAGCCTTCTCTCGAGCCTGCATCTGGGGACGCAGCCTCGGCGAAGGACTTCATCGGGGAGGATGAGTGAGTTGCGTTGCAAGACACTTCTTGCCTGTGAGCCCGCGAACTCCGGGAAACTGCCGCGAGCGTTCCGACCTACCCTCGGCGCCGCAGCATGGAGAAACATACGTATGTTTCTCTATGGCCGCAGGGTGCCGGCCTCGTCGAGAACACGGCGTTCGAAAACGCGACACTGAACGGACGCAGTCTTCCTCCAGCAGCGGAAAAGAGCGGCTGCTCGGGGAGCCAGTACCTCCCCAAGCGCCTGGGGCCCTCTTTTCTTTTTTTGGGTCAAATTTTCTAAATGAAGATCCAATTCCTAACTTTCACGAGTCCGCAGCCCGCAACTCGCCACAGGGCACAAGGGGCGCCCCGCCCCGCAAAGGGGGCCATTCTCTTCGCTCCTTTTCAATATCGCCATGATGAAGCTCCCTCGTGAACTTGCCTGGGTGGAGGGAATACAACACACAGTGTATTATGACGATATTAAAATCTGGACTTATCAGGGAAATCTCGGAGAAATGGAGGACAGCCTTCAACGGGCCGCCTCCATAGTCGATGCCTACGTATCAGACTGTGGTCTCTAATGTGTCCCTGCAAAATCCTAACTTCTGCACATTCGCGCAAATTACAAAGACAACACGACGCCCTATCTCACACTTCCTGGAGGGCCCATTAGGGAAGTGTCCACGGACTTTAGGCCAAAATATGGCCCAAGCAGCAGTGGGGGACACCAAAAGAGCTAGATTACACGTGCTAGCAATAATACACTTCAAAAAGCAAGCACAGCAGGACAAGCAAAACAAACAGCTATAGAGCAAATGAAAACAGCTCAAGTAACTCTTGACTCGCTACAAGCACACTTTGAGTCCCAAATACATCTCGTCTACTGAGCCAGAGCACCCGGGTTCGAACCCGACCGCGGCAGCCGCGTTTCGATGGAGGCGAAACGCAAGAGGCGCCCGTGTGCTGTGCGATGTCCGTGCACGTTAAAGGGAGGTCGAAATCATTCCGGAGACCTCCACTACGGCACCTCTTTCTCTCTTCTTTCACTCCCACCTTCCTTCTCTTACGGCACGGTTCAGCTGTCCACCGAGATGATATGTGAGACAGATACTGCGCCACTTTTTTTCTGTGAAAACCAATTTACCCGTGTCTTCTTGGTACGCGTCCGTGGTCCGGGATGGCGCAAGATCCCGCCGCCTTGCGAGGCTTGCGTTTGAGGGCAGCTTGTGCCGTCGCACTCGAGGAGGAAGGTCTCCCAAGCCTCTTTAGTGGGGGTGGAGTGGGGAGGAAAGTGAGGACTGCGTTGACAGGGCAACACCATGTAGGATTCGGTCGTTCCAGCTCCTATAGGTGGTGCGACGGCAGTACGACATGGCGGACGAGGCGTTGATGGCGCCGATGCTATAGAGTGAAGCAAAGCGGCTTCTTGGAATTGTGACATCGTTCGTGTGTGATTTAGCGCCTATATAAGCAGCAGTAAGTCATTTTCAGTTATTAACGGCAGCCTGTGCTTGAGTTTGTCAACATTAGAGGCCGACAGAGAGAGACGGTGAAGTCTGCAGGGGGATTACTACCGTCCATGAGCAGGAAACTTCTACCACCCTGAAATCGAAAGTCCAGTGGCGTGGAGGAGAGATAGCCTTCATCTGCAAGCTGGGGAAGTCGACGATTGCCCTGTTCACCTTCGTGGGGCATAAAGTGCCACGTTACGTGCACTACAGCAGTGTGGTGACTTTGGTGCGCGAATACAAGCGGACTATTACGGCGTGTTTCCGATGCGGCACCATCGGTAAACGTGTGGCCTTATGCCCGAATCCTCAACGCAATCGCTGCTGACACTGTGGCCAAACGGTCGCAGTCCTCGAAGACGGCAACATGGCGGCCCACGAGTGCATTCCTTCCTGCATCGTCTGCGGTAGTGGCCATCTTACGGGCTCGCAAGACTGCAAAGCGAAATTCCGGCGGCTGCAACGACCGGGCAACCAAACCGGTCAACGAAAGCAACCTGCGCTTGTTGTCTTGCCTTCTTGTCTGTGTCTTTTTGTGCGCAGTACCCCCATTATTTACCATGATTGACCGACTAGCCCAACAACGTACGCTCTTAAAGCAACCTAAATGTGCAGTGGCCACGGGAACTGACACCACTCCAAAAATTCCCCCGCCTAGCAACAAGATGGTGTAAGGCACATTCGGACCAGCGCCACCGGCGGGCGCGTTGCCCAGGCGTACCTCCAAGCCTCCTCCATCAACTAGACCAGAGGTTCTCAAACTGGGTTCCGCGGAACACAGGGGTTCCGCGGGCTGTCTTCTTGTGTTCCGCGAGAACCCTCACCTGCCCTGACCCAGCAGCTGATATGAGACTGGCTCTGAGTGCTACTGAGCCACGCTTTGACTTACTCTTAAAAGAGAAGCAGTACCACCCATCACATTAGTATTTGTATTAATCTGTGCAATAAACATTTAACTTTTGCAACTCTCTCTTTGCAAAAATGCACTTGACAACATTGCTGGTAAGTGAAAGCGGGGGAGGGGGGGGGGCTTCCCTGGAGCTTATTGAAGGCTTTTGGGGTTCCTCCAAGCAAAAAAGTTTGAGAACCCCTGAACTAGACAAAAGTCGTCACGTGATCCAGGTGCCCCCGTATTCCAGAACGGTTATTTTCCGCCTTTCGAGGGCCGTCCGCTTGGAACACCAAAGAAGACATCACAGCCAAAGGTAGGCGGCTGAGACGGGCCTTCTCCGCCTCCCCATGCTCCCTTACCTTCTTCCCCACTAACCCTTCCTCCCCCCCCCCCCCCTTAACTCTGAGGTCGCTGACCTCCGCCGTGAGCTCGAGACTCTCCGGGCACAAAATGCTCAACTCCACGCCAAAATTCACGCGCTAGAAACGGTTCGGTCCTCCCCGCCCACTGCCCAGGTAGCTCCGGAACCGATGCAACAAGTGCCGGTGGACCCGACACCCTCTAGCTCTGACGCGCATTTCACCGCCCTCGAAAACGCCCTCGCCGCATTAGCGACTCAGATGTCAAATTTTGGCCAAATTCAAGAAAACCTGTTCAATTCAGTCATGGCCACGGTTACGGCCACCGTGGCGGCGAACATTAAGACGTGGCTAGAGTCAAACCCCAGGCATCTCCGCCGAATGGGGCCCCTCAAAGACACAAACTGCCCATAAATATTCAACCGCCCCATCGATCTAACCGAACTCTCGGAAGAGCCGGAACCGCTTCAGCTGCTGGTGACGAAACCTGTGCCGGCTCTCTAAGGCAGTGTCCCTTCAAATCAGCATGGCTGTGTCCCCTCCCAACCAACACCCTAAAGGACGCCGCGCCCCGCAAAGAGAGCAAGCTATTTCCCTTGTACAATGGAATTGTCGGGGTTTCAAAGACAGGACCAAACGCGCCCACTTCGCGCGGCTCATTGACAACCTCGAACAACCCGCCGCAGTCCTTGCGTTGCATGAAACCGGGGATGCGGTTAAGATCGTGGGCTATAGCACTTTTCAACGAGACCCGTTCACCTGTATCCTAGTCCATAAAGGTTACACAGCGCAGGAGGTTGATCTCGAGCTAAATCTGGAATATTCGTACGTAATGGTCTCTCTCCTCCCTATGCGGCGAACAGATAGCCTCGCACACATACTCAATATCTACTGCCCCCCCCCCCCCCCCCCCCTCCATGAAACTCAAGAACGTCACTTCTGTCCCCTCTCTTGTTGTGTTCTTCTTGTTGCGCCGCCGTTCATTTCATCATGCACCAACTCGCCCCTCAGGCCATTCTTCTGTCACTTCTAACATCTTTAGCGCAGCGCTGACGACCGCGGGTCGCGACCTCCTCATGATAGTGGGCAATTTTAACGCCCTCTGTCTCATGTGGGGTTATTGCAAGGAAGAGACGCGTGGTCGTAAGTTGGCAGAACATATCTACGCGGGGCATCACTCTTCTAGCCGACCCGGTCCACCCAACACGTGTAGGGAATTCCGTCACTCGGGACACCTGCCCCAACCTTACCCTCGTGAAACACATCCAACACGCAGAGTGGATCAACACCGAGGACACCCTCGGTAGCGATCACTGCATACTGAACAATTTCATTTACCTCGACCCTTACATCGCCCCCTTGCGAAAGCCAAACTTCCCGTCTGGAATGCTTTCCGCCAGGCCCTCCCAGTAACTTCTCTCATGGAGCAGGACTACTCCACTTGGGCACACGGACTCATGCAAACACTCCGTTCACACGAAAAAGCAAATCCAGCTCACGGATTGTGCATCGGATGTGGATAATCACCTGATACACCTCAGGGAAGCTCGCCACAGCCTTACTAAACGATGGCGGCGGCAGAAACGCAAGCGTAAGCTCCACGCTCGCATCTCTGACCTCACCCAGCAAGCTGCCGAGTATGATGCCCAGCTCGCCGACACTAACTGGGTAGATCAATGCAACAGCGCAGCAAGACAGATGTCCAGTCGCAACACTTGGCGGTTCTTTAGCAGTCTCATAGACCCCACACATACACGCTCGGAGACCCAGAAACACCTCAATCGCGCGATACACAACTTTCAAGGAAACACGAAGCAGCTAGCGAACGCCTTGCGCTCACAATACCTCAATGAGGATCAAGACCCGCGCGGGCAGGATTATTCGTATGCAGGCTGCGATAATCCTTCACTTTATTACCTTAAAGGCCCCCAGGATTGGGGGTATTACATAAGGTATAATCCGGAACTGGATCAACTTTTCCAGCTTCACGACCTTAGCGCGGCTCTTGTCAAAATGCGCAGGGGTCGGCGCCCGGGAGGGATAAAGTCACAGTCAAATTATTGGCGAACCTTCCAGATCGGGCATACGTAACCTAACTCGAATATATCAACGCCATTTGGACCGGGGACACTTCGTTGCCACCGGATTGGAAAACATCATTGGTAACCTCTATACCGAAGGCGGGGAAACCGATAAACACAGACAACCTCCGGCCCATCTCCCCCCTTTCTTGCGTAGGAAAAGTGATGGATACGATGGTCCGTGCGCGTCTCTATGAATATCTTGAGAGGAAGAACAGCTTCACCGACACAATGTTCCGGTTTCGACACAGTATGTCCGCAGAAGACATCCTTTTACAGCTTCATCACGAAGTTCTGGAACCCATAGAACACCCACACAACGACAGAACAGTCCTACACTGCAAACAAAAATATACCCAAAAGGGAGTAAAAATGGTGGCGGCCACCCTTTTTACTCCATTTGTGAAAACATTTACTCCATGAGTGGGGAGTAAACAGTGGACTGTGCTCCATTTTACTCCCATGAGGGAATAATGGAGTAAAAATGAGGATTTACGAGCATTTACTCCCGTCTAGAAAGGGAGTTAATTGTGACAAATACTCCACCAGTGCCGAAATGGAGTACAAAAAATGGCTGAGGCTTAGCTAAGGTTAAGCCTAGTCAAATGCGAAGCATATTGATGGCCATGCTTGGTAATACATGGCTTTCCTTGGTTGAATACTTGGTCAGACAACGGCATGGCTACAGCGGAACGCCGACTAACCCCGAGAAGCGCGTTGGGTGAGCGCCTGGATTGACACGGAAGCCGCGTCCGCCTGCCCGGTGGAGCGAGCGTTTCACCTACACCGAGTGTCAACGCGCGTTCGAAATGCGCGGGAATGTCGCTCGAGGACATTCCGGCGTCTGTGCGATGGCATCGTTCTCCCTCTCCCAGCGCGTGACGGCGATCTGTCGTGACGTCATTGTGTCACGTGGTGTGACGTCACCATACCACGTGGTCTGCACGGCGTGCAACCGCAGCGACGGCACAAGTTGGAGCCCCGTCTCTCATCTGTCGTGACGTCATTGTGTCACGTGGTGTGACGTCACTATACCACGTGGTCTGCACGGCGTGCAACCGCAGCGACGGCACGAGTTGGAGCCCCGTCTCTCATCTGTCGTGACGTCATTGTGTCAAGTGGTGTGCACGGCGTGTAACCGTCACGAAGGGCTTGGGTTACCTATTGTAATATGCTTCGCATAAAAACACCATTTTGTGCAATCCGCCCCGCCGCCTAGCGTCTCGTCTGCTTCTGGTCAGTTTTCGGATAATGGCGGTGAGTGACGACCGCTTGGTTACCATCGTCGCTGGATCTCTGCTGAATTCTGCTCCTTCACGGGCGCCTGCCGCGGTACAAGATATCGACTTGTCGCCGTTTTCCGCTACAGTACGTCACATAATTTAATTGCTCCTGTTAAGCCTCCAGTGCTGTAACGATACCTGACTTTCCTTTGTTTTTGTCGCCACCCCGTTACAGCCCCTGTTTAGGCCTAATTCTCACAGGCTTTTTTCAGTGTGGTCGCAATGTGTTGCAGCAGATTATGTGTTGCATGAACATGGAACTGTGATAGAACATAGCGTCAACGCTGAGCTCTTGATTGAGCTCATGAGGCCACCTTTTTCCTCAGCCATGTTTAAAATCCAAGCCTTAATGAAGTGATTATGAAAGCAAAGACTGCCATTCCAAACTACCATCAGGTGTATTTTCATCTTTTCTGCTCTGGTTTTGGGTCAAATATAGCGTGGTGCATGACCGTGAAAACTACCCAGCGTCTCCTTTTCAGTTTTGAACTATTGATTATAATGTTACATCCCTTTATCTACGAACATGGCCAACGAAACGAGCTCGTACAGCAAAAAGAGACGACAAGCAGACGACTCTCCTGCCGTGTACGCCACCGCTGGGCTACCAGTCGGCGGAAAGAATGCGTGACGCGGGGTCACATTAGGGCAGCGCAGTTTCCCAAGTTGGGTTGCCGGCGGTCCGCGGAGCTACTGCCCGTTTCCGCCGCTGTCACTGCTGTAAGAGTGAGCCTGAATGAGGATAAATAAACATGACGCCATTTTCGGGCTCCACCTCTGTGGGTAGTGAAAAATTTACTCCCTTTTCACTCCAAAATAACTCCCTTAATACTCCAAAATAACTCCCTAATATACAAGAGACCGAGTACGACCCGTTTGAGATGGGAACGAGGGGCACACCACAAGGCGCTGTGTTGTCCCCACTTCTCTTTAATATTGCTATGATGCATCTCCCGGCACAGCTGGCGGGTGTCGGCGGTGTTCAGCATACGCTGTACGCCGATGACATCACCATCTGGGCCACTACAGGAAACATAGGAGAGATGGAGGAATGCCTGCAAGCAGTGGCGAGCATAGTTGATCACTATGCCACGTACTGTGGCCTCCAATGCTCCCCGTCCAAGTCTGAATTTTTTTCATATTCGATCTTCTCCGAAATGCAAAATCTGCGTTCAGCTTTCTCTCGCAAGCGGCCCCATCAGTGAAGCGAAGGAGCTAAAAATACACGGTCTCTTCATTAATCAACATCGTAAGGCAGACACAACGCTTGCCCAACTCCGCAAAGTCGGCGACCAGGTGGGCCGAATGGTTCGCCGCGTTTGAAACAAGCAAGCAGGTTTGCGGAGTAAGGATGCGATGCGGCTCGCTCATGCCTTCATAACTAGTCGAGTACTGTACTCGACTCCCTACCCCCGCTTAGGGAAACATGACGAAGAACGCTTGGAGGTTGTACTCTGCAAAGTTTCAAGAGAGCCCTCTACCTCCCGGTCTCCACTTCCAACGCGCGACTCCTCGCGTTGGGGGTGGTGAACACCTATCGAGAACTTCGCGAGGCGCCTCTCGTTAACCAACACATGCGTCTCGCCCAGACCGTGTCCGCTTGCCGCCTCTTCGACCGGTTACATATCAAACATGATCCCCATACCATGGAACGGTTCCGAGTGCCCGAACTGTGGAGAAGCGCCCTCTACGTTCGACCCCTTCCGACTAAGATGAACAAGCAGGACCATAATGGCCGGCGCCAGGCGCGGGCGGATGCCCCGCACCGCCACTATGGCTCAGAGAAACACGTCTTCTACGTCGACCACGGTGTAAGAATACGTCGACATTGCAGGCCCCTACCGCTCCAGGGGGAATGGTACACTGCTGCAGTCATACACGAGTGTCACAGAATTCGGCGCATTTTTGAAACAAACAAAGAAAAACCGCCGCGCGCACGGCGTCACGCCGGCGCGAGCCGAACGGGGGAGGAGGAAACCCCCGCGGAGCGCCTAGCCTGTGTGCGTGTGCTCTCTCTCCCCTCCACCAACGCTCACCGACACGGCGTGCACCGAGGGAATGAGTCATCCACGCCGATTTCTCTGGAACGTGCGAGTCGTTTCTACTGTTAACCGGGGGAAAAGGGGGAAGCCTTGCGTGCGCTAAGACATGTCCCCCTGCTCTGCACTCGGACGTCGGCGACGGCGCCACGCCAGAACACGCTCGAATCTTCGAGATGCGACCCCCGACCTCTGACCAATGGGGACGCGCGGCCGGTGAGAAGAGGGAAGGGAGACAGCACTGCCGATGCTGAGTGTATGTGCGCGCCTACTCTGGCGCGTAGAACAAACAGACGTGGAAGCGAGCCTATAAAAGAAGGCATTGACCGCTATCAGATTAGTCAGTCGGGACCGCCGTTTAAGCTTCATCGAAGCGCGCCCGTTCGACTCCCGGGAAAACACCACTCGGCCAGCATCGGACCAACGAGGCAACGTTCGCCAGTCTGCGGGACGGCATCGTCGTGGAACTCTGGTCGTCGGACTGCCGCAGTGCCCGGTGAACAAATTGTGTTTTGTTTGTTTACCTCTCTCTCTTGTGTTAGTGCACTTTAGGTGCAATATTGCCTTTGTACTGTAGTCTCTCTCTCGAGTTTAACTTTGCCCGAGTTGCATTGTTTGTTAATCACTTTGTATGTGCGTGTACTAGTGATTGTGAAATCCTCTGTATCGTCTCTTTGCTGTATAAACTTTGTTTTGTTTGTGAACCTTTGGCTCCGACCCATTCTCTGGCTTGCGACCAGCGAAAGCTGGGCACCGAACGCCCAAAAACCTCTTGTCACTTGGTAGCTGGTCTCCGCTGAGTTTGCCACGCTGAGTCGAGGGCATCTCCTTCGTGTCCGAGACCGCTACCCCCACACGCTCTAAGGGTGTCTGGGAACTTCCCACGTAAACGTGCGCGAAGTGTGGGTGACAACGAGGGAAAACAGGTGGACGGCCTCTCGTTCAGAGCGCCCAACTCAACGCAACGCATGCGGAGGAGGGGGCGTCGCCCTCGCAGCCTCCCATCCTGACTCTAAATTCATCCTCGCAGACTCTCGCGGAGCCTGTCGTAACTTTGGATCGTTGGATCACTACACTACTCACCAGTTTTTACACCACAGTACTCGCGACGGCGATCCAACTCATCGCTCAATCATATGGGTCCCCGGCCACCAAGGCATGCCAGGTAACGAAGCCGCCCATGAGGCAGCCCGCGCACTCACTCACCGGGCACCAGGCGTCCCTTGGGAGGAGCTTAACCCAGATCACAGCCCTCTCCTTTCTTTTAAATAGATTAGTGAGCACTATGGTGCCGAACACCGGCGATACCCAGTTCCTATGAATGGACTGGGTAAAGCTGGCGAACGAATTCTCCTCAGGCTCATTAAAAACACCCTGCTGTGCCCGGCTGTTCTCAAGCACTTTAATCCTTCTTTTGATGGCCGCTGCTCATTCTGTGGGGAGGAGGCCGACACCTTCAGCATGGTTTGGGCATGCAGAAAAAATCCTTCTCTCCCCCCAATCACCCCTTCCCCTACCCGAGAGGACTGGGAGGCGGCCCTGCTCGGCTGCCAGGAACTATCGGCCCAACAGGCCCTGGTTCGGCGGTCTTGTGCAGCGGTCATGACCAACGGAATCCCGGAATGAGGGACTCCGCCTAGTATTGTAAGGGGTGAGACCCACTAGGGGCCTCTCTCCAAAAACCTCTCTGTAAAATACCAAAATAATGCTTTTCACCACCCCCACCACCCAACATCCTTACAAATACTTCTTTAGGCACTCCATGGGCTGTTCATAGACTTTTGTCTACAAAATCTTTAGAAAAATTCTATATACTCGTATATAGACCATACAAATCCTATAGACAATCCAAGACGATCGATACATTCATGACTTCACACTTTTAGTTGACTTGTGTCCTTGAGAAATTTGTGGACTTTGAATTGGCATAAATGAAATATTTATAAGAAGGCAAAGGAGTCTATAAGTAGTCCACAGAAAGTCTGTCGGCCATTTCTATAAGGACAGATCTACCCGATTTGGCTGCCTCTGACAGGTCAAGAAGTACTTTGATTTGGGCTAGTTGGTTCATATCTTGAAAGTAGTTCGGACGGCGCGAAAACAACAAAGACAAGGCGCCCGTCCTGTTGTGTTCGTGTCTCCTTTGTCTTTGTTGTTTTCGCGCCGTCCGAACTACTTTCTGACAGGTCCTTGTCACTTCTGTCTCTGAATGTGCTCGCTCGGCCATTGGCGGGAGTCACAGCAATAAGGGTGGGTGGCACTCACCGGCCCGAGTCACGCCGCCGTTGGAAATGGCTCCATTCCGTGCAGCGTTGGCCGTTGCTCCGAGGGGCTCCTCCACTGGCACTGGGGTGGGTGGAGGCAAGCAGAAAACAGTGATGTTAGCTAAAAGATGGGCTTTCCCAGAAGAGTGTTCGACAGCGACATGACTCCAGTTTTCGGGACAATAAAGTTACCAGGGTACCGAAGGGTTTATACATACTATGGTAAAAGGACACTACAGTTCTATATACCCTGCTATTTTAGCAAACTACCTGCAAACGTGTTTGATTGTGATTCGTTGAGGGCTGTCAAATCTGGACTGCAAGCGTGATTTGAAAGTTTCAAAGGAAGAAAATACTGAGTTGCTTTGTAATTTGTATCTTGTTATTGAAATTTGCATTCCATTTGTTGACTGCAGATTTTCATTGCTTTACATGATTATCAGTCGCTAAATTTGTTGACTTAATTATATGTAATATATCGGCTTTGTGTTATTGCTAATTTTTTCTTCTTCTTTTTCTTTTTGAATTGTACATTTTCCACTTTCACCGTTTTGTATTGACCGCGCACTGTTGTGACTGCCGTGGCCCGCCCACAAGCGCTTGCGCTTCTGCGGGCACACACTATGTACTGTATCGATCGCTTCATGCAGAGACGCGACACATCAGTAGCTAGGCCAGAAAATACGCCCGGTCCTTTATTGCGCATAGATTTATAGCTGCGGCTGCAGCGAGGGAAAGAGAAAGGAAGAAGGGGCGTTGACATGTTATCAGGCCGCTTGCTTGATAGCCACATCTGATACATGTACTGCGTATATATATCTTGCAATAAAATTCCGGTATGTATGTATGTATGTGTATGTGTATGTGTGTGTGTGTGCGTGCGTGCGTGTGTGTGTGTGTGTTTGTATGTGTGTGTGTGTGTGTGTGTGTGTGTATGTGTGTGTGTGTGTATGTGTGTATGTATGTATGTATGTATGTATGTATGTATGTATGTATGTATGTATGTATGTATGTATGTATGTATGTATGTATGTATGTATGTATGTATGTATGTATGTATGTATGTATGTATGTATGTATGTATGTATGTATGTATGCATGTATGTATGCACAAACACGGCTACTTTCAGAAACTGCTTGTAGACGTCCGTCTGCTGGCCCAGCAAGCGCGCGTTAGAAGTCTGTTTTGTGAAAAAAAGCGGGGACATTGCGAAAATGACATTGCCAGCCAAATTAGTGTTTGCGGCCAAGGTACACAACGGCCGCTGTAAGTTGACCCCTAGAAAGCGTGTCGTGGGCGGAACTGCCAGAACCTCTCACACGCAACAGCTGTTCGAGATGAGGCTGCTTCCGTGACTGGCTGCGCAGTCGTGACCGCCGCGCGTTGCATATTAAAGTGGCTGTCAGCCCCACTGCGCGCCAACCGCCTTTGCTCATTTGCTGGTGGCACCTCGTCCCCCGTCTTTGGCGGAAACAAATGTGGTCGTCCGCGGCAGACACCTGGAAGCAATCTCGCACCCACTGGATGAAGCTCGCGTTGACCGCCGCCGGCAATCAGCATTGCTCGAACAAGAAAGGATTCGTAAGAAAGGATGTTGGTTCATAGCTGGCAAGAATTAAAGCGCAACAAGACGGCAGAAAGTAGGAGAAAACACGACAGGACAGGCGCTGTCCTGTCGTTTTTTCTCCTACTTTGTGCCGTCTTGTTGCGCTTTAATTCTTGCCAGCTATGAACCAACATGCCCCGAAGAGTGTCTTAAGAATGGATTCGTGCAAAACGTTCGCCCGTCAGGAGCCCACAGGGCCTCTGGCCCCAGAAAACACCTTCCAACGGCAGAAGGCGAATAAGCGTTGACCTTCCTTCACGCGTGGTGGAGACGCGCACGCCGATTGCGTCGCCTGAAGCTCGTGCGAGGCAGATGCCACGCGGCGGGGTTAGTCTCATTCGGGGGTGCATTGCTACACAGAAAGCTTCGCTATAGGGCACGGGTGTGAAATTCGAATAACCCGCAGGTACGTAGCTTGACTGGACCATTGCCAATGTTACATTGCCAATGTTGACTACCATGCCCCTACTGATCACTTATTTTCACACTACCAGATTATACCAGTCCATAGCTTGTACCGATATTACTTAGCAACCAGATACAAGAAATCTCTACAATATAATAATCGAGCGTTTCTAGATTTGACCTGCCTCTCTCAAACTGTACCGGCTTATACCCTGCGCAATACAGAAAAATGGTCTATTCCTTTTTGTCGCACCAACTACGGCAATCAGATGCTAAGATACAATATGCGATACTTATTAAACCAATTACAATCCATGAATATCGATATTTCCAAAAGCAGCTTGCGCGAAATTAAAACTGCGTTTAAATAAGCAAGAAAACGTTGTTAAGTATATTCTTTTTTATGATGTATAAAATGTATTGTATGTATAACTGTGTCTGTGTAAAAAGTCTGTCTCTAGCGTTTGACCATCTTCCTATGTTTGTTGCTGTATGCCATGTAAAAGGGGGTCCGGGGGTCCCTCAAGTGATCTGCGATCACTTTTTACCCGGACCTACCCACATCTATGATGTAAATAAATAAAACTTCAAACTTCAAACTTCAAACCGCCCAGCGCCCGGAAGCATGCACACAACTAGACACTTTTTTTTAAATAACACTAGTAGGATGTGAGCGAAAGCAACGAGTAAAATGAAGAATAAAAAAGACAAGTAGCAGGCGCAAGCAGCGCATATAAACAGTCACTGCGAGGTACTGGTCACAATTTGCGCAGGACTTTCATTGTCATAGAAAAACCAAGGACAAATTATGCTAAACAGATAATTTATCATCAAACTATGAAACTATGCAATAATTATTCAGACATTCTCGAGATAGCAGAACAATGTAGAAGTCTGAGAACTTTCAAACGCAGAATACGACTTCTATTCACTCCAAATAGCAGGCCAAACACCTTTGAATAATGATATCTAATTGCAAAAGTTATTGTATTCTGGTTTCCATATTTTTGTACAAAGTGTTTACAGTAACCTGTATTTCTTTCTTTTTGAACTCGCTTCATGTGCATTTTTGTACGATGATGATTATTATATGAATTTGTATGTGCACTGTCTTCATGTATTCTGTAACCGTTGCTGTTGCACCCAGTGGGGCCAATAGCCTCGTCAGGAGACTAATTACCTCCTTTTGCCCTGCCCCACGGGCAGTACCATGTATTGCCCAATAAATAAATAAATAAATAAATAAATAAATAAATAAATAAATAAATAAATAAATAAATAAATAAATAAATAAATAAATAAATAAATAAATAAATAAATAAAAATAAACAGTGTTGGTGGTGTTAATGGGCGTTGAAATACGCGGTAGTCCAAAAGACCACCTGAGTTTATTAACGTGCGCTGACACCAAGGCCGTTCTTGCATATCGCACACACCGAAATCCGAATACCGGGATCCCATCCCGCAACCCAGACTCACCGCCGGTAAGCAGGGAGAATTGTTAGCTAAAATGGGGCGGCCTTTGCTTTGAAATTTTAGCTCTGTATCAACCTGACACTGATTTACCCGTCGATAGCTGCGGGATCGACCAGCCTGCTTGGCGGATGACAACAGTCAAATAGAATGTAAGGCAAAGAAGCGGATAAAAGTCGATGCTCTGCTCCTCTAGAGCTGGTTGCTCCTTAATTGCTAAATCTCCTTCCCTAATGGTTCCACTATTTTAAGAAGCGTTGGCTCAAGGCAGTCCTGTTTCTGTGGTACAATCTCGCTGGTGAGCAGTGCTATTCATGATGCTTTGTTGTCGCCAACTTTGCGTAGGCGAAGATCTATTTTCGTTAGACCTATCTCCGAGAAAACACGTCTTGTTTCGGCGCCCGCTACAGTACACCAGAGAGGTGATGGTGTTGAGGATTCCACATCACCTCGTGTGGGCATTATTTATTTATTTATACAACGACTTGCGGCACGCTTTATCTGCGGCAGATATAGGAGGACTGATTCGGTCAATGAAATGTTGCACTCCTGCAACCTCGAGCCGTTAGAAACGCGAAGAATAAAGCAAAGGTTGACAGTACTGCACCAAATACTGCATGACGATTTAAAGATAAATAAGGAAATGTACTTCCACCCACCTGCTAGGCATAGCGCCAGGTTGAATCATGATGCAACCATACGGCCGTACTTCGCTCGCACTAACGTATTTCGCTTTTCTTTTTTTTCTGACGCGATAGAGCTGTGGAATAAATTGCCTACTCATGTTTTACGAAAGCCAGTAAAACAGCATTCCAGATAAGTCTCGGTCAATTCTTTAAAGAACGCTAACATGTCGTCCCCCGTGCGTCGCGTCTTATTGCTTTGTATGCGCTTTTTCGCTTTCTGTGTCATTTGTTCAACCTCAGCAGCTTTGTGAGATGATGTTAGGAGAAGGTAAGTGACGCCAACCAAGTAAAATACAGGAAAAACACGACGTTTCGGGACCGGCTCGGCCCCTTCTTCACGGTGTGACTACGGGCGAGCGCAGCTTGGCTTTTTAAGCCCCTGTGTGGAGGACCTGCGGGTCAATGGCCGCAGCCCATGGACGTAGGATGAGGGGAGAGTCCCCAGGGAACGATTAACATTCTCTCGTGTTTGCTGTATGTGCCACGACTCGAGTAGAAGCCTCCTGCGTGGGTTAGCTTCCGTTTCCAATACAATGGTGCTGTCGAAGTCAATTGGGTGGTCACACCCTTCACAGTGTTCGGCCACGGCGCTGCGTTGACGATTCATGTGACGGACGTCCGCTTTGTGTTGGTTCATCCTTTCCGCGAAGAACTTCGCGGAAAGGATGAACCAACACAAAGCGGACGTCCGTCACATGAATCGTCAACGCAGCGCCGTGGCCGAACACTGTGAAGGGTGTGACCACCCAATTGACTTCGACAGCACCATTGTATTGGAAACGGAAGCTAACCCACGCAGGAGGCTTCTACTCGAGTCGTGGCACATACAGCAAACACGAGAGAATGTTAATCGTTCCCTGGGGACTCTCCCCTCATCCTACGTCCATGGGCTGCGGCCATTGACCCGCAGGTCCTCCACACAGGGGCTTAAAAAGCCAAGCTGCGCTCGCCCGTAGTCACACCGTGAAGAAGGGGCCGAGCCGGTCCCGAAACGTCGTGTTTTTCCTGTATTTTACTTGGTTGGCGTCACTTACCTTCTCCTAACATTAAATTTCCCAACCAGACAGACTTCTGTCGAATGTTTTCTTTTGTGAGATGATGTTTGCATAATTGTAACTCAAAATGTTTGTTACTGTGTTCTGTCATTTGAAACTTTAGATGTGTTATTGATTTTATATGTATTGTTGGTTCTCTCCCTGTCATGACCCTCAGTAAGGGTTAACACTATGAATAAATAAATAAATAAATAAATAAATAAATAAATAAATAAATAAATAAATAAATAAATAAATAAATAAATAAATAAATATACTATCAGTCCAGTCTGGACCAAGATAGGAGTGATACAAGGGTAGTACAGATCACAAAGGTGGAACACGACAAACAAAGCACAAGCACCATACAGGCTGTGCCAAGTTTTAACATTTCATAAAATTAGTCAGGAAGCCATCGCTCTCGCTGTCAGAGAAGAAGAATGAACTGTACCCGTAGAGGCTTCTCAATGGGAGCAGTGCTGGTCTCTCATACCTCGGCGCCATGAGAGGTGGCTCAATCACACTCACACTCACGGCCACTCTCACGCACATCCACTAACTCACAAGCATGTCCACTCGCACTACCAACCACTCACTAACACTTATGACCATTCCCACTCAACAATTCCTTCACACTCACGTCTACTGACATTAACAACCATTATTCACTCACGCTCATGTCCACTCCCTACATTCACTTTCACTCACCCCTAGCATCGCCTGGGTGGCGCAGGTGTGAAGGTGAATCGCCCGGGGTTCTGTCGAGCTCTTTGCCCAATTTTCACAGTTTCGACGCTCGAAGGAAGTGGTCACTTATCACGCATCTTCGATGTCCCGAACCAGGGTTACGCACGTGTACTTCCGTGGTTGCTGCTGAGACGATGAGTGTTTGTTTAGCCTCAGCTAAGATGCTTGGACACGTTTTTGAACGGTGTCTAAGTAGCAGTAATAAGTTTGCCTTGAAAATGACGTGTCCGTGAGTCTGCATGGATACATTAGAGGCAAGTTGAGACTATGAAATGAGGCGTTGGAAATGGAAAGTGTTTTATGAAAAGATCGAGTGAGTTCCTGTCGAAAAGGGAAATGGCTGGAATGCGCCCCAAATACAGATTTGCCCTGGGGGAAAAGCATCCAAAGAGGAGTGGCCGTTATCAGTCCCCGTAAAACAGCATCTTGGGCTTACTTTGGGGCAAAGTTAAGTGCAGGACTGGCTTCGTTTAGCCAGTGCAGGTATGCCTGAGCGATATATGGACACGCCTGCTGTGGAGTGTGTCGTCTGCGCTACATAATCCCTGTCTGTAGGAAGCTTGAGAACAAGCGCGGTGTTCTCGCTTGAGGCCGGCGCGTGCGGAGACCAGGTGCGCATCTGCGTAGGCATACCGAGTCACAACGATACACCTATAGCTATTACCCTGAAGTCCCCTGCGTCGTTGGTCGAAAATAGTTATAAAACATTAATTCGGCCAAAGTTAGAATACGCATCTGCCATCTGGGACCCCGCTCAACTTAACCTAACTAACTGTATTGAACTTGCCCAAAATCGCGCCGTTCGATTCATCTACTCAAAATACTCATACTCCACCAGTGTTACTTCCCTCAAAAATAATGCATGCCTACCTAACCTCAAGCAACGTCGCACAGTTTCAAGGCTGTGCTTGTACCACAAAATGTATCATAACTTTTCTTACAACTGTCCTATCCAGCCTGCTCATCGTTCTTCAGCCCGCACAAGCCACCAAAATGCCGTTTACCTACCCCCTGCTCGCACCGTGACCCATCTCCATTCCTTCTTCATCCAAACAGCGCGTGACTGGAACAGTCTTCCCACAAGTACCATCCTTCATACAAACCCGGACCATTTTAAGAAAGCCATCGAAAAAAGGTTATTAGCACCAGGTTGCTAGCCCACCCCTCATGTAAAGCCCTCACCCGAGGGCCCTTGAGGTATGTGTAATAAAAAAAAATAGTTTTTCGTGGAATAATGCGCAAGCTGCCAATTTGTCAGCCATTTTGCAGTGCATGCCGTTCTGAAACAGAAGGATCTTAAGGGGGGGGGGGGGGGGGGGGGGCCCTATCCAGAATTCTGGGTGGAAATCATAGTATCCAGTTCAAACGATTCCTCATGCAGTCCAGATATCAGAGGGGGTAAATTGCTGAAATCGGAGAGTGCAAACAAAATATTCCACTTACAATATTGAAAAAACAAAGAGTAATCAAAATATAATTTCACTCGCCCGGTCCCGAATACTGTGCCTTGCATTTTAAATAGGAGGGTTTATGGCGCAAACAAAGACACGGACAAGAGAGACGAAACACACACACACAAGCTGTAACTGTCAACTGGATTTATTCGTCGAAAGCCACATATTTTATAGGCCGAAGGATCGGGACGGAAAAGATGACAAAAAAACAAGGGTTGTGACAGAGCCACCTGTTGATTCGATGGGAAGATAAACGGAAGTGTGATGCCCTTGCCTGCCCACGCATGCGCTCGCGATCTGATGGCTCTGTCATAACCCTTGTTTTTTTCTAATCTTTTCCGTCACGATCCTTCGGCCTATAAAAGCTGTGGCTTTCGACGAATAAATCAAGTTGACAGTTAGCGCTTGTGTGTGTGTTTCGTCTCGTGCGTGTCTTTGTTTGCGCTATAAACCCTTCTACATCAAGAAAAACTACCAACTCGCGCAACAGGAAGGTTTGATGGGCCTTGCACACATGCAGCGGAAGCGTGTATGCAGTTGCTAACTTGCCAGGGCCGCCTGCGTTCCACGTATGTGGTGCAGACGGGGCCTCCTGCTCGTGACCCCCAGAAAGAAATGGAGGGGACACTTAGGGTACGACGCGATAGCGCAATGGGTCCACCTGCCGCGTGGGCTGCCGCTGGGCACCTCCCGCCAGAGCCGCTCGCAACGCCGACACCGGATTTTATGGACGACACGGCTTCCCCGTTTTCGCGTTAAAGGTGCACTGAAAAGGAATCTGAACTCGTCTTTTTGCCGCGGCAACTCCATCTACACGTTCCGAGCATTCTTAGACACCTCGACTTATTGCCCTCTGTGGCCGATTTCCCTAATTAAATCAGATTAACGTCCGGCTCCAGCCTTTTTTTTTTAAATTCTCCCCGTACGATGGGCGGAGTCGACCAACGCGTGGAGTGCCTCTCAGCCAGCTCCGTGGAGGCTTGCCGCTCTGCCATCGGAGGAGTAATACGTTGTAATCCGTAGTAGCAAATAGTCCGCGCGTTTTTTTGTTTCTGCGGGCTTATTTTGCGGCTATATTATCTGCGAATGAAACTATTTACTCACGGAAACCTAAGAAACAAAATAAAGCGAAAGCAAAGCCTCCACGGAGCTGGCTGAAAGGCACTCCACGCGTTGGTCGACTCCGCCCACCGTATGGGGAGACTTCAAAAAAAGAAAAGGCGGGAGCCGGACGTTGATCCGATTTAATTAGGGAAATTGGCCACACACGGCAATAACTCGAAGTTTATGAGAATGCTGGGAACGTGCAGATGGAGTTCCCGCGGCAAAAAAGACGAGTTCAGATTCCTCTTCACTGCACCATCAAGACCTTTTTTTTTTTTGTACACTGAGGACAGCGTGAGGGAGCTTAATTCTGAACCATTTCCTGTTCCAGGAGCAGCCCAGTGTCCAACATGTCGGCACCCATCGACCTATTTATGAAACGTTGTTTCGTGCTTACCTCCCGCCCACTTTTCTACCTCTTGCCCTCACCCCCTGTTTTCTGTTCGCCACATTTTTGGCCATTGTGTCCATCGGACGCTTTTTTACTCGCTGCCTTCGCGCTATCGACAGTTTGAGCAGCAGCCGTCACTTGCAGGACATTTTTAGGCGAAACGAAAGCTGGCGCCCCTACCTTGATTCTTAGCACTTTTCATTCTTCTTTTGTAGGCTTTGCTCAAGCGGTAATGTGACAATACTGAGACGCATAATTTAGATCCCTTTCCCGAAAAGGATGAAGTTCGAACTGGACGTCCAACAAAACAAAAGGGGTGCTGGCAATTTCGTTGCCACCTCATATCCACTGTTGAAAATTGCTGCAATGTTTAGTCACCATCGGCACGAAATAAGTATTTCTGGAGCAGATTAGAACATCGAATGTTACCGCTTCGGCTGTCTCCTTGGCGTTAAAGCACCACCATGTCCGACGCTGTGCATACAAAAAATAGAAACCGCAAGCTTGATGTCGGGCGCAGGGCTCCTTCAAGTACGTGATAGAAACAAGAACCTCAGGCGTTACCAAAAAGTGCGCTTGGATTTCGTGTCGTTTCCGTGCTTCAGCCGAGCCAAATAGGTCAATTTCTTCGCATGGGCAATGGAAGGCCCTGCCGGTTCTGTGTCTAGTTCAATAAACAAATTATACCCAGAGCAGGGCTCTACGTTACATACATCCGGGCACAGTAATGAAATTGGCGGGGGCTTAGCTTTGGTTAAGCCTGGTAGGTTGTGAAAGCAGGTGTTTTATACTGCATATGCAGCGCCTCTAGTGGGAAGAGCGCGGCGCGCCGTGCCAAGCGGCCGCCGTTACCCGACTAGCCGAGTTGGTAGCCCTTCTCTCGCTCCTGGTATGACGTCACGCTATAACGTCACTGTCGCCTCTAGCGGGAGGAGCGCGGCGCGTCGTGACGAGCGGCCGCCGTTACCCGACCAGCCGAGTTGGTAGCCCGTCTCTCGCTCCTGATATGACGTCACGCTGTGACGTCACTAGGCATGATATGACGTCAGGGGTCATTCTGCCAAACGTGCCAAGTGGCCGCCGCTACGCGAAAGGCCATTCTTGGGAGTAGTATTGCTTTCGCAATAAGACCTACGTGCCCACTCCAGTGCTCGAGATCCCACTTTACGCTAGTTGTTGGTGAGAAGCAAGCAGTGATTGTTTCAGCCAGAAGCATTGGTACTCTGCGAGTATGAGCTCGAGCCATGTTGAAGCCGCGAAAAAAGTGACAAGAGCAGTGGCAATGCGAAATTCGATCAAAGGGTCCGACAGCCCCCAGCGGCTCATTGCACCTGCGGAGAACCTGCGCCCATGCCAGCGGTGAACTATTAATGCAAACGGTAAGGAAAGACTGCCGTTCCCGCGCCAGTGAATCCTCTGTTTCGCGCGCCCAAAGATACCAGCATGATGCCTTATGCTGCCTCGAGCGCGCTTGGCAGCGAATATTTGCGTCCGTCAGCCGTCAACAACATGAAACAAAAATTCAGGGGGCACTTTGGCTCTCTAAAGTGCTGCAAGGCGAAAGCGTTTCCTGGCGCACTGCTTTTTCATATTTTATTTTTATTTCATTTTTCTTGATTTTTGTTCCTTTTCTTAGATTAATTTTTTATTTAATTTTTAATTTTTGTTTCCTTTCATATTTTTGCTGTTTTATTTTATTTTATTTATGAAACCCATGCATTCACTAGATGCGCCTTTATTCATGCTCAAACCCTGAGCCTTCGTGGTGGAGTGGTAGCGTCTCCACTTCAAAGGCCCTGGGTCGATTCCCAACCTCGAGACAGTTTGTTTTAAGTAGTGACGCCGAAACGCGGACACACTTGCGAACATTCCTTGGTGACGACAGTATGAGGCATTGAAGGCTTTCGCCTTAATAGCTAAGCAGATACGATCGTCGCGAAGCACAAGTGACAAACTTCGTTGTCGCGTCCACCCGCCATTCACATCCACTCGCCACGCACGACCTCTCACAGCCACTCACATCGACTCACAACCACTCACTCAGACTAATGACCATTCACACTCACATCCGCTCACTCGCACTCACGCTCACATCTCCGGTGGGCTCGGTGGCTGTACACGACACTTCCAGCTAAGTTCATCGTAGCAGTCACTTGCATGTTACCCGCTCTGCTGACTTAGCACTGCGGTGTTCCTTCGAGACATGCACCAGAGTGGAACAAAAGTGAATTGGGCGCCGGCTTCTTGACTGTCATCGCTGCTGCAACACGTGCACAAGCATCATCTCTGGATGCCTGGGAGCTCAATCGACGTTGGGCGGTCCAACCGACAGGGACAGCGGTCCACCACCAGCATATATAAGGACAGCGACCTTCGGCAACACTCTCTAGGCTCATTGGATGCGCCACGTCACTGCCAGTTAATCCTAAGGTTTTCGCCATGCGGGTTAGTAGAACGGAATCGCTTTCTAAAAAATCCAGTAACTGCACTTTGATACAGCTACCGAACCCTCAGATCTGCCTTTCCATCCTAAATGAACGCGTATCCGTGATTCATTCATTGCTGTTATTGTCAGGAGACATTGAAACCAACCCCGGCCGTAACGATAATGCCGCCGTACTAAGTGAAGAGCAGAAATTAAGTGCGGCTCAGGACAAACTAATCATGGAAATACAAGATTTGAAAGACCAACTCCTAGCTACAGATAAGAAAATAGTTGATCTGAGCCAAAAGATAGCCGAAGCAGAAAGTCAATATGAAAACCTAGTGGCACTGCAAATGGAAATTGACAGCGTCTGAATTGATACGGCTCAAACTACCTTGCTCATATGATGTTTAGAAAACCGTATTGATGACTTAGAAAACCGATCCCGACGCAACAAACTAATATTTTGTGGTATATGCGATACAAAACCGTCGGAAACCTCTGCCCAATCGGAATACCTAATCACTGAATAATGCAATAGCCTTTTAAACATAAATGTAGGCACAAAAACAGTAGAACGCGCTCATCGCATGGGCCGCCACTCTGACAGCACAACCGTCCAATCATCGTAAAGCTCACATCCCACAAAACTAAAAAGCTTATCTTTGCTAATGGACGCAAGTTGAATGGTACCGATTTTAGTAAGTAAGGCTTTTTGACGGGCTAGTTGGTACATATTCCTATTTGAAAGGCTGTGCGCTAAAAAGACGTTCACGTTAACTCGTTCGCTTCTCTATGTTTTAGTGTCCTTTTAGATCTTTTAATGTGCTTGTATTTTATTTGCCGCCCTTTACACGGCTTTTATCCCCATGTTTCACTTGTTCTTTTCTTTGTTATAAATTTCGTCATGTTGTTAGGCATTTTTTACGGCGTTATCCTCTGTTTTAGTGTCATCTTTCACACAGCTCTATTTTCCCATGTTGTTATGCATTGTTATCAGCCGATATGAATCCCCCTTTTTTACCTTACCTCGGCCGGTGTTTGATATGTTCACATTCTTGGGTTTCTTATCATCTCACTTAGATATGCATTTTTGCGCTCTCTTTTGTTTAGTTGTTGAGTTCACGCTCCGTCACGCAGGTCATCTCTGGTTATCAGCGGATATATAAGTGCGCCTGGCTTCTTTTGTCGTCATTAAAGTTGAAAGTTGCGCATCTTTCCTGTCGTCTCTATCCGTTTTCCTGTGAACATCTTTTTAGCGCACAGCCTTTCAAATACGATATTAGTATTGGTGAAGATATTTACTGGCCTGTTAGAAGTGCAAGATGAGTGGTTGGGCAAGTTGGTTCACTGTAGCGTAAAGATGGGTTGCGTAAACGGGACAATCACATGGAAGAAGACGGAACAAAGGCACTGCACTTGTCCAGTCTTCTTCCAGGTGATTGTTCCTTTTGCGCAACTCATCTTTACGCTGTTAGAACTGCTCGCAAACATCTTTTGGCGTTTGCAAAAGAGAAATGAGTAGCTTCCGCCCTTCCCTTAAAAGTCCTCGTCATTGGTTCCAAGCGCGATTACTGCGACGCATAATCTGAAGCAGTAAAAAAAATCTCATAGCTATCCTCTCGTGTTACCAGAGTAAGAACCTCTTCTCATCCTACGCCTCAGCACAACCTTTCATTTTCCGTAATCTTTTTAAACATTCGTAGGTTTCTTCTGAAACGTGATTCCGCATTGAACCTCATGTCCTTATCCGATAGTAGCCTACTCATCCTAACAGAGGCTTGGTTCACCAACTATGTCAGCGTCCATGAAATACATAGAAACTTTCCCGGTTTTGACACTTGTCGCAACGATCGTAAATAAACAAGAGGTGGCGGTGAAGGGGGGGGGGAAGGGGGGGAGAGAGGTGTTAATAGCAGCAAGTCAACAGTTATCATGTCCGTCAATTAACCTTCCTTCAGATCTGGAAATTATCTAGCTTCTCATTGGGGCCTCGCTCCATACAGTACTTGGTGTCTGCTTGGCGTCTGCTAGCGCACTCCAAACAGTAATCCTGATTTCCGCACAAAATTAAATAAAATACTGTGCGACGTTGCTACATCACACACTAACGCGCATATTCTATTAATCGGTGACTTAAACTTTCCAAACGTTGATTGGTGTGCCCAAATGCCTGCTAACACTGAAAATAATTTTCTTGACGTGTGTCTTGATTCTAACTTTACGCAACTCATTATGGAGTCGACACGTGCTGTAAAAGACTCCGCCAGTATTTTAGACCTGATGCTAACAAACAATCCTGAAAGCCTAACCTACATTTGTTTCTTACCAGAGATCAATGATCACAAGGTAATCCATACCACATTTTTGTTTGCTCCAACACCACGTCTCACTTACAAAAAAACTACCACTCTGTGCGACAAAGGTCTATAAAACCATATATAATGAACTGCCTTCCTTCCGTCTTTTGAAGCATCATTTCATAACAGATCTCCTGAAGACAACTGGCTTATCTTTAACACTAAGGTAAACGAATTAACAAATTCATTCCGAAAACCACTTTTCATGAAACTCGCCGCAAACTATGGTTCCAGAGATTCATAAAACTAATAGAAAAAAAAAAAAAAAGATTTTCGCGGAGGGGTGGAGGGACACATTTGGCAGACCATTCGAACTGCAGAGCGTGCGGGCCGCGGCTGAAGGAGATAAAGATACTTGGCAGAGGCGGTGATAAGACGGCACGTGAATTATTCGAAGCCTTTCACATCAGGAAGATGGGGCATGACTGTGTGAATGACACGTCAGTTAATCTTTTGCAGGCAGAGTACAGATATCTTGAGCACGCATTGTGAAATGACGATGTGTTTCTTTACTGCGCATGTCTCGTTTTATGTATATATTTTCGCTCTCTTACCTGCGAATAAATCAGATGAAGTTAGCGCCTGTCCTGTGTGTTTCCTCATTTCCTCCTCTTGTGTGCGTGTTCTTGTGCGCCTAAATTCACTTCAGTGTAAGCGGAGCCAAACGTAGACTGGGCACTTCAGCATGGAATAAATACTACGCAGCCGAAAAAGCTTATCTAGCAGCCATCCGTGACGCAGAGCACTCTTTTTTTCCGAAATGATTCGCCTAACATCCTACGTCACAGCGCAGAAAAGTTTTGGAAAATAATGCAGCCCCAATGGCCCCGTCAAATTATCTCACTAACAAATGTGATGCAATAATCGCAGGTGCTGACAGTGCTGGCATGTTCAAAGACGCGTTTCCTTCTGTATTTACCATGGGGGGGGGGGGGGGGGAATATGACTGTGCAGCCTGCTCGTGGCCCCCCCGCCACCGAATACGGGCCGGTGTAGTTTCGGCTACTAGGCTTTGTTTCGGTGCAATGCCAGCAGTGGGGATGGGATGGCCGGGACCCATCCTCTGGGGATGCAAACCCCCAATGGGAGTGGCAGCGACTCCCAGACGACTGTGAGGGCCAGTCGTGCACGTGAGGTCCGATGCCTGAGTGGAGGCAGGCCTGGGTTTATACTCAGGTTGGACCCACGAAATCCGGCCCGGAAGGCATGTCAAAACGCCAAAAGGTTTTCAAATACATGCTACCTTCCTTCCTCTGCGCGCGGGGGCGTGCAAGTCTGGCTACCGACGCGTCGGTTTCTGGTTACGGAGAAACCAGGTCCGCGCGGGGGTTCATAGTGGCCAGGCTCTGAGGACCGCCGCCTCGGGGAAGCGGCCTTACGGCCGGCCGCAGGCTTAACCGCCTGCGGGATGCCGGGGATGAGGGCTTAGTACTGCCTCGTAAGAGTTGGTTGGTTTGGTTGGTTTATGGGGTTTAACGTCCCAAAGCGACTAAGGCTATGAGAGACGCCGTAGTGGAGGGCTCCGGAAATTTCGACCACCTGGGGTTCTTTAACGTGCACTGACATCGCACAGTACACGGGCCTCTAGAATTTCTCCTCCAAAGAAATTCTAGCCGCCGCGGCCGGGATCGAACCCGCGTCTTTTGGGTCAGCAGCCGAGCACCATAGCCGCTGAGCCACCGCGGCGGCCCTCGTAAGAGTCTGGCGAAAACCGAAGATGTGTGGAGTACCGGTGGAGTAGACCCGGGTCATCTCATCCTAAGCCACGTTCTTGGTTAGTGGCCCGGTCGCCCAGCCTTGAACACTCTCTCCTCTGTAGGAGAAGAGTAAGCTAGGGGAGGAAATAAGTGCATGGATGGTTGGAGGAAGCACAGATGGACCCCCAGGAGCGACCAGTTCTGAGGCCGCGAGGCCGTTGACGTTCTGGACCTCCACTGGCTCGGGACTATCACACATACTTCCGGTGTCCGAAAAACCGCTAAAAACCTTCGACGGCTAGTAGCCGGCAGGTGGGAAAGGCCTTCTAGCGTGCGATGAGGAGCCCCAGGTAGCTACTGACCCCGTGTTAGGTTTTCCTGTCTCCGACGGTCGGAGCCCGTTGCGTATGGTGGGTGGTCGGGCATCCCGTGAGTGGGGCCGCACCATTGGGCAATCTCGATGCTCTCCCTGCCCTGGCCAGGCGGGCCAGTAATGGAGTCAAGATAATTGAAGGATCAGAGCAAAAAACTCGCTGTCCCCATTCCCTTCCCACGTCCCATTTCCCTTTCCGCTACTTCCCAGGGGAGGTCAGGGGAGCCTCCCCGGGCCCGCTCTCTCGGCTGTGGGTCGCTAATGTAGCATTTTCCCTATTATTTTATTTTTCCACCCACGGGTGGTCAAATTACAACTTGCCTACGGGCCTCCTCTTTTATTTTACAATTGGGTTAAGCCTGTTGTGTGTAAACGGTGCAGGCAGGGGCCTATTATTTTTATTTCCTTTTCGGTTGCCCCAACCTATTCAATGTATTTACCATGTATACCGGCATACTTTCTGCGTCTACCCTTCCCAGAAACATAACGAATAACATGCCGGCCAAAACGTTCTCTGTTGATTGTATCGTTTCCCAAATTCAAAATATCAAACGCTGACCATCAGCCGGCATCGACGAAATCAACTCGAAAGTGTTAAAGAATATCAAACGTACCTCTGCAAAATTTTTGTGCCTCGCATTTTCGCAGTCATCGTCGACAGGTATATTGCCTCACATCTGGAAGGTGGGAAGGCCGTTTCCGTCCCGTCTAGAGGTCAGGTAATAAAAATTCCCCTTTGTATTATCGTCCCATCTCACTAACCAGCGTGCCGTGCAAAATCATGGAACATGTCATATACTCACAAATCATGGACTTCTCAGATACAAGTAGCTTTTTTCATCAATCACAATAAGGACTTAGGAAAGGATTTCCATGCGAAACACAGCTGGCACTTTTTCTACATTACCTGCATGCAAATCTGGATTGTAATCTCCAGACTGACGCTGTATTCTTACATTACGTTAAAGCATTCGATAAAGTATCGCACTGATGCTAGCTGCTAAAACTTTCCCTCTAAAATTTGCACCCTCATATCTTACAGGAGTATAGACACCTAATTTTGGTGGCATGTTTTATTATCTACAATGATGCAGAAGACACTACTATGCATAAATCACCACGTGGTATTGGCGTACGGCCACTAAATTATTTACAACTGAATTTTGCTGTTTCGGACTCGGTTTGAACAGCCAAACGATGGCTGTGACGTCAAGAGTGGTTATACGTCACATGAGGTATGGAAAAAAAATTGATATAATAGCTGTTTCATCATTTAAATTCACTACAGTGCAGAAACCAGCCATCCTCAAGACCCGGATTGACAATGACCACAGAAGCAGCGATCATATTGCAGTTTTTTCATGACTCACGTGACCTATAACCACACTTTGACGTCACAGTCATCGGTCGGCTGTTGAAACCGAAACCGAAACAGCATGAAAAAGGCATTCGATTATAAATTATTTAGCGGTCGTCGGAGAATTCCACGTGGTATTTCATGTATAAAAATGCCTTACGCATCATTACAAACAAAAAACGCGCACCTAAAAGTCAGGTGTCTATGCTCCTTTAAGATAATTATAACGGTTTTTTACTAATCGTACTCAATCTGTGCTTATTAACAGCCAGTTGTCTAGCCCCCTGCCTGTGACCTCAGGTGTCCTACTGGGATGCGTCCTGGGTCGTCTTCTGTTCTTAATATACATTAAGGATATACCCTTGCATGTGTCTTCCTCAATCCGCCTGTTTCATTACGACTGCGTCATTTACAGTACAATAACCACCATCTCAGACAAAAATGCTCTTCAGACTGACCTTGGAGATTCGCCAGTGAGCACGCGCTAAGCACACACAAATTCGTCTTGTGTCGTCGACGTTCAATAGGTTCGTAGCAATATGAAAAAAAAACAAAGTAAAAAATTAGGAGGACGCTTATGTGGTGGTGAAAATATTTTCATGAAATCGTTTAGGATGTTGTAGCGGCGGGTGGAGCTCTCAGTCCGGAACCCCATTGGCGTAGGCTGCTGTCCGGGCTCTTTCGATGAGTTGCTTTTGACTCTTCTCATCCGAGCTGGTCAGAGCTGCCTCCCACCCCTCCTGCGTTGGCTGGCTATTGACAGTGACTGCCTGATTTCGTTGGCAGGCCCATACCTTATGGTACAGGTCTGCCTTCTCCCCGCAGAATTTGCAGTGTGAGTCAAATGACTCCGGGTCTATTGCGTGTAGTCTGCGTGGGTTGTTGTAAGCGTTGGTCTGTAGCTTTCGGAGGTGTAGTTCCTCCCCTTTGTACAGTGTCTTAGCCAGTGCATCCTTGTGGAATCGCTTTCTATCCGTCTCCAGAGTTTTTTAGTGTATTTTGTGGGTGCATTGCGGGGACGCCGCCCCGTCATACGGCGATGGATGTGGATCCTCCTGGGCATCCGACCAGACTGCCGACTCCTTCCTCGAGTTCTTCGAGGAAGCGTTGCAGCCTTCCGAGTGACCCCTACAGCGAGGATACCATAGAGTACTTCAGCGAGGACAGTAGTGAAGGTGAATTTGAGACATACCTCAGTCGCAGGACCAAAAGAAGACTATTAAGAGCCAGCTGTTCATCGAGCCAGTCCACGGTGAAGACAACTGGCCAAGCATCGAAGCATACTATTCTCATCCTGCCTGCGCATCGATCCCACAACATGAGGCGGTTTAACAGGCAAGCTCTCTCAGTGCAACTTGAGGCCCTTCTGCCGAACGATTAAAGACGTTCGCGTGAACTCGCGCAAAAATGTTGTTGCTGTTGACGTCCATCATGCGCCAGCACTCGAATCCCTGCGGGCCATACTGAACTCGGAGGCATGTCGGTCCGTACAGTTATCCCGCTCGGCGAGGACGTTTCTTCTGGCGTCATCTATGACGTCGATGAGACAATCACGCAAGAAGATCTGCGTATACTTGTGAAGCCAGGAAACGAAGGCACCGTGATTCTCCGAGTTTCACGTCTTGGGAAATCTCGCTGTGCCAAGATTGTCTTCAAAGGCGACAGCCTTCCGTCACATGTGAAGGTAGGCCTTTTTCGTCACGCAGTACGGCCATTCATACCAAAGCCCCTACAATGCACGAATTGCATGAAACTGGGCCATGTTAGCGGAGTCTGCGGCAACGCGAGTGTGTGTTCCCGGTGTGCCGAGCCTCATGATTCTGAGACATGCACAGCACAAATTCTCAGGTGTTCAAACTGCAACGGTCCCCATGAGGCCTCATCTAGAGACTGCCCGCGGCTAAAAGAAGAGCGTGCTGTCCTAAGACAAATGGTCCGAGACAACTCGACGCACCGCGAAGCCGCCGCGATCGTTCGCAAGAGACGTGCCCGACGCAAGAGGAAATCCAGAGAGGCTATTGCCAATGACAGCCGCAACGACGCGCTGTTGGCGCCTGCTTCTCACCCTCCTCCACCTCCTGTTCCACCTCGCCCCAGTGTGCTCCGTCCGCCCTCTGTGGACAAGGGTGGCCAGATGTCATCAGGTTCCGATCCTCGGCCAGCGCTTCCGCCATTATGTCCTCCTGAGGCCCCTCCACGTAAGCTCCCATCGTTGAGCACGTCGGCCGCTGCAGACGGGCTCCCGGAGCAAGACCGCCAAACCCTCGTGATTTTAAAGACCATGGTCAACGCAATTCGGCCTCTCCTACAGGCTCTGCAATCCCCAACTGCTCGAAGCGTTTTACTAGTGCTGGACTCCCTGGGTTGAGCACTTCAAGGACTTTAATCCATAATGGCTGGCCACCTTCCCACCTTTCGTGAGGAAGTCAGAGGCGCCACGATCTTCCAATGGAACGCAAGAGGTCTGAGGTCGCGAATGTCAAGTTTTCGTCCTTACGTATTCACTAACTACTTCCCGATATTGGTAATCTGCGAGCCCAAATTATCAGAAGCAATCAGGCTCTCCGGGTACGAATCTTTTTTCGCCCCTACATGCGGGGAGCGCAGCCAAGTCTTGGTATGCCTCCGCACTGACATGACGTATGTTTGCTGCCCAGTTCCACCTCACAATGACAATCAATACGCGTGTTTCTTAAGACAAAAACGCTAGAATTCACGCTGATTGCAGCATATGTGTCACCCTCCTCTCAATTAGACTGCGAAAGGCTGAAGGCCATCATAGAAGAAACCCGTGCTCCTTGGATCATTACTGGCGATTTTAACGCCCACCATTTGCTATGGGGAAGCACCAGAATTAACGCCAAAGGAAGGCATCTGGCGTTAGTTGCTTCCGACAATGATCAGTATGTTATGAATGACGGCAGTCCGACATACCTGCGCGGCTGTCACGACAGCAGCTGCCTGGACCTGGCATTAGTTTCAAGGTCGTTGCACCGGAGTGCTCGCTGGTTTTGTGATGTGGAGACCCATGGAAGTGACCACATTCCTACCTACCTCAAAATAAACGGCCTTGGTGCGTCCACCCCAGCCCAACTCGCGCGAATCGACTGGGCAGTTTTTCGAAAACATATGGAGGAGACGAGCAAAGAAGCCCTCACTGGCAGGCTGGAGCACACTATAGCTAATGCTATGAACGTTGCGAGAGGTCACATCACGTCCTCAAGAATTTGCAGTGATTTGATATTGAACTAGAACGCCTGCGTGCTCTTTGGCGGCGAGCAGAAAAGCGATACAGACGAACCAAGTGCTTAAATGATCTACGGGAGGCGAGACGTACGCAGAAAAAAATCAAACGAAGAATGGATCAGCTGGCGAACGAGCGCTGGAGGTCCTTTTGTCAGCACTTGGATCCCCGCAAGCCCATGTCCCTCATATGGCGTACTGTGCGGGGCCTCCGTACGCGTCCGCAGCAAAGACAACCATTCTATGCGTTGGCTGTCTATCAAGATCGACAGCAGTCTCAGGTAGCAACGGACTACTGCAGGAAAATTGCTGGTGCAGCAACTGCTTGGAGTTCCCGGCGTGTTCCTCCTGCCTCACGGGTCTCAGGCACGAATGCCCTTTTTTCTCGCGAGGAACTCGACGCTGCTCTTGCAGGATGTCGGCGTTCGTCTTCACCAGGGCCAGATGGAATCACATATGCTGCGCTGTCCCACCTTGGCCACGACGCGCGAGAAGAGCTCCTCAAACGTTGCAACGACTCTTGGCTCGACGGTGCTGTTCCTCAAGAATGGAAATCGAGTCGATTGATACCCCTATTAAAACCAGGGAAATCTCCACTCGAGCTCTCATCGTATAGGCCAATAGCTTTGGCCAGTTGCGTAGGAAAGGTCATGGAGAAAATGATTTTGTCGCGCCTTGAGTGGTACCTCGAACACTACAAAATATACCCTGACGCTATGGCCGGCTTCAGGCGGGGTCGCTCTTCTATTGACAACGCCGTTGATCTCGTATCCACGGTTCAACAGAAGTGATTGAAACGTTTGTCAGTGGCACTCTTTCTGGATGTAAAAGGTGCCTACGACAACGTGACCCATGAGGCCATCCTTGATGCGCTGGAAACTGTGGGCATCGGTGGTCGGATGTTAACGTGGATAGAGAGCTATCTGTCCAAAAGATCATTTTTTATCCAGTGTGAAGATGGCTCGACGCCTGCGCATTACACCTACCGTGGCGTGCCCCAGGGCGGTGTCCTTAGCCCTACATTGTTTAATCTGACTCTCATCGCCCTCCCTGAGAACCTCCCCAACACCGTCGAGGTGTGTATGTACGCCGACGACATCTGCATTTGGGCCTCCTCTGTGACGCGTCTCCAGGTGCGTGCAAGACTTCAGCGGGCAGCAACGATCACTTATTCCTATCTCCAGAAGCAAGGTCTCAGCGTTTCACCGGAAAAGTGCGCGCTAGTGGCATTTACACGTAAATGTATGACTCCATATCCGGTACGCATCGATGGTCAAGTCATTTCTTACAGCAAATCTCATCGTTTCCTAGGGATCCTGATCGACCGCAATTTATCATGGAGCCCGCATTGCACTCTACTGAAAAAAAGCTAACATCTATCGCTCATTTACTTCGATTTCTGGGTGGAAAACCATGGGGCTCGTCGGTCCAGTCAATGCTGGAGTTGTACAGAGCTCTATTTCTGGAATGCTTGCGGTACAGTACACCTGCACTCTCAAACACGTGCAAAACTAACATGCGTGCCCTCCGGTCAGTGCAGGGGCAGGCCCTTCGCACATGCCTAGGTCTTCCTCGGGGCGCATCAACACTGGGTAGCATTGCACTCGCCAAATACCACCCGATCTCTACTTATATTGTCCTAGACTGCTTGTGAATGCACATACGTCATATTTCAAGGATTCCACAGCATCCCCTTGCGCCTCTGCCACTACAGAGACTACATTCTGCATTTGCAAAGGTGATAACGACGCAACAGTCGTCGATCCCACAACAGTTCAACCCAGCAGCACTACCTCCCTCTCCTCTGTGGTGTATGCGGCTCCCATGTGTGCGCCTTGCTATTCCGGGGATAGTGACGAAGTCAAATTTATCGACGACAGCCATTAAGCAACTGACACTGTCCATGCTCCACTTCGAATATTGGGACCGTACTCACGTCTATACGGATGGATCAGTAACCTCTACTAGTTCTGCTTGCGCTGTGGTCGTTCCTGCGCGACAGACTCAAATTCACCAACAAATTTCGTATCAGACTACCTCTACTGGAGCAGAGTTGGCCGCACTTCTTGCGGCGGTACAGTAAATCTCACAACAGTCACCTCAAAAATGGGCTGTTTTCTGTGATTCAAAAGCTGCCCTACAATGTCTTCAATCGGCCTTGAGACATAGCGACCATGAGCAACTTGTAGCGGAGATACGATATCTGCACCACCAGGCAATCGAACAAGATCATGAAATCATCTTCCAGTGGGTACCAGGCCATAGCGGCATTGTTGGTAACGTCTTAGCTGACGATGCTGCTCGATCGGCTCACGATACAACCAACACTGTCCACATACCACTGACAAGAGCTGACGCAGCAAGGCACCTTCAACTGCTCGCCCGAAACCTGACTGTAACGTCGTGGTCTGCCCCTGGAGGTTGGACACCCCGCTCGCATCACTTCAACCTCGTGCTCCAACATCATATACCATTCGGCCTCCCCCGCGGTGATACTACGCTGTTGTGCCGCCTGTGGCTGGGAGTGGCGTTCACAAACGCCTATTCCCATCTCATCGCAATGGATGACTCTCCAGCGTGTGACCAGTGCGGTTGTGACGAAACGATCAGCCACCTCCTCTGTGACTGCCCTCGTTTTGAGCGAGAGCGCGGTTTCGTAATTGCTTCTCTGCTCCGCTTGGACTCGCGTCCTTTAACAGAGTGCAACGTTCTGGGGCCTTGGACACAACCTTCCGCACAACGGAAAGCGGTGAAAGCGCTCCTGAATTTCTTAAGGGACTCGGGGTTGCATTCCCGCCTATAATCTGTAAGTTTTAAGTGCGCGCCCTCTGTCCCTGTAACATAGTGGTCGCTGGACACTTAAAAACTCATTTCATTGCTGCTCTTTTTCCGTTTTTCCCCTTTGTTCCCCGCCCCAAGTGTAGGGTAGCCAACTGGGCATCGCCTGGTTAACCTCCCTGCCTTTCCGTCCTTTTCTCTCTCTCTCTCTCTTAAGTGATGAATTATGTCGTTATAAGTTAGTAATGGGGTAGGAGGTTCCACGGCATCCGCAATGGGTGCCCGGGGGAGAAATGCTCGTGCTGAGGCATGTGCGCTCTCGTTCCCTGGGATGCCCTGGTGACCTGGTACCCATATTAAGTGTGTGTGTGGGTTGGTAGCCACGGCTGTAGCTATCTTGCAGGATTTTAGCTGCTAGTGGTGCGATCCTGACCCTGAGGTAATTGGGATACACCGTCTGTGAATCTGTAAGAATGTATTCCGAGGTAGTGCGTGTTGCAACTAAAGCAATCGCCACTTCTTCCGCAGCCAGTATGTCCAGGCTAGCCAGTACTAGCCCGTCCATTGTGTTATTTTGGTGCACTATCGCGACAGCCGTCATTCCCTGCTCGGGACCCGCAGCATCGACATAGAACATGCTCTCCCTTTTCACAGCTTCGGCTCGTGCTTGTCGTCTTGACTGGTGGAAATCGGGGTGCATATTCCTGGGTAGTGGAGCTGCCTTGAACTGTCCTCTCCATTAGGCTGGAATTTCGTTTTTAGCGTCTAGCTGTCGGAGGCAATTGATGTTTAAATCACCGAGGACTTGTCGGCCAGTCCGAGTAGTGGAAAGCCGTACCACCTGCGCCATGAGGTGTGCCTCTATTAACTCGTCTATCGTGTTGTGCACTCGCAGTCGTAAGAGCCGACCCGTCGATGTCGCAAGAGGGAGGCCCCAGTGCCTTCTTGTAGGCTGTTCTGATTATGACATCTAGGTTCCTGATGTCACGCTTCTTGAAGCGCAGGTAGGGTGCTGCGTAGACGACGCGGCTTACGACGAAAGCCTGCACCAGTCGCAGAGTATATTCTCGCATCCCTGATTTCCGCGTTGTTATCCTGACGATCATCCTGGCGACTTGCTCGCTCACGAGCCGGAGTTTCTGGAGGGTGAGGTGGTTGTTGCCGTTGTTATTTATGTACAGACCTAGTATCTTGAGGGTCTGAGCTTCCTTGATGGGCGAGTTGTCAACGCGGATGTTGATGGTGTCCTGATTATTGCGTTGACGGAACACTGAGTTCAGATTTTTTGGGAGAGCAGGTTAGCCCACACGCCCTTGCTTAATTTTGAACTGTTGTTGCCGCTGTTTGTAGTTGTTCTCCCATCATGGGACGCTTAAGCTTCGCCTTAAGAGTAGACGCGATAGCGCCTTCTCCTCCTTTTTCATCTTCTCATTCTGTAACATAGCCGCGGCCGACAGGCCACGGCAGGAACGGAACGAGCGTACACGCCTGGGAACGAGACAAGCGAAAACCAACGTTTATTGCAACAGAGGGTGATTATATAGTATTCCAGGGGAGAGAGGAAATGGAAAGGGGGGACATGGCGAGGTAGAAAGAAAACTTCACGTCTGCGCAGTGTGTAGCCCGCACAATGACACAGCGGCCGATACAACACTTCTTCCTCCTAAAATCGGTCAATGGTTTCCTCGTCCTCGTCGAGCGGCGTAAGGCTTGAGCGGGTTCGCTTGGCACTACTGCTCCGGAGGACGGAAGTGCCGGGAATGCGCCGTCAGCATGATGATCCCCAACTGCAGGCGGCAAAGTAGAACCTTCCAGTTTCATATCGAGCTGTGATGCGGATTCCTCTGGCCTGAATGTAGCGCCGTCCGGGCGCGCGTCTTCCGCATGTCGGGTGACTGTTTCTGTAGCGCCGTCCGAGCGTGCCTCTTCCACAGTGTCGGGTGACTGCGTTTCTGCATGCCGAAGACGTACCTGGTCCACGTGCCGCCGGACAATTGCTCCAGGTGTTTCTACTGTAACCATTCTGGTCCCAGAAGTACGTAGATGTCACATGCCCTGGTATCCATTTGTCTCCTGTCCCATAGTTGCGAACGTGCACACGGCTCTTTAGTTGGGGCAGCCACTCCTAGCTTACACCTTCAAAGACATCGTTTTACTCTATCAATCTGGCCATGGTCTTTATCCCCGCCCGTGTAAAGGTCTGTCAAAGGCGGAGGAGTGGCTTCTGCTGCGCCTGTATACTAATACTTTGCTGTGCCCGGCAGCTCTGAAACACTTCGACCCTTCTTTCTCGGGCAGCTGTCCGCACTGTGCGAAGAAGTCTTCGGACATCTACCACATGGTGTGGGCCTGCCCCTCCAACCCTGCTATCTCCCCTCACCCCAACCCCACCCGGGAGGACTGGGAGGCGACCCTGCTCGGCTGCTCTGACCTGCAGGCCCAACGGGCCTTGGTCGCGCGAGCCTGGGCGGCGGCCGATGCCACTGGGGTCCCGAACTAGGGACCTCCACCTAGTATTTGTAAGGGCTGGCCCCCTCTGGGTCAGCTCATGCATAACCTCCTGTATTATACCTGTACATAAATGTTTTCCACCACCTCCTGGCTGTCCAACGGTGCGTCTCCACTACCCTTCGGGAAACACGTATCCAGGCGCGATCTAATCTGGTATCCTAGAAGCATCTCTGATGGCGACTTGCCGCTCTTCTGGGGCGTCCTTCTGTAATTGAGCAGTAGACGCATAAGTTTGTGCTCCAATTTGCCAGGCCTCAACTTCCGGAGACCATCTTTCACCGTTCGGACTGCTCTTTCGGCAGCCCCGTTAGATTGCGGGTGGAAGGGGGCGGTCCTAACGTGGGATATGTTGTTGTTCTCAACAAATGTTGCAAATTCACGACTAGTGAATTGTGTTCCGTTATCGGAAACGATCGTTCTTGGCACGCCATATCGGCTGAATATGTCCCGCAAACAGTGGATTGTGGCTGTCGTGGTAGCGTGCTTCAGAGGGATTGCTTCTATTCACTTGGTGTGCGATTCGATTAGCACAAGCACCATCTTGCCTTCTACCGGTCCGGAAAAATCCACATGGATGCGCGACCACTTCTCAAACGTTTGTGGCCAGCTTGCTGGTAGAGCGGCTGGCGGCATGGGCAAATTGTCGATGCAATTCTTGCACTGAGCCGACATTCCGGCAAGGATCTGAATAGTCTGCGTGCTCAGTGCAGCCACAAGTGCTTTTTTCTTACTTGACTCAGCGATGCCATTTGCTTCGAAATACGCCTCCACTTTGATCAAGTACGGCTTCCACTTATCTGTGCTTTCGTCGAAGCTCGGGAGCATCTGGAAGGCCATGGAAGTCGCTGGCAGTGCTGTCTTCAGGGCCGGAGTGTCTGGGTCTTCCTTGACAGCGTGGGTGCCGTTTTGACTCGTCGCCACTGTAACATAGCCGCGGCCGATAGGCCACGGCAGGAACGGAACGAGCGTACACGCCTGGGAACGAGACAAGCGAAAAGCAACGTTTATTGCAACAGAGGGTGATTATATAGTATTCCAGGGGAGAGAGAAAATGGAAAGGGGGGACATGGCGAGGTAGAAAGAAAACTTCACGCTTGCGCAGTGTGTAGCCCGCACAATGACACAGCGGCCGATACAACACATTCCTTTTCTTTCTCACTTCTAAACTTAAGTTGCAGTCATAGTTCGTTCGCACATTGTTCTCGAGAAACCCGATGCCACGAACGCTAGCATAGCTTCCGCGCCCAACGAACGGGCAGCAAGCCGCAAGCTTCGTGGTGAACGCGCCTCGGATGTGCGCTGCGTTGCTCGCCGCTCACCGCGTGATTCCTGAATCCCCGCACTACCCCAGTGCGCCCGAACGAGAGGCGTACATTGCGAGGAGGAGGGAGTGGTTTTAGTGGACGCTGCCTGATGGCGCCACGTGCGCGCCAAGCGAAGAGCAAAAGTAGCGAAAACGTACATACATTGCAACCGAAGTAGCCAGCGAACAAAGTCAAAACGAAAACGTACAACACAAAATCGATTACAAAGGCAGAGAACCGGTAATGACATCGAACTTAGCAGTGAACGAAGGTATAAACTTGGCCCAAAACATAGATACATGTGAGCCCTATGCTTCATTCAGAGCTTGTAATATTAAATTCAGCAATTCGCAATTGACAACGTAAGCAAGTAAACCATTCCACTTATCGATGGCATGGAGAAATAACGAGTATTTAAAAACATTAGCTTTACGTGAAAACGCAGCAAAAATTTTAGAATGGTAGGCGCGTGTAGGGTAGCGAGATATGTGCTCAACAAGAATTCCTTCGTCTATTTTTATTTTATTGTGATAATAGAAGAAGAAAAACTTTAATTTTTCGCGATTACGACGCGTTGCCAGCTGTTCATGTCCTGCGGTTTGCAGTAGTACTGTTGGGGAAATATTCCAAGTGTAACCATTAAAAACAAGCCTGGCTGCTTGCGTTGGACATTTTCTATTTTAAGTTTGTTAGTTTCGGTCCAGGGATCCCACACTGCCGCAGCATATTCTAACACTGGCCGAACAAACGTTTTGTAAGCTAAAAGCTTTATTGCTTGTGTGGAGTGAGCCAGCGTTCTTTTCAAATAGTGCAGTTGTCTTAAGACTTTTTCTATATACGATATGTACTTGTTCCATCGAAGGTCAGAGGTTATCTGAATCTTAAGTATTTAAAAGCGTTGACAACTAAGAGAGGTTCGTTGGCTATTGTGTTCAGGAAAGTAAAAACAGCGCTAAATTTGACACAAACCACACAGGAAGACGGACAGGACGGACGCTGACTCCAACTATTCTTATTGAAAGCCACATGTCGCATATATATATAGCCCGAAGAAGGTGAACGCATGCGCCTTTCTTACATGGCAACAAAAAACAAACACACACACGGACGATAACTTCTCATAATCGCGTATTTTTAGCAATCTATGCTCACTTCCTCGTAGGGAGACAGAAGTGGTGATGACGCACATGCCACCCCTCTCTTTGATAAAAAAGGCTTCTGCCAGTTCGCGAGCTAATCTATCTTTACTTCTGGTTAGAATTTTAATCTCGTCAAGTGGTGGTACACAGTTATTTTTATTTTCATCAATGCAAGAGCGGCAATGGGCGGGCTGGTTTTCGAACGAATCTGATGCGTTCCCTAACGACCTTCTATGTTCCCCGGCACGCTCGTTGACGCAGCGTCCAGTCTGACCGACGTACACCTTGCCACATGTAAGGGGGATCTCGTAGACCACTCCCGTGGCACACCTTACGTAGGGCTTCGAGTGCTTCTTCCCACACCCAGATGTTGCTTTAGCACCGCTGCTAACTTTGGGGCAGATCTTGACCAATTTCCAGGGGGCGAAGAAGACGGTGGGGAATCCGTACTTGTTAACTCGTTTTAAATTGTGGGAAACCTTGTGCATATACGGTATCACCACTGGTTTGGCTTCACCGAAAGTTTCTTTCCGGCGTTGCCCCTTTGGCTTACCCTTAAGTTTCTAGCAATGCCTCGGTCACGGCAGCCAAGACGTGGTCAGGGAGCAGTCTATTCACCTCAGCCTGGAAGCTCGCCCCCATCATGTGAGAGCACGACTTCAGGAGTGCTGATTCCATAGAAAGATCCCATAGAAACAGTTTTTGACTGAGCGGAATGGTACGGTAAAAAACCTTTCTTGGCCCTGGGAAGGTATACAGTGTGTTGGCTATACAGTGTGTAAAATTTAAAGCATTCTTTTTTGCTATCACGGTCGTTGCTACCGTCTTATTGGAATTCAAAGTCATTTGCCACGTGGAGCACTATTTTTCTATTGCGGGCAGAGTCGCTTAAAAGGAGTTGATCTTCAGGGCTTGCAAATTCATGATAAATTATGAAATCGTCTGCGAATAGTCGTATTTTAACATGTACGTTTCGAACTATGTCAATAATAAATACTGGAAAGAAAAGGGGACCAAAAACTGAGCCCTGCGGGGACAGCATCAAAGAGAACACCGTCAACAAGCACACTTTGACGTCTGTGCGAAAAATAGGATTCGATCCGTGAGAGTAGGCACTCGTGCTTTAGAATAGGTTTTAACTTCTGCAATAATATGTGATGAGACACATGGTCGAACGCCTTCTCGAAATCAAGTATCAACTTGATCATGCCTATCTAGTGCTGCCACTAAATCGTGAACAGTTGCAAATAAGTTGCGTTACTATGGGCAGACCGCGACGGAACCCGTGCTGACGGTTATCAAGGAGGTGGTTTTCCTCGAGGAAGTTACTAAAGTAATAAGGGAGTATATATTCATTGACATCCACCCGAGCTCAGCCATACGGCTACAAAGGAAAGCTGTACAGCTTCCTCAGAAGATTCGTAGTTAAAGAAAAATTCGTCCTGGTCCGGGGTTCAAACCCGGGACCACCACTTCACCAGAGCAGTTGCTTTACCAATTGAGCTATTGAGCTAACCAGGACGGGAAACTTATGGTAGGGCGAGAGCGAATTGATCAATAACTTGAAGTTTGAATTGTGTAACCACGCAAACAATTGAAGGAATGGTATAGTTATGCTCCAAGTGGGACTGTTTAGTTAATTAGTTCATTACCCGCCGCGGTGGCTCAGTGGTTAGGGCGCTCGGCTGCTGATCCGAAAGACGCGGGTTCGATCCCGGCCGCGGCGGCCAATTTCGATGAAGGCGAAATTCTAGAGGACCATGTACTGTGCGATGTCAGTGCACGTTAAAAAACCCCAGGTGGTCGAAATTTCCGGAGCCCTTCACTACGGCGTCCCTGATAGCTTGAGTTGCTTTGGGACGTTAAACCCCAATAACACCAAACGAAACCAGAAACTAATCAGTTCATTAACCAACTAGCCTAATTAACATTTCTACTCAGACCAGAAATATAAATAAAACCGAGTAGGAAATTGGCCGAGTTGGGGAATCGAACCAGGGTCTCCGGAGTGCGAGACGAGCAGGCTAACCACTCCGCCATGCCAGCACGATGGTTTGGAATGAACAAACGCGCGGCCAGTGAACACGGTGTCTTCGTTTACTCCCACCTTCCTCCCTTCCCGTTACGGCGAGTAGTAGTAGTGAAAACATTTATTTTTTTTTCAAAAGGAAGAGTTAGGGAGTAGGGGGATGGGGATAGATAGATGTGGAGCTTCAGTGGTCGGTCTTCCCTAGTCCAGGATCCCGTTGGCCTTCGCCGCTGCCTTGGCCCTCGTCACCAGCATAAGCTGTGTGCTCGGGTCGGAGTCAGCCAGGAGGGCCTCCCACTGCTCTAGACTAGGGCTATTTACCTTTGGTAGTAAAGGGCTTTTTTCGCAGCCCCAGGTGGCGTGGTACGTTGTTACGTAGCCCCCACACCACACGCACTCTTTCGCGTATCTGTTCGGCCACATTTTGTGATACATGGCTCTGCTTGGGTAGGTGTCTGTTTGTAGTCGTCTGAGCGTGGTGGCCTGCTCTCTGTCGAGGATATCCGCCGGAGCCGAGTGGTTCAGGTGTCCACCGAGACATGCGAGACAGATACATTTCCTTTCCTCAAAAACTAATTTATCGACGAGCAAGGCGTAGAGCCGAACGGGCGATGGTGTTCTGTAGACCCCCTGGCAGCGTTGCAAGACGCTGCCGCGTTCCACTCATGGAGTCCAAGGATAGGATAGGAAAGACCTTTGTTGCTCTTGGAGTGTTATACTTGGAGTCCAAGCATAACATCTTAACCACAAAACAGGGACACAAGCAGCAACACCGAGCTTAATACCCCTGTCAAGCGGGCAAGTGAAGTGCACTTAAGGGGAGTGCGCTTCGGCATCCCGAGTGACACTTTGGGCTACGCGGTGCTAAACGGGAAAGCAAAGTGCACTCGTAAAAAAAAAAATGTCGACAGAAAATGAGCGGAATTTGTGAACAGGACGATGGAAAAGGAAAAAAAGACTCATAATATTTGATGGCTGAACGTGATAGCGCAAATAAAACGAGGTTCAAGAGTTTTTAACGATGAAAAAAAAAAACGAAAATACAAGAAAAGCCAAGTCCAGCCAAGACTATCCAGAATTTTTTACAACAAACAAGATGGCGGCGGGCAGCGATGTTGCATCTGATCACGTATACTTGTTTTGTTGCTTCGCTTGTAGCTATAACCAACGAACATTTTTCTGAAAATTGTGTTATAGCACGTAAAATAAAGTTGTAAGTACTTTTTATGCACTATAAATTTTGTACCATTGGAACCGCTGGCGTCGAGGCTACGCCCTCGGCCAGCAAAGTGTGGTCCGTGAACGCACTCCTAGCGGAGTGCACTCTTCCCCGAGTGACACTCGCGTCGTTTAGATGCGACAAAGTGTACTTACAGCGAAGTACACTCTCCTTAAGTGCACTTAACTTGCCCGCTTGACAGGGGTATAAGTTTTCTAGTGAAGCAGCGCAACGGCACAAGGCCAACGGAAGAATAGGACAAACACAGCGCTGAACCAAGCATTCGCGATTTGCATGACGCATTAGCAATGGCTGGGACGAAATGGGACGGTTCAACAACACAGGACGAATAGATAGAGCCCCTTGTACAAGAAATAAAGTTGTACAACATGAACTGGTGGGCGAGTTGGTCTGACATATTTTCTAGTGAAGCAGCGCAACGGCACAAGGCCAACGGAAGAAGAGGACAAACACAGCGCTGAACCAAGCATTCGCGATTTGCATGACGCATTAGCAATGGCTGGGACGAAATGGGACGGTTCAACAACAGAGGACGAATAGATAGAGCCCCTTGTACAAGAAATAAAGTTGTACAACATGAACTGGTGGGCGAGTTGGTCTGACATATTTTCTAGTGAAGCAGCGCAACGGCACAAGGCCAACGGAAGAAGAGGACAAACACAGCGCTGAACCAAGCATTCGCGATTTGCATGACGCATTAGCAATGGCTGGGACGAAATGGGACGGTTCAACAACAGAGGACGAATAGATAGAGCCCCTTGTACAAGAAATAAAGTTGTACAACATGAACTGGTGGGCGAGTTGGTCTGACATATTTTCTAGTGAAGCAGCGCAACGGCACAAGGCCAACGGAAGAAGAGGACAAACACAGCGCTGAACCAAGCATTCGCGATTTGCATGACGCATTAGCAATGGCTGGGACGAAATGGGACGGTTCAACAACAGAGGACGAATAGATAGAGCCCCTTGTACAAGAAATAAAGTTGTACAACATGAACTGGTGGGCGAGTTGGTCTGACATATTGGTGACCGAACGAGAACTAGAAAATCTAGAAGAACGAGAAATCTAGAAGAACTAGAAAATATGTCAGACCAACTCGCCCACCAGTTCATGTTGTACAACTTTATTTCTTGTACAAGGGGCTCTATCTATTCGTCCTCTGTTGTTGAACCGTCCCATTTCGTCCCAGCCATTGCTAATGCGTCATGCAAATCGCGAATGCTTGGTTCAGCGCTGTGTTTGTCCTCTTCTTCCGTTGGCCTTGTGCCGTTGCGCTGCTTCACTAGAAAATATGTCAGACCAACTCGCCCACCAGTTCATGTTGTACAACTTTATTTCTTGTACAAGGGGCTCTATCTATTCGTCCTCTGTTGTTGAACCGTCCCATTTCGTCCCAGCCATTGCTAATGCGTCATGCAAATCGCGAATGCTTGGTTCAGCGCTGTGTTTGTCCTATTCTTCCGTTGGCCTAGTGCCGTTGCGCTGCTTCACTAGAAAATATGTCAGACCAACTCGCCCACCAGTTCATGTTGTTCAAGGGGTATAAGGCTTTCGCCTCACCGCGCTTTACGCGAACAAAGCGCCCCCTAGAATTTTTTAACACTACAAGTCTCTAAGCATCATGGCGGGTGAAGGAGGAGGAGGCGATGCAAGCACACAGACAAACAATGTGAAAGCAAATACCAGTTATGATTTGTGGGCCACTCTTGCAGGAATGCAGAGATGGTTTATTGGCACAAAAAACTTGACACGGCTACATCTAACACTGCTGCTTCAACCAGTTGCTTTCACACACTTGCGCCCCTATGCCATGATGTAAAGCACGCGTGAATGCCCCGGCCACGTTTTAATTTCTACTTCCACTGCTCATCTGCATCCTTGCGACCGAAGGCTAGCATTCATCGCTCGCGTGTGATGCCTCACAACCCGCACATGTCTTACTCTGGGGTTAAGGTTAAAAAAACAACAAATGTCATGATGGTCACCACGTGTCAACGCGATATTCAGCGTGATCGGTTAATGCGATATGTTGTGGTTGAGAATATGAGCGCCACCTCTTATCCGTGTAGTTCTAGGGCCGCTCTTTTCAGTATCCCACACACAGTTGTTTACGCACCAGCGTATACAGCTCGTTCGGTCGAAAAGCCGTCGGCGTCGTAGTTGGCGGCACAGCTCGTCGGAAAAAATCGTATCATGCCGGAGACCTTTACTACGGCATCTCTTTCTCCCTCTCTTCTTCCACTCCCACTTTCCTCCCTTCTCTTAGGGCTGCGCGTTTCAGGTGCCCACCAAGGTATTCGAGACAGATACTGCGCCATTTCCTTTCCTGAAAAACCAAGTTGTCAACCGTGTGCCGCTGAATGTTCCAGGTGGTGTAATACCATTAATCCTTTTGAGCAGCATAAACTTACTGGTTAGAGAGCTTTCGGCAGGAATTCCAGCTGGCGACCTACAATCGGGGCTGAGGGTGGTGGCGGTGGTGAAAAACATTTATGGGCAATTAAATTTTTACAGAAAGCTGATTGGGGCAGGACCCTATTGGCGCTTTCTCTTACAATACCAGGTGAAGCCCCTATTCCGGTGCCCCATTGGCAAGCAACGCCGCCCGCGTCCGTTGAACCAAGGCCGTTTGGCTCTTTAGGTCTTGACAGCCGAGCAGGGCCGCCTCCCAGTCCTCTCTGCTGGGGTTGGGGGGGATAGATGGGTTTGATTGACACGCCCAAACCATGTGGAAGGTGTCAGCCACCTCCCCACCGAACTGGCACGCGCCATCAAAGTATGTATTTAAATGTTTAAGCACCGCCGGGCACACTACAGTGTTAGTAAGAATTTTGATGAGGAGGCGCTCGTCAGCGCGATCCAGACCCTTGCAAGGGGCCGGGTAGGGCCGGTGCTCCTCCTTGTAGTAATCGGTGATTTTTTTGAATGTAAGGGCCAGATTGTCTGATTGTGAGTACCCTTCCAATGTCAGGGAGATAGCCCGGGGAGAGAGTGCGCGGGCGGCCTGATCGGCCTGTTCGTTTCCCTGGAGCCCCTGGTGACCGGGGGCCCAAATCAGGTTGCGTGGAGTTGGATCTTCGCATCGGCAGCTATTGGGCGCGAGGACATACCGTGGCGCCACCTCTCGGCTGCTCGCGCCTGACGCACTAAGTGGGATAACACGCGTTGAACTGCTACTGTGTGACGCTTTCCCAGGTAGTTTGGCTGTGCGCTAATAGTTTATTTGTTCATTTAATAAATGCACTTGGGTCTGGACCTGTTTAGGCTCAATTTGAGGCATCAGGCCCACTCACTCGGCAACAACAAAACACGTTACCGTGTGAGCGAGCTGCTGAAGTGGCAGCGATCGTGCAACGACCACCGTTGTTGATGCTATGGAGCGAACTGAAGGTGCCACACCAGTCAGAGGTAAGCGGTCACTGAATATCGGTAATAAGATTTCTCTGTGACAGGTGCCGAGCGCTTTCAGGCAGCGCCGGCGGAAGCGGCGTCGTTCGACTGCTCCCTAGAACTTTGTACAGCAGTCGGGTTGGGCAGTTGGAGACGACGCGGATAAATATTTAAACGTCAGTGTTCTGCATTTCACGCCGCGCATTCTTGCGCACTGACCGCGACGGTATTGCCATTCGAGCTTCGGGCGAATGTTTGTTTATCCCGCGCAGGGTAATTTTGCTGACTCTTTCCTCATGAGGTCACAGTCTGTAATGTTCTAGTTTGTGTTTATTGGCTTGCTCGGCCATTCGAAATTATCACTCCAGTTGAGGCGCGTGCGTGTTATTTTTTGTCACGCTGCAAAATCTTTTATTTCGTTTCAGTGAAACTTCCATTGTCAAGCATCAATGACTTCATTGAGAAGAAATTTGAGACCTCCCGGCTTTTGATAGAAGGGGAGGCTGTCTATGACGCAAAGCACGTAGTGGTGTGCAGCGTGAAGCTTTGCAAAGACGATGAAGTCACATATGTTGGGCTTATCCTTCAGACCTCCGCTGTCAACAAAGACCCTCACGAGCTGGAGATAGAAATAAAAGGAAGGACAGTGACTGCTGCATCTTGCACTTGCAAAGCAGGGTATGATACTAACATTGGTTTCATGATTGGAATATAACTGTTGTAGTTTATCTTTTGCAAATACGCGCCGCAACTTTGGCCGCTACTCACCGAACAGTTTAGCGCCAACTCCATATACGAAATCTTGTTCGCTGAAATGCTTGCTGCACACACGAGAATGGACACTCGCACCTTTTCCCATTCGCAGGTTGACTAACCAAGCTTCTCGCAGCTTTCTGTCCTTCGGGTAGAAGTGGAAGCTTACGCCTGGTTCCGCCGCGTAAGTCCGGCATTGAGGCACAGAGCAGTAAGCGACCATGGCAAAAGCTTAAATAAACTGTAGCAGTACAAGCGACGACACACGATTAAAGTGCGCAATGCTGGCACTCACTAAAAACGAAAAATGCAGATGACAACACGCCTTTTAGCATTTAAAACGCACAAAATTCAGGCGAGCGTCCGCTTCAGCAACAGCAAGAGGAGACCCGTGATCCCACTTGCTACGCAAAAGCGACGCTAGCGCCATTCCCTCCAGTGGTGGCGCTCGCGCCCATATGCCCAGCCCAACTCGTAGTTCCGACAGGCCCCTTGCGAGTCGGTGATGATATGTTTTGACTTCGGATTCGTGAGAGCCAAAGCAGAGCCAGCACAGGATGTACTTCTGCAGCTCCACCACGACATTTTAGATCCTGTAGAATGTCCCCACAACGACAAGGTGGTCCTGGCTTTGGATCTTAAAGGCGCATTCGACAACGTGAAACGAAGTAATCCTGGACCACCTCAGTAACACCAACTGTGCCCACAACACATTCCATTACATAAGACAATTTCTTACAGACCGTCAAGCCTATATACGCATACAAGATGCGGAACACGGGCCATACACCATCGGCTCGAGGGGAACACCTCAAGGCGCGGTCCTGTCTCCCCTGCTCTTCAATTCGGCACTGCTTCGTCTTCCCTCCAAATTGTCTTCTCTGCCCGGGATACATCACGCTCTTTATGCGGATGACATTACAATCTGGGCAACGCAAGGTAACCTGGGCCACATGGAGTCCTGCCTGCAAGCAGCGGCGATCCTAGTCGACGACTGCGCGGCCTACTGCGGACTCCAGTGCGCCTCAGCTAAATCAGAATTTGTGCACTTACGTCCCTCCTCTCGGGACACAACTCCGCTTCGCATGTCTCCCCTCGGGACCGATCCGGGAGGCCAAGGAGATCCGCGTCCTTGGCCTCTTCATACACCACCAACGCAGAGTCGACACCACCCTAGCCAAACTTCGCACGGTGGGAGACGAGGTTGGCCGCATGGTCCGCCGAGTCTCCAACAAGCGGGGCTGCGGATTACGAAGCAAGGGCTGCGGGTGTCCACCAAGATGTGTGAACAGTTACTGCAACTTCCTTCAAATCCAATTTTCGTTTCCTTCATTACGGCACCGCTTTCTCTCTCTTCTTTCACTCCCACCTACCTCCCTTTCCCTACGGCGGGATTCGGCTGTCTACCGTAATGAAAGCGAATTACTGAGCATTTCCTCTCCTGCTACTCCGACGGACGCTTCCGCCACCAACGCCATCATGGAGGTGCAGGTGCAGGGAGAGGTTCTTAACCCGCACGACTACGACCCAAGGGACTGGACGCACATTCTTAGTGTGCCTGCCCGATCCAAGGACGTCCTTTCAACAACCCGACGCCAGGAGGCCGCAGCCTCTGCTACCGGTACCCCCAAGTCTCCATGCCTTGAAAAGTCAGCGCACCTGCAAGCAACGCGCACAGCTGCGCAGCGTTCGCGGCAGCAGCCACCGCTTCCTGCTGCAGATTACAAGATCGTTTTTAGATAACGAGGCGGGCTGCAGCTGGACCTGCTTCCACCCGGACAACTACGAGAGACCATCCTCCAAGCGGCGTCCCAGCTTAAGGAGCCAGCGCGTACCCAAATCAGGGTACACCCGGTCAACAACACCTGCACCGTAAGCACGCCCCTAAAGGATGACGCGCTCGCTCTGGTTCGGGTGAACATCATCACACACCAAGGCAAAGAATTCGCCGTCGCACCTTACATAGCCCCGCCGGACGGAGCAGTACGCGGAGTCATCTCCAATGCGTACTGGAATGAGACCCCGACAGAGCTCCTGCAAGACCTGATCGCTGGCAACCCAGACGCCCTCATCGTGGACGCCCGCCGAATGGGCTCCACGCTTTCTATTTTGGTCACGTTCCGTGCTGGACCAGTCCCACGCGCCGTTCTTTATGGAGGAGACCTCCACAGGTGCTCACCGTACCGAGGGCATATAGACGCCTGCACGAACTGCCGCGTCCCAGGTCACTGGACGGATGTGTGCGTCGAACCAAGATCACATAAGTGCCCCCGCTGCGGACAGTCCCATCCTAAGGAAGATGTGCCCTCATGCACCCCCAGCTGCATTCTCTGCGGAGGCCCTCACATGACCGGAACTGGGAATTGCAAGGCACGGGGCCGTAAATTAGCGTTCCCGAGGAACGCTCTCTCTCCCCCGTCTACACCACGGCTTTCCCTCTGCGATCAACCCAGCACAGCCAACGGACGCAGATCGACGGCTTCCCGGTCGCCTTCCGCAACCCGGCAGAATGGCAGCAAGAACGCCTCGCGTCCCACCTGGGCAGACCGCGTTTCAGGTAACACCACCCGTCATCCACCACCACCCCAGTCCTCCCAGGATCCCAGAGACCAGGAACTCAAGGCCTTGCGTGACGAGGTAAGCCGCCTTTCCTCCCTCTTAAGCACCCCCGTCCCCTCCATGACCCCTCAACCCGCATCCCCTGTCATTAACCCGACCTCATCAACCCCAGACACTTGGAGCACCCCTCCTGCAAAGAAATAGCGTATCACAGACGCCACACCCCCTCCCGTGCCCCCCAAAATCGACGCTAAATTAGCAGCACTCGAAGCCAAATTTGACCACAAACTAAAAGAGCTAGACGCCCGCCTCGAGGCCAGATTCAATCACCTTGCCGCCACCCTCACCGAAAAACTTGAGCAGCGCATGGACGCTATGCTTACCAAGATGATGGAGCTCTTGGAACATAGCCTTACCCATCGCTTCGCCCAACTTCAAACACCCTCCACTCCCTCCATCCTACCTCCGCAAGCACAAACCACCTTTCCTGAGCAACACATACCGATTGACGCCCGTCTTACTACCCTCCTAAATCCACCCCCTATCCAATATGGCGGGGGGGGGGGGAGCACTAATTATCTCCCCATTTTAACGGAACTGCCGCGGCTTCCGGGCCAAGCGCGCTCCTCTGCAACTTCGCCTTCCCACCATCACACCCACGCCGCACATCTTCTCCAGGAGACTGCACACCGGGCAACGCTCCCCAGCTACACATCTACGCACTCAGATACCACTAACACACCCAGGGCGTCCACACTCATCCAGCGCAGCCTCACCTACAAAACTCACCACATCACGTCTGAGACGCCCTGCGTGATCACAGAACTTATCCATCACACACATTCACTTCCTTCTATTTTATAGCAAACATATACCACCCCCCGTCCCTGCCGATGGCCCCGCTAGAATCACTTCTGCGAAAGCTACACCATCTAGCAGGGAAACATCCCCTAATCATCGGTGGGGACTTCAACTGTCAGCATACTGACTGGAGATACACAACCACAACACATCGAGGTCGCAGGCTCTGGCTGCTCCTGCAGAACCTCCAACTCACTGTGCACAACACGTTTCAGACGCCTACGCGGATCGGCAACAGTGTCAGCATGGACACCAGTCCGGACCTGACGCTGAGCCGCTGCATCCGCGGCGTTACACGGAACAGAACACACCATACACTGGGCAGTGATCATTACATTATACAAATCACATTCCCGTACAAACCACCACGTCACGTATATACAACACAAACTCATTAACTGGGATGCCTTTCGCGCTGCACGCACCACACTCCCAGACACACCCATCGCAGATATCGACGCATGGGTGCAGTCACTCAAACATGACGTTCACCACAACACGCGACACATTGAAACTACAACCGAAACCCCTACCCTCGACACATGCCTAGCCCACCTCTGGGAGGCTTATCACAGCCTCTTGGAACGCTGGAAAGGCAACAAACTCAACAGAACGCTTAAAAAGCGGCTGGCCGCACTGCAGACACAAATCCAACAGCACTCTGAGGAGCTCTGCCGATCCAACTGGGGACAGATATGTGACGGCATCGCCGGAAACCTGTCCAGCAAACGCGCATGGCAACTCCTGCGACACCTCATTGACCCCACGCGCACCAAATCAGCAACACAGCATCAAGTGACACGCCTCACACACGAACACATTGACGATCCCGACACCCTCGTAGACACACTTCAAACCATGTACACATCTCCAGGCGGCCCCATACCTCTACCGCACTACACAGGACAAGCAAATCCAACACTCGACACCGACATCACGGAGACGGAAGTCAGAGCGGCGCTCCTGACTCTCCGCGCCAACTCCGCACCTGGTGCAGACCAAATCACAAACTCCATGCTCCGTAACCTGGACGACCGATCGATCACCCAGATTACGAAATACTTCAACCAGTGCTGGAGGGAGGGTAGCCTCCCGCAGTCGTGGCGCCACGCGAAGGTAATATACATACCCAAACCCAACAAACCACTTACCATCGAAAACCTTCGCCCGATTTCGCTAACCTCATGCCTCAGGAAGCTCTTCGAGAATGTTGTGTTAGCGAGACTCACAAGTCACATGGCGGACGACAATCTTTACCCGCATAGCATGCTGGGATTTCGCCCCCATCTATCGGCACAGGACGCCATGCTGCAACTCACACACGACATTTTCGACCCGCTTCTTCCTGGTCACACCAATGCAGTCTTAGCTTTGGATCTTTCGAAAGCTTTTGATCGCATTGAACATCAGGCGATCATGACTGCTCTATCCCCATTGAATGTGGGTGCGCGCACGTACGCCTACATTCAGGCTTTCCTAACCGACCGCACGGCTGAGATACACTTCGGCCCTCTGTCTTCCCCCTCCTACAAGCTTCAGAGCATAGGCACCCCTCAAGGGTCCGTCCGTTCCCCCTTTTTGTTTAACATTACCCTGATCCCCCTCGCCCGAAAATTGGCAACTATTCCCCACCTGAAGCACACACTTTATGCCGACGATATCACCCTGTGGACCACCCACGGCAGTGACGGAGACATAGAGAACACTTTACAGGAAGCAGCCACCCTCACCCAAAATTACGCACGGACCATCGGACTGTCTTGCTCCCCAGAGAAGTCCCAACTCTACCTCATCCGGCCTAAGAACCACCGCTGCCCCCGCTCCCCCATTGCCATTGAACTGAATGGTAACCCGGTACCTGAGGTTGGCGCCCTCCGTGTATTGGGCCTGCACATCCAGAACGATGGTAAAAACACCACCACCCTCAAGAAACTCAAGCAGGTTGTAGGCGCGATATCGCACCTCATCCGCAGGGTTTCGGGACGTCATAGAGGCATGAAGGAGCACGACCTATGTCGCCTCATTCATGCCTTTGTCCTCAGCCGTGTGCTGTACACTACCCCATACTTACAACTATCCAAACATGACATACACGCTTTGGATGCTTTGATTCGCAAGGCAATGAAGGTAGCACTTCATCTTCCCCTCAACACACCCACAGACAGATTATTAGGCCTGGGCATCCACAACGATCGGGGAACTAGTGGAGGCCCACCATAACAAGTGAAGGCGGGCTAGTTGGCGGTAGACAATGGAGTGCATATTGCAACCGCGCAAAACGACGAGGGACGAAGAGAGGAAAGCACAGGACAAGACAGGCCCACCGATAGGCCAAATATATCAGGCTCACACAAACCTCCACAGGTCGGTATATCCTGGACTCCCTCGGAATCAGAATACCGGCCAACCACCCAACCCTCCTCGCCATCCCACGACCCCTTCACTGGGAGCTCCTCATCAGGCCGCTCCCGAGGAATATGCACCCGTCCCACCATGAGCAGCGCCGCAGAGCCCGTGCGAAGGCACTCCATCGAGCGTAGGGCCCCGAGCCGGACGCTGGATGGGTGGACGCTACCTGCACGGGTGATGAAGCGACAGAAGCTGTGGTGGACTCCTCTTTATCCGCCCTCCTCACACTACCTCTCCCTCCAGACACGTCCCCAGAGGCTGCAAAGGAAGCCGCCATTGCCCTTGCTATTACCCGCACGGAAGCCCGGTACATTTTAAGTGATTCTAAAATTGCGATTCTAAATTTTGCTCGAGGCCGAGTCCATGTCCCTCCTTTTAGCATACTGAACTCGCCCGATGCACCCCATCCCCGCCAAGTGGAGCTGATATGGGTGCCCGCGCACTCCGGGAATCCCAGAAACGAGGCCGCCAACCTTTTAGCCCGAGGTTCTTTAAACCGGGCTCAGGTGGCCTCGGATCGGGGATTCACGAAGGAGCGCACGCACTCATTCAGCGAGCTGACGCAAGCCTACAGAGCCCCCCCGCCCCACTCCTCCCTAGATAATAATTAAGCAACACTCTGGCGCAGACTGCAGACACACTCTCTCCCTTCACCCCTTACCCTAGCCCACTATCATCCCTCCTTCCCCACTACGCGCGTCTAGTGAATACGGTGTCTTCGTTCACTCCCATCTTCCTCCCTTCCCGTTACGGCGAGGTTTAGATGTCCACCCAGATATGCGAAACATACATTTCCTTTCCTCAAAAACCAATTTACCGACGACCAAGGTGGAGAACCGAACGGGCGGTGGCGTTCTATGAACTCCCTGGTGGTGGTGGTGAAAAACTTTAATATGCAAAGAGAGTTTGAGGGTCAAAAAACCCTGCTACATGGACACTATCCTTAGCCCGGGACACCGCACGACGAGGCCCCGTCTCGCGCCCGCTTTACTAGAGCCCTTTGAGACTCCAGTGTGGAGCAGTTAAGGAGGGCAGTCTCCCATGCCTCTCGGGTGGGGGTGGGGGAAGGGGGAAGGTGAGGATTCTGAGTACATGCCCACACCATGTGAAATATATCGCAGATCTCTCCACAGTGCGGGCAGCGCCCATCTGTGTTCGGATCGAAGTGTTTTGCTATGGCAGGACAGAGAAGAGTTCCTGTCTGCAGGCGCCGTATAGTTCGCTCCTCCGCCTTACTCAGCCCCTTGGCAGGTACTGGGTAGAGACGGTGGCTGTCGCAATAATGAATTAGGATTTCGCGGAACCGCAGAAGCGGTTTATGAGCTTCTGAGCCAGGAGAGCTAGGATGAGGAGCCCGGCGTGTGAGCGCTTGGGTGGCCGCATCAGCGGCCTCATTGCCTCGTAGACCCTGGTGGCCAGGAGCCCAGATCACTTTTGTGCGAGTTAGATCGGCGGGAGCGCGTCTTAGAATTTGGGAGGCAAGAGGGGATATTTCGCCTGCAAGATAATGTTCACAGGCCTGGCGAGAGTCTGTAATAACTGTTCTCGATTTTGGATCGGCGGCAGCGAGAGCTATTGCGACTTCCTCCGCTCGTGTTGAATTTGGGGCCCGAAAAGATAGGCCATCGACATTCATTCCCCGGTGGACTACGGCAGCCGTGAAGAATCCCGTGGGCGACGGCCCTGTGATGTCCACGTAGTAGACGCCCTCTTTATATCCATACTGCCTCGCAAGCGTGCGAACCCGCGCTTGTCGTCTGCCTTCATGTGAAGCCATGTCGATGTTACGAGAGAGTGGAGCGACCAAGAGCATGTGGCGCCACAGCACCGGGATGTTCTCCGTCCCCTCTGGTATGCATGTGTGTTGGATGTGTAAGCAGTTTAGCAGGCGGCGCCCAGGAACCGTCTGCGATAGCCGCGTATATTGGTTCACGAGGTGGGCCTCCCGCAACTCCTGATAGGAGTTTACCACTCCCAACGCCTTCAGTTTGGCGTTGGAGGTAGCCACCTGGAGGTCCAATGCTCGCTTTGTTGCCTTCCTGATGATGGCGTCAATGCGCTCGTCTTGTTGGTTGGTGGTGCGTAGGTACGGCACGGCGTAGAGGATCCGGCTGGTCACGAAGGCATGGGCGAGCCGTAGCGCGTCCCTGCCCCGCAGACCACCCCGCTTGTTGGAAACACGGTGGATCATGCGCCCTGCCTGTTCACCTATGCTCTTGAGTTTCGCTATAGTAGAGTCCGGCTTAAGTTTGTTATTGATGAACAGACCCAGGATCCGGAGCTCTGCCACTTCTCTGATGGGACCGCCCGACAGAGATATGTGTAGAGACGTGTTGTCCATGTGGTTTGTCCTGACGTGTAGAAGCTCTGATTTGGCGGGAGCACATTGGAGACCACAGTCGGCAGCATATGCATCGACTATGGAGGCGGCCTGCTGAAGGCGGTCCTCCATCTCCCCAAGGCTCCCCTCGGTGGTCCAGATTGTAATATCGTCTGCGTAGAGTGCGTGTTTTATGCCCTCCACTTGAGCCAGTCGGCCGGGCAGGTGCATCATGGCGATGTTGAAAAGGAGCGGTGATAACACCGCCCCCTGTGGTGTACCTCGTGTACCCATAGAGTACGGGCCGTATTCCTCGTCCTCGATCCGGAGGAGTGCCTGACGCGCAGAGAGGAAGTCTCTGACATAGGCGAAGGCCTTCGCCCCGCAGTTAGTGGTGTTCAAGTTAGAGAGTATGGTGCCATGTTTAACATTGTCAAACGCCCCCTTAAGATAGAGGGCGAGAATGGGCTTGTCGTTTTGTTGCATGGCTGTGGGTCGTATTATGTCCCTGTGTACTTGGAGTAGGACATCCTGTGCAGACATGTGCGGGCGGAACCCGAACATAGTGTCTGCAAAGAGGCCCTTACCCTCCATGTATGGAGAGAGGCGATCCCGAACCATCGTCTCCATGAGTTTTCCTACACACGAGGTCAATGAGATGGGTCTCAAGTTTTGCAAGACGCTGTCGCGTTTCACTCTTAAAGGCGAAGCCTAACATCTTAACAACGCATCAGTGACACAAGCAGCAGCACCACTGTTAAGGCTTTCGCCTCACCGCGCTTTAGGTCAACAAAGTGCCCCCCTGAATTTTGGAAAGACGTTTGGTGCTCTATGTCGGAGGAAAGAAAAAATGGCTGAGGCTTAACTTGGTTAAGCCTGGAGAATGCGAAGCATCATCGTGTCGCGTAATTTAGAGGCGCACAACCACAGCGACGGCGCGAGGTGGGCCCCCGTTTCTCCACTGTCGTGACGTCATCGTGTCACGTGGTGTGACGTCATGTATCACGTGATTTGGAGGCGCACAACCACAGCGACGGCGCGAGGTGGGCCCCCGTTTCTCCACTGTCGTGACGTCATCGTGTCACGTGGTGTGACGTCATGTATCACGTGATTTGGAGGCGCATAACCACGGTGAAGGGCTGAAGTGGTAGCTAAAGTAGTATGCTTCGCATAAAAACTCAGGAGGAAGTGTTGGGCGATAGCCACCCCCCCGCTCCCCGTGATCCCGCCACGTGATAGCGTGCGGTGACTCTATCGCCACTGCGCACGCGGAATGCAGGGACCAGCAGGGCCGCCAACGCTTTAGCGCGAGGTTCTCTCAACCGGGCACCGGCGGCCTCCGACCTGGGGTTCTCGCGGGAGCGCATGCACTCATTCAGTGAAATGACGCAGGCCTGCAAAGCCGAGCGTCGGCTCTACCCTCCACTCCATTCCTCCCTCGACCATTATCATCAGACACTTTGGAGGCGGCTTCAAACACGCACCTCACCCTCCCCTTATATACGCTCGCGCTATCACCAAGTCTTCACAAACCCCTCCTGTACCCTCTGCCACCACCCCAAAGCCACTCTAGACCATATCCTTTTCCTCTGCGCCGCGGATCCTCCCCAGCGGGGCCTGGAGCACCTGACCACTTGGGAGGCTTGGGAGACCCTACTGCGCTCCGAGGACCCGGCCAAGCAAGCCATCGCCACCGGTCGGGCTGCCAGTGTCATGAGCCTCCGGGACATGAACGTTTGAGTGCAGTGGGGCCGTGCGGGGGCCCGCGGACCTGTGTGTCCAAAACTCCCCAGTTCTAAATAAAGTTTTCACCACCACCACCCCCAAAACATTAGGGACCGACACGGAGAGCGAAAAGTTGGGGATGGAGCGCTTCACAAGCACTTGGCTACGGCACCCATGCCATAGGTGTCATGCTTCGGAGAAGCGCTCCCGCACGACTCGACAACACTCACACAGCCATGAACCAGAGAGTAAGCGCGGGACAGACTCCGGGACGGCCCCGTTGTTATCCTCCGATAGTCGGACTGTCACAGTGCCAGGTGAACAAATTGTATTCGGTTTTGTTTGTATCTCTCGTGTGTGAGACCACTTTAGGAGCAAGACCTTTCGCTGTATTGCAGTATCTCTCTAGTGTCGTTTAGCATGTGTAAATGTTTTGTAGGTCACTTTGTATGTGTTCTTATGAGTGATACTATATTCTTTGCAACATCTCTTTGCTGTATAAGTTTTGTTTTCTTTGTGAGGCTTTGACTCCGACCTATTATCTGGCTTGCGACCGGTGAAAGCTGGGCGCCAAACGACCGCCCCCTTTGTCACTTGGTAGCTGGTTTCTGGCTGCACTTGCCCCGCTGAGTCCAGGGCACTTCCTTAGAGACAGGAGCAGCTACCCCCACACGCTCAAAGGTTGTCTGGGAGCGCGCGCTACAAGTGTGCAAAGGTGACAGCCCCTGTAGCGAGTGTCACTCGGATGTTTATCGCGAAATGTGTATATAGTGAGGAAGTTGTGAATGGGGACATGCGCGACACACACTTAATAGGCCCCTCAACCGCTACTTCACTGTCGAGATGATTACGCGAAGAGGAGGAGAGAGCAATAAATGCATATCCGCGTGAACAGCCGACAATAAGCATCCAGATATTTCAGTGGATGCAGTGCGGTGAAAAGCATGGAAGTTTGTGCGACTGGGTTCCGTAGCGGTCGTCACGTTTAGCTCAAGCACGGCAGAACACATTCACAGAAGAACCACTGAAGCAGAATTGCCTCTGCATGTGCCAAGCACGCGCGAAAAGAACAGTATGAAACAGCGAGTGTTTCTTGATCGCTGCAGTCAGGTTAACGCGCGTGGCGACACTGGTCTGAAAAGCTCTCTCTGGTCGGTCCTCCCGTGAGGAGCAGTTCCAGGCACATTGCCATGCATATTACCACTCTGCTCGATGGTTGTACGGGTGCGAATCGTAGCGAACTCACCAATGAAGTGGGGCTGGACCATGGTTGGGCACCGGGTCTGCAGCGGCACCTCTGCAAGAACGCGGCACTTTGTCACCTGCACGGAGACGCACACAGCCGGCGCGTGAAGCCAACAATTTAACCTTCGGATTACAAATCGTCCTGGGAAAACGGGAACGCACGTGGGAAGAAGTGACACCAGAAACAATGACTCGCTAGCAAAATCTAGCAACGCACTGTAGTGAATGACGGGAGCGTAAGCCTCTTCTTGAGCAAACCAAAATTTTTTGTAGGCACCCTAATGAAGTAGGGAGGTGTCAAAGGCCCATTATTCTGCAAGAAAGGACACACGTGCCCTGCGTGAAAGTTTTTTTTTTTTCAATATCCACACACGCCTCATTTATTTCGTCTGCTTTGTTGTTTTGTGATGATGATGAAAACGTTTATTAAAGCCACAATGCCTTAGTTAAAGGGAAGGCTGATCGGGTCCCTAGTCCGGGACGCCGTTGGTGAAAGCCGCTGCCCGTGCTCTGGCGACGAGGGCTCGTTGTTCCTCGAGGTCCGAGCTGGACAGGGCCGCCTCCCAGCCCTCCCGCGTTGGCTGATTTATGATCTCAATGCTGTCATTTTTCTGACAAGCCCATACCATGTGGTACAAGTTTGCCTTCTGGCCACAAAATTTGCACTGTGCCGAAAAGGACTCGGGCTCAATGGCGTGAAGCGTAGCTGGGTTATTGAAAGACATAGTTTGTAGCCTGCGAAGGTGACATTCCTCTGATTTACTGAGACCCTTAGCGGGCCTCGGGAGTGTCTGCCTTTCAAGGCGCAAATGTTGCAATATTTCTGAATATGTCGTTAGCGGAGAGGGGGAGCCAGAGTCAGGAAGGGAGGACATAGAAGGATGCCGGGGAAGAAAAGCTAGGGCCGAAGCGTGTGCGCGCTCGTTTCCTTCAACTCCCTGGTGACCTGGTACCCATATTAATTCCTTCCGTTCAGCTGAAGTCCTACATTGACTAAGAATTTTGCAGGCTAGCGGCGTGATTCTGCCACGCATATAGTTTCTATAAGCCGCCTGGGAATCTGTAACTATGTATTTAGATTCGGAGTGCGTTGCGGCTAGGGCTATCGCTACTTCCTCCATAGCCTGTGTATCCCCGTTACGAACTGAAAGCCCGTCCACGACTTGCATTTGGTGCACCACTGAGATATTTGATATTAGCCGCCGCGGTGGCTCAGTGGCTATGGTGCTCGGCTGCTGACCCAAAGGACGCGGGTTCGATCCCGGCCGCGGCGGATGGAATTTCTTTGGAGGAGAAATTCTAGAGGCCCGTGTACTGTGCGATGTCAGTGCACGTTGAAGAACCCCAGGTGGTCGAAATTTCCGGAGCCCTCCACTACGGCGTCTCTCATAGCCTTAGTCGCTTTGGGACGTTAAACCCCATAAACCAACCAACCAGATATTTGATATTCCTTGTACAGCTAGGACCCGCAGCGTCCACGAAGAAGGCTCCTTCTTTTGTTGAATAGCACTCGTTCATCTTCTTGCTCCTCGCCACTCGTCTAGCATGATGATGCTCCGGGTGCATGTTTTTGGGAAGCGGAAGCGTAAGGAATTTGCTCTTCCACTCTTTAGGTATATCTTGTCTCCCAGCCACTTGCTGCGGAAAGCTAATGTTTAAATCTTCTAAGACCCTGCGGCCGGTCGTAGTTGTGGCCAGGCGCACTACCTGGCTTGTAAGATGGGCGCTAATCAATTCATCAGCCGTGTTGTGTACCCCTAGTTTTAGTAGACGCTCCGTAGATGCTTTCATGGGTAGGCCGAGTGCCTTCTTATAAGCCGTTCGAATGATAACGTCCAGATGGTTTAGATCGGTCTTCCTCAAACGAAGGTACGGGGCCACGTACACTATCCTGCAGATGACAAAGGCCTGTATTAGTCTAAGGGTATCCTGTTCTTGCATGCCGTTTTTCTTGCTTGTGATCCGAGATATCATACGGATGACTTGTTCGCACACCGTTCGGAGCTTGGTGATCGCTGCTGCGTTCACACCCTTGTTGTTAATGAGCAGCCCCAAAATCCGTATTGTTTCCACCTCGGGAATAGGTGTATCATGGACCGAGATTTCCAGCGATGCAGTATCCCCCTTCCCTCGCAGGACGAGGAGCTCCGACTTGTCCGGGGAACAGCGCAGTCCGCATTCTTCAGCATACTTTTCAACCGTACTGGCAGCTTCTTGGAGGGCCTCCTCCATCTGTCCTATGTTTCCCTCCGTTGTCCATATGGTCATGTCATCCGCGTATAGGGCGTGGCGGATTCCCCTTATGACATTAAGTTGTTCCGGCAGGTGCATGAGGGCAACGTTGAAGAGCAGTGGAGGACTGCTCCCTGAGGCGTCCCCCTGGTGCCCATGGGTATCGCCTCGGACCTCGTGTCGCCAATAAATTTTTGCAGAGTGTACGTTCTGTGAATAAACGCTCAGCTGCGGTTCAGCGCCTGTGGTAACTGTTCTTTCTACGTGCCTTGTATTTTTGCGTCGTTTTTTGAAAGATGCTATATAGCTAGCTTAAATATCGGTTTTACTCCAGTTTGACATCATTTCTGGAATTCTGCCAGCCTTTTATGAAATGCTCCTAGGTATTTTCATGTTACAGAAAACAAACAAATCTGGCAAGGAAGTAAATAATATAGATGAAAACGCTACAAAATAACACCACCGAACATCATACTTGAACATGACACTAGCCACCAATGATGAGCGAAAGGAAAAAAAACGTCTGCTGGGCAACTTCACACAGAGCCAGGCTTTGTACACGAGTGATATGAACTAAAGATCATTGAATTGCAGTGATTCAATATAGGCGTAAATGCGTATAATGTAAGATAAAAAAAACAAGGACGTAATATTAGCGTTATTTCAAGACCCACATTATGAATGCGGATACGTTCGCGTCGAAGAAAAGCAGACTGCTGTGAGAAACGCACAAAAGACAAGATAAAAATAGTACACAATGGAAGATGAAAAACTTAAAGAAAAATAAATTTCAAAACATGATCAATGAGTTAGACGGGCAGAGCAGAACGGTGGGTCTAAAAATTAACATGCAATAAACCACAGCAATGTTCAACAGTCTAGCTATGGAACGGCAGTTAGCAATTGGTATTGAGGTATTGGAAGTGTGAGGGAGTGAGTGGCCGCTGACCTTGATCCTGAGAGGGAAAAAACGAGAAGTATAAGAATGGGGTGGAGCGCATATGGCAGGTTATCTGAGATCATGAATCGCAGTTTATCAATATGCCTCAAGAGAAGAGTACAGTCGCCGTCAAAAGTAAATGGAAGGCGACTTTGTCAAAAAAATTTAATTTCTTTAAGTCTAAAGCATAATGGTCCATGTTTGTTGGTGCACAATACAATTCGCACAGTCACATTTAGTCTGCACTTATGTATTCAAGGATGGATGAATTGAGCGGGCAATGAATAAATATTTTCGTTAATATTGGCTTCCATATACTTTTGACGGTACCTGTATACAACAGCTGTATCTTACCGGTACTCACCTGTGTGCAGAAACGTGGAAGCATACGAAAAGGGTTCGGCTTAAAGATAACGCAGAGAGCTATGGAAAGGAAAATTATAAGTGTAACGTTAAGAGACCGGAAGCGAGCAGAGTGGGTGTGGGAATAAACGTGTGTTAATGACATCCTAGTTGAAATCAAGAGGAAAAATTGTACTTGCGCAGGGCATATAATCCGCAAGATAACCGCTGGTCCTTACGGGTAACGGAGTGTATTCCAAAAGAAGGCAAGCGTGGCAGGGGGCGGAAGACGGGTCAGCTGTCTGCAGATGTCGATAATCAATTCCTTGCGGAACAAACACCGGAAATATATAGCGTCACTCAAGGCACTCTTGGCGCGCGGGTCTTCGTTGTGCGTGAACCGGAGGAAGTAAAAAATGGTGGTGCGGCTGTGGAATGGAGTCACTGCACTGCTGAGATTACTGTTGCCAATGCCGGATGTGCCATAGAGGCAGCTGACTGCCAGCCTGCCAGTTCACCTCGTGACGGCAACTGTGGCGTGGACCTGCCAAATCCACTTGTGTCTTCCAAGCGTGGTGTGTCGCCGGGTGTATTAAGGTGAAGGTTGGTGTGAATATCATGAAGGAAAAGAGCTAGCTGTGATTCACAAGAGTGGCCTTGACGGAAGCCATGCTGATTGGGGTGGAAAAAGTTGACCGATGAAAGGAACAGCTTACAGCTCTTGTTGAACGCGTTAACGACCTCCTTCACCAGCTTATTAGTCCTCACCAATCTTGATGTGTTCCTGGTGGTAGTATTTTCACCTCACTAACCCTTATTCTAGGCCTCACTGAGTGCACGATTGCGTGTGGGGCTAGCGGAGTCGCGGTCCACCTGAATCAAAAAAGCGTTAGGTCTCTTAGAGCACTTGTATCCGGAAGGAATCCTTGGATGCTACAACTTCCCGAGAGTCTCCACTCAACTCCTTCGAAATACTGCTGCGCCGAACCATGATGTCCTCTTAAATGGGGTTGCTACGCCGCCCTTTGTGGTGACACGAGGCGTCAGCCAGTGTTGCCCGCTCTGGTCGGCGCTCTACGTGCTCGCGATAGGTTCTTTGTTGCGCAGTGTCGAGGGCTCGACTTCGGTGGGAGGCCTAGCACGGCCTGGTTCCTCGCAGGTAAAGGTTGCTGCATGAGGTGACGACGCCCCCTTGCTCTTGCGTGATGCAGACAGCGTGGGTAGCTTTTCCCGCGTGCACGAGGAGTGGGCCTCTCTCTCCAGCGGTGAGTTCAACGACAGTAAATATCTGGCGCTATGCTCGGGGAGTTCGGCTGGCATGCTTCCGAGCGTGCATGCCCGTTCCGAGCACGTCGCAATTTCGGGAGTCATGTTTTGGGCGAGCGGCGCCTCTCCTCGTATGCGGCAGATGATTGTCGCATCAGTGCAGAATGAAGTAGTTGTCTCACCGCTTCTCCGTTTCCACTGAGAGAGAGGACATGCCTTCTGAAAGACGTATTGTGCAGCAAGCTATGGTTTGGTGCCCGCGCAGCACTACCTCCTTCTCCAGTAGTGGGTGAGCTACACGCTTTGGTGTTTGGATGGTTTCTGGGAAGGCCGAACCGATCTAGTTTCGCGAACAACTACGCATCGCATCGCGCGCAACAGCGGAGGATGGAGCATGCTATGCTTGGTAGCGTTCTGCAGGGTTTTATGCACCAAATGGATCATGCACCTTGTAGGAGTCACAGTGGCTCCCTGGTGCCCCATGCCCTTGGCAACCGCGCCCGCTGCAGTGACCCCTTTGCCGCACTACGCCGCAGCAGCGTGCATGTACACACAGCTTGAGGAAGCTCAACTCGCAGGGGCTTGGAGTGGCACGGCCGCATGGAGACTGTGCGAGACGTTTTGTCTTCCTGTGCTGCCACCGGACGCAGATCCAGAAAAAACGCCCGACTCTAGATGGAAGGGCGCCAACTGCCCCGGCTTACCCGATGCGGTCAGAGATTTCTGCTGGGGCGTCGAGTGGGGGGTACTGCTGACCAAAGAGCAGCTCCTCCGGTTCGGAATCCTACCAAACGACACGTGCGTCGATCGCGATCGCTTAGAACTTTAGAAACACAAGAGCACGCACTGGAAGACTGCGTCGTGTCGCGCACTTTTCGCCGGTCAGCCACGCGGGCATTCTGTGTGCTGGCCTCGTGCACGGCAAGACCACGCGGAGCTTTCGAGCGCTTGTTTACGAAGTCGATCGGCTTCATTTTTGTAGCGAGAGCTACATTGGCCGTATTCTCGCCGTTTCGCTGCGACAGGTGGCCACACCGCGAGCTGAGCCGTTGCCTAGCAACCGCCGCAGCTGGCAGCGCGGCTCGCCGCGCCATCTGGCATGACGTCAGAGGAGGAGCTGGTGAAAACGCGTTGCAACAGCAGAGGAGGAGCCGGCGTTGCATCGTATGTATTTTAACATAGTAGTGACTGCAGTACGGCGAACAGGGAAACAGCGAGAATGGCTCCTAAACGAAATTCTTTATTTGGGCTGTCTTGCGCCCGCAAAGAACTGAATCACTCGGCGGCGGAGTAGCAACAAGCCCGCTCGGCGGTCGTCGAAAAGTATGCCGGCTGCTCTCGGTCATGCTCTTTTTAAAGCTGAGAGCGAACATTCGAAATGTCTCTTTGCCACCAGATGCACTTCTGACACATCTGACATCTTCAGCCTCCCTCAGGCAGCGTACACGTGCTCTTATTCCCCCGTGTACCTACCCCCTTCCCCCCAACCTATCACGGGTGGAGGAGGTCTCTCTGAGGCGGCTGCGTGTCGGAGTGGCCCTTACCAGTGGCAAAGTGACAAGATTCCTGCGCCGCAAAAATGCCCTCACTGCGAGGCACCCGCTTCCGACACCAATGTCCACCACCTACTGTGGACATGTCCCGGAACTTCACTGGTGCGCGCTCGAGTTCTTCAAGAGGCAGGACTGTCTGCAAACAATGACTCTAGTTTGAACGTGTGGGTAACTAAAAACATTTATGCCCGAAGCTTATGTGACTTTTTACACGCAACCGGGCTTCATGCATTTCTGTAACTTATTCTACCTTTCGTGACTAACACCACGTTTTATGCCGCGCGGCACACTCAACGTCATAAATAAATAAATAAATAAAGCTTAAAAAGTTATAGAACACTGTGGAAAAACGTAGAATCGGCTCCGCCTGGATGCAATCAATCGAGACAAATCTGGGCGCGTGTTGCATCACAAACAAAGCGATAAAGGTGCGTGCCAGGAGCTTTGAGGAATGAACAAACAAACACTACAAACATTCGCGGCATTACTCCCCTCTCAAAGAAGCATCCACCCGATGCTTTAAAACATAAGGAGACTACCAACAAATAAAACGGATGGCTTTAGACGGACAACGTGGACACTTCTTGTACGCGGCGTCGCTGGGATGCAGTCATTTCGTCAGGGACGACTTCGTAGTCCAGTTCACCAAGGCGACGAAGAACCTTGTGCGGGCCGAAATAGCGGCGCAAAAGTTTTTCATTCAATCCGTGGTGGCGAATAGGTGTCCAAACCCAGACTCGGTTTCTTGGCTTGTATTCCGCGTTGCGTCTTCGTAGGTTGTAGTGCCTGGCGTCGGTCCGCTGCTGGTCTTTGATCCTTAATCGGGCAAGTCTTCGGGCTTCTTCTGTGCGTTGAAGGTAGGCGGCGACGTCGACGTTATATTCTTCGGTAACATTGAACAGCATGACGTCTAGCGTGGTCGTGGCCTCCCTGCTATGGACGAGCCTAAAAGGCGTCATCTGGGTGGTCTCCTGCACTGAGGTGTTGTAAGCGAAGACGACGTAAGGCAGGATAACGTCTCAGGTCTTGTGTTCGGCATCGACATACATGGCGAGCATATCGGCGATGGTTTTGTTCAGGCGCTCGGTCTGTCCGTCGGTCTGCGGGTGGTATGCTGTTGACCTCCGGTGGCTGGTTTGGCTGTAATGGAGGATGACTGGCTGCAGTTCCGCCGTGAATGCGGTTCCTCAGTCCGTGATGAGCACATCGGGGGCGCCGTGTCGCAGAAGAGTGCACTCCACGAAACTTTTGGCGATTTCTGCTGCTGTTCCGTTCGGTAGGGCTTTTGGTTTGGTTTGGTTTATGGGGTTTAACGTCCCAATGCGACTAAGGCTATGAGAGACGCCGTAGTGGAGGGCTCCGGAAATTTCGACCACCTGGGGTTCTTTTACGTGCACTGACATCGCACAGTCCACGGATCTCTAGAATTCCTCCTCCAAAGAAATTCAGCCGCCGCGGCCGGGATCGAAGCCCCGTCTTTCGGGTCAGCAGCCGAGCACCATAACCACGGAGCCACCGCGGCGGCGGTAGGGCTTTTGCCTTGGCGTAGCGGGTCAGGTACTCAGTCGCTATAATGATCCACTTATTTCCAGATGTTGACTTCGGGAAAGGGCGAAGCAAGACCATGCCGATCTGCTGAAAGGGCCTTGAGGGGAGTTCAATGGGATTCAGAAATCTTGCTGATCGTCACTGCTGACTATGTCACTGCTTTGTGCAAGTTATCCGAGAACTGCGGACTTAGCGGTACAAAATTTCCGTTAGAGGAAATGTTGCGTGACCGTCTGGTTTTTGCAATTTCAGACAGTGTGGTTCAAGAGCGTTTGTTAGCGGATAGGATAGGATAACTTTATTCGGCTTTAGCACAAGGTTTTTTTATGTGGTCAGATGAGTCCATCCGCAACGGTCGGTTGCCCCTATTCCAGGGCTCCAGCGGAAAAGAGTTTGACGTTCGAGACATCATACGAGTTAGCAGTAACAGCGGAAACGACTGCCAAACAGCAAAAGGCAGTGAGGAAAGGCACAGGAACCCGAGTTCCAGCAGGAGTTGACGGCGGAAGTAGGAAGGGTGGTCTCCATGAAGCAACCAGAAAGGCAGTGGCGTTGTTTTCGCTGTTTGGGAGCCCATGCGGGACGGCGTTGCAGATACATAGATTCTGTGTGCTTCAGCTGCGGTGGAAAGGGACACTTGGCAAGAACATGCCGAAAGAGGCAAGCGGAACTGGAATTGCAGTTGGATGATACTGTCACGTAGTGGTGACTGCAGTCCGGCGAACAGAAAAACAGCGAGAATGGCTCCTAAACGAAACTCTTTATTTGGGCTGACTTGCGCCCGCAAAGAACTGAATCACTCGGCGGTGGCGTAGCAACAAGCGTGCTCGGCGGTCGCCGGACAGAATGCCCGCCGCTCTCGGCCATGCTTTTTTAAAGCTGATAGCGAACTTTCGAGCTAATGCTTCGAAAGTTACTAGAACATTCTGGAACAACATAGAATCGGCTCCGCCTGGATGCGATCAATCGAGATAGGCGCATCTTGCATCACGAAAAAAGCGATAAAGTGGCGTGCGGGCAGCTACGAAGAATGAAAAAACACTACAAACATTCGCGTCAATATGGAAGATGCAGTGAAGAGCGAGTACGACGAGTTGTTTAGTATTAGACAAGTAAAAAGTGGGGCGTCAAAGTACGTCATCGCTGTAGAGATTGGGAAGGAAATCGTGCCTATGGAAGTAGATTTTGGAGCTGCCAGATCTATTATTAGTGAGAACAAATTTGAAAGGCTGCAAGTGGCGAAACAGATCAAGCTGGCAGTTTGCGACACACAGCTCGTTACCTGGCCAAGGGAAGGTCTCGACGTGCTGTGAAAAGCGTCCGTGCCCGTGAAGTTCAAATGTAGAGAATTTTAGTTGCCACACTCTGCTGGGCCGGGATTGATTCCAGCCGTTCCAGCCAATCGGGCTTTCGCACGCGCCGCGATGCGGCGAGAACAGCGGCCCTCCAGCAACACATGTAATCGGCCCACCATCCATTTGCGATACTGGGCCTATTACCTGTGCTCATGTAGGCGGTGGCCGGAGAAACCCCGCCGCGCGCTTTATAAACTAGGCTTTTTTAAAAACTTCTACAGAAATTTTTCAGTAATTAGCGGCGAGAATCGGAGGCTTGCACATTGCATCAGTGAATGTATTTTATCAGCGGAAGCTATCCACGCATGGTTAGTTGTGAGAGGCCGAACAAGGTCACTCATGTATCAGCTTTGTGTGAACGCATGCACTCACACCTAAACTCTGCTGTGCTAGAGATTAATAAGCTAATAAAGCGACAAACTCGAATTACTGCACACAGCAGTGTTAAAGGGCAAAAGGGCGCGGACACAGACCACTGAGCGGAATCAGGGCCTCGTACCTTCAGGCGCAGACGTCGCTTGGTCAGAGATCTCGCAAGTAGCGCCAAGGGCCGTAAGGAGTTCGGCGTCCTCAAAACACTCAGGCTCGCAAAGATGCCACCTTTGCGAAAACTGCAGTCGACGGGCGGTAGCGAAAGCAGCGTTTTGACCACCGCTTCTTCTGAGTAGGCATGCGCTGTGCAGTGGCGACTGCCACTGTCCTTGACGCACCACTGACTCGGGCAACGAAGGCGATGGCTGCACCCGATGAAAGGACGAAATGCGAATCGGTTTGCCGGCAGCCGTTTCGCCTTCTGGCAGCTGCTGTTTTGGCGTCACGCATGCTCTCCTTCGTACGCAAGAGAGGAGAAGGCGAGAGAGAAAGGCGTGCATAATTACAGCACCGTCGCAGTGGACGCCTCTCCGCTGGCGACAGGGCGTGGCCAGCCCCGCTATACTGGAGTCTTTGTGCCGTAATCGGGCAGAATAGCTACAGCAGGACCACTAAATGCGTCCACTGGAGGGTGCGCGCAAGAGCCCTCAAAGCCTGACCTTGGCCCATGTGCGGTAACTTCGCCGAAAGCCTCAGTCATGGGAAAGAGCTGTCAAGGGGAAAAAATCACCATAAGAGCAATTTCTCCGCGATGTTTTTGTTGCCATTTGTTTTCCGTGGGAAGGCACTATGGAGAGGCCAAGCATTGTGCTTAACCAGGAACGAGAAGTATTGTTTGCGACATCGATCGTACGTGCGGTCACGTTACAGATGTTGGGCCGGGTGCAATTGGTGGCTGGCGTTCTAGCGTTGTTACGATGATTGCCCTATGGACAGGAGAACACGCGGCTGATAAACTCTCTATCTCACATGTGAAAGTTCCTATGCTGTCCGAACGTCTTACCTAAGAGTAAGCTTCATCGACTTGCCAAACAAAAAGTTTTACATTAACCCTACTGAGACGGCCCCAGAGACGTCGGAAGCCGCTGCCACGGTCGCCTCCAAATGTCTTGCAACAACTTTCGACATGAGACGCTGCTGATGTTCCTAAAGAGAGGAAAGACGAGAGAGTCTGAGGTGACCCTAGGTGGATCGTTTGAAATGGTTACACTCTTAGAAAAGAGGTAGTAGTACTTACTAACTTTTGGGGTAGTAACTGGTTGTCACATAAGTTACTACCCTGTTAGTAACTGCAGGTAGTAACGGGAAGGTAGTAACGACTGCTACCTGCAGGTAGTAAAGGGAAGCTAGTATTATTTACTAAGAAAATGAATAGAAACTCGCATATGCTGCTAGATTCATCGTACGGTGTGCTGGCGTGGCTTGTCAAATCTATGCTTACTCGGAAAATAAAAAAAAACCTTCCCAGTCAATTTGACTAATTCCGTAACCCAGACAGAGCTATCAGAGCGTGCTGGCCGTAAATCACACGCTTTGGTTTAAGCTCGTCGCGCCTTACATATAAAAATTATTCTAGGTGATGGCATCGACATCCTTACCGTGCGCACACAAAGGTTCAGAATGCAGGAAAAGCACAAATCAGAAAGAGTGCGTGTGCACATGCAGGGAAATCTTTCGCAGTCTCATATACTCCGTAAATCGAACTCATTTACGGGCTAGTGGCTCTTACCGGTTGAGCTAAGATACCAGCGTTAATTATGAAGTTGAGATTGTAGAAACAGCTCATTCTACCTAACCATATGCCTTTGCAGAAATGTTTAATTACAAAACCAATTTATTAGCACGACAATCTGTCAGTTTGTTTACTTTGACTTCATTTTATTTATTTATTTATTTATTTATTCAACATACCCCTAAAGGCCCTCATTCGAGAGTATTACATAGGGGGCGGGGAGTCGCATCTAACAGAAACATTATTAACAAGCAAATGAACAATAAATAGGCTAAATATAACATGGGAAAATAATTAAGCGCCAGAGGATGAATAAAGAGGCTAATAGAAAGCAATATAATAATAGGTTTAAGAAAACAATAAGCCATAACAGAAATGAACGTACACAGCGTGCACGTATTGCCCATAAAGAGAGACAGACGCAATAACATACATTTCAATCAACAGTATATTTCGAATGCCAACGTCGCTGCGGATGAGATCGAGAAATGTGGAGGCGTTAGATTCAGTGGCTATGTGTGCTGGTAGATCGTTCCACTCTGATAGTGCGTGGTATGAATGACTTCGCAAATGCAGATGAACGACACGCGATGCGCTTAACTTTGTGCGGATGGTCGAGCCGTGGAAAGAAGGCTGATGGTGATAGGAAAAAATCGTGGTGGAGCGATGGATGGTGATACAGTTTATGGAAAAGTGCTAGTCGTGATAATCTGCGGCGGAAACACAAGTTTTCTAATTCGGCACGATTTTTTAGGGCAGTGACACTGGTAGTATGTGAGTAGTCTGAAAAAATAAAACGCGCAGCACGGTTCTGCAAGGACTCAATGTTTGCTATGAGATAGGCTTGTTCAGGATCCCAGATGGCTGATGCATATTCAATCTTCGGACGAATGAGTGTGAGGAACGAGTTAAAGGAACGGTTACTAACTGATATGATTGAAACAGCGCAAGGCCGAAGGCCAAAGAAGAGAGCGGAAGAAAGGAGGAATGGACAACACACTGCAGCGCTGATGTGTTGATGTTATGTGCACATCTTAGTTTGTGTTGGCTTGCAGGGATCCGGGTGCATGAATAGCTCTATGCGTTGTTTTCTATTTTGGTGCCTGAATGTATTTATACGCGCAGCGTGCCAAATAAATGTTAGTTGTTAGTTCAGCGCTGTGTTGTCCGTTTCCTCCTTTCTTCCGCTCTCTTCTTTGGCCGTCGGCCTTGCGCTGTTTCAATCATATCATGCACAACCAACTCGCCCATCAGTTCGTGCTTTGGTTTGGTTTGGTTTATGGGGTTTAACGTCCCAAAGCGACTAAGGCTATGAGAGAGGCCGTAGTGGGGGGCTCCGGAAATTTCGACCACCTGGGGATCTTTAACGTTCACTGACATCGCACAGCACACGGGCCTCTAGAATTTCTCCTCCAAAGAAATTCCAGCCGCCGCGGCCGGGATCGAACCCGCGTCTTTCGGGTCAGCAGCCGAGCACCATAACCGCTGAGCCACCGCGGCGGCAGTTCGTGCTTTCAAGGTTACTAACTAGGTAGTAACTAGCGACCATAGGTAGTAAAAAGGTAGCAAGGGATACGTTTACTAGCTATACCTTGAAGAGAGCTGATAAAAGGAAGTAAAAGGAAGTCAGAGTTAGTAACTGCGGCACTTACTACCTTTTAACTAACCTTTTTTTTTAAAGAGTGTAGCACTTCTTTGTTACTACTCACTCTATTGTAGCTAATGCCCACATTGGTCACAACCCTGCATTCATGCATCGCGGGGGGTAGCAGCGGAATGCGCCACTGCCCGGCAGATGGCTCGTTCAGATACATCCATCCAGGGAGCTTTTGAGAGCACCATCTCGTGACCAGTCATTTATTTAACTGCCACCCGCCACGGTGGGCACTTTGCTCTCAGTCCTATGAGCATGCTGCGATGTATTCAGAAGGTTCCACGCACGTCACGCGTTACGGCCATCGCCATTTACGTTTGCACGGATACTTCTAATGCTGATGTATTAATCACGATGGTTTATTTACTTTCTATTGCTGACTTCTGCAATAAACGGAAGCCTACAGCCACCGAAACAACCATGGAGCATAGAGATCTTTAAGTAGAACAAGCTGTCGGGCTAGCTGGTGAATTACTCTGACGTGGTAAAATTGCGCGAAAAGATGAAAGGAAAAGCGTGCAAAAAAAAAGCGAAAGCAAAGGCAGGCCGGTAGCGACGCCACATTTATTTTATTTTATTTTTTATTTATAGAATACTGCAGACCCTAAGATAGGTCCAAGCAGGAGGGGCAAAAGTGCATAAACAAAAACTGCATAAACCCACACAAAAACTGACATCAATAACATTGAAAACGTGCAAAAGAAAGCCCTTAAGTTTATTTATAATACTTACAGTAGAAGAGCCTCGATCATTGATCTCAGAACACAGTCCGGCCTCCCAACATTAGAATTTCGGCGTAGACTCCATCACCTACAAACTTTGTTTAATATAGTTAATAAACACACAAAAATTGATTCCCACATCTACATCAACTGTAATAAAAGAAGAGAAACAAGAGGCAAGCACAGCAAAACAATTGTGATGCCACAGGCTAAGACTTGCGCGTATCGCTTCTCGTTCTTCCCTCGAACTATATCCGAGTGGAATGCTCTACCGCAAGAAGTCGCCAATATGGCCTCGGTCGAATCCTTTGCGTCTGCCATTCATTGTTTGCAATGAAGCGCGTTAATTTTAGAGTGTCCAGTTTCCTGTTTCTGCAGTTTGCATATGAGTGTTTTTTGTTCTTTTAATGATGTTAGTGTCCGTTTTTTGTAATTTTGTGTAAGCTTCTTTTGCTCATGCAAAAGTCTGTATTGCAAGCCATTTCAATTCAATTCAATTCAGTTTATTTCGCATTTTTTTACAACAGTACAAAACAGTATGCATTCTTGTCACGCACATTCTTGTTTACCTTGATTTGTAGTGCCGACTTTGACTTGTCTTTCCTGTACTTACTCACTCCTGCCTGGACTGCGAAGAGGCAGTTGGCAGTATCAAATAAATAAATAAATAAATAAATAAATAAATAAATAAATAAATAAATAAATAAATAAATAAATAAAAGAAGCGCGGCAAACAACATAGCAGAAAACTAACATATGAGTAATAGAACATAATGAACAACAAGGAAAAACAACTCTGCAATTATCAATAAGCAATTTTGTCAACGGCATCGATGCTGTTTACAACCTCAGGGGGAGTTCATTCCATTGAGTCATTGTGTAAGGAAAAAATGAGTGTTTAAAAGCAGTGATTCTAGCGCTGTACGGTGTTAGTGATTCCGTGTGACGATGTCGTGTTAGTCGGGTTGTGATCGGCTTAAGAAATAAATCAGGGCTCATGGAGATATTGTTATTTTTGAGTAGGAAAAAAAATTACAATCGTGGAATTTTTCTTCGTGTTTGCAATGTCTGTATGTTGTTTATGGTGTTTATGTATGGTGTTTATGTGCATAAAGGTGGAAAGTTAGGCGAGTCAGTATCTCTCACTCATGACAAAAGGAGGGCAAAAAAAAAAAGACGATGCACGAAGACAGAGCACGCGTCTTATGCGTATCAACGCGTATCCCATAAAAACAACGCGTATCCCATACCTTAGGTAGCAGAAAGGTATGGGATACGGGTTGTTTTTTTGGCTCCCTGCAAGCTAAAAAAGTGTGCCCTCTACTGCCTGTAACAAGAAAGGAACCCACCACTTGCAAGAAGAACCACCCGAACAAGTTCACAAAATGTGTTTCCGAAGTTGTTTACGAAATACCTCTGTTATGCGGTCGTTCCTACATAGGCCAGACTGGCCGTTGTTTTAATGAGCGCGCTTTAGAACACAGGCGATCCCTTAGCAGCGGCACTGGCAGCAATCTACCCTTGCACTGTAAAAGCTGCGACACCAAAAACTGTTCTCCTTACCTGGAAAAAACAAAGTTCCTTTCTAAGGTCAAAACAAAAACCGAAAGAGAAGTTATCGAGGCCTATTTTATTTCTAAAAGGCGTGATATGTGTGTTAGCGCCCCTTATTTATCTCTTTCAAGTCAAGAGATTCTTAGATGGACACATCCGAACTTTTTAGGGGTCGTAATCACACGTGGTCTTGTTGACACTGTCATTGCCGTTCGCACGTTGCTTCTGCTTGTCTCCTAGTTTGCTGTGATTGCCTTTATAAGCACCCTGCTTTTACAAAATAAAGTCAGTTGGAAGTCTGCGCTTTGTGCGCGTGTATTCGTGCCTTTCTTTTGTCCCGTCGTCTTCGCGCAGTTTTGTTTCGCTCTAACCATGAACCGACTAGCCCAACATGATGTCTTACTTAGACACAGTTGCCCTAGATTACAACAGTGTTGAAAGCATATTTCTTGATCCTACTAATGAAAACGAAATATACAGCACATTCATGGGTCTAAATAACAGTAGGTCATCAGATGTTGATGATATTCAAATTAAACCCGTTAAATACGTATTAGAATTGCTAACATCTCCTTTAGCGTATTTAAACCTGGTACTTGAGTCAGGTATATTTCCCACTGCTATTAAATGTGCAAGGGTGTCGGTGTTATACAGAGGAGGTGATCACAGTATTGTATCCAATTACAGGCCAATTTTCGTACTCCCAGTGTTTTCCAAGGGATTAGGAAAACTAATTTTTTATCGTATTACAAACTTTTTTTTCATAATACAAAAATGTTAACAGACTCACAGTATGGTTTCAGGAAGGGTCGCTCGACTGAGGCTGCTTTGCTAAGCCTGAAGGAAATAATTTTGGAAAATATTGGTAATAATTTACTGACAGCCGGAATATTTTTTGATTTCAGCAAAGCGTTTGACTCCATCGATCACAGTATTCTCATTAATAAACTTTCATCTTATGAAATTCGTGGAACAGCTTTGGCTCTACTGCAATCTTACCTGGAAGATAGGCACCAGTGTGTATGCATCAGTAACAAAAGGTCATCACTCTTACCAACAGTATGTGGTGTACCACAAGGAAGTGTTCTGGGCCCCCTTTTATTTAACACATATATAAATGATATTGTCAACATTGACACCTCAATTCGATTTGTAATCTATGCCGATGATAGTACCCCACTTATTTCTGCGAATAATATCAGCCAACTAGTGTTAAGATCTAATGAAGTCCTTACAAAACTCTCAGCCTGGACCAAAGTAAATAAAATCAAGGTAAACCCAATTAAATCCAAAGCCACTATATTTAGAGCACATAATAAAGAAGTTCCTCCCCTAGATCCACTCATTTTCCAAGACCAGCACATAGAGATAGTTTACGAGCGTAAGGTTCTAGGCGTATACTTCTCTTCGCATCTTAAATGGGACGCTCATATAAACCATATTTCTAAAAAGCCCTCTAGTGTTACTGCTGTAATCTCACGCTGTCGCACATTGCTCCCCATAAATTCTAAACTGCAAATTTACTACGCTCTGTTCCTTTCTCACGTTAACTACTGTACTCTAGTATGGGCAACAACAACTAAAACAAATATGAACAAGCTTCTTGTCTTGCAAAAAAAATTATTCGCCTCATCGTAAACTTAGAACCTATGCCAAATATTAAGGCGAAAGCCGTTAATGCTTCATCGTTGTAAGCAGAAGTTGTCGACAGAAATGTCACGCTTTTCAATTGGTCGAAACGGTCGTGACGTCAAAGTGCGCGAATTTCAAACGGGCCAATTGTACTTTGGCTAGTAACCATGCAACCAAATAAAGGCATGGTATACTGATGCTTCAAGTAAGAGGGACTGAAGTTAGTTAATTGCTTAATTGACCAAGTAGCCTAATTAACCTTTCTAGTCAGACCAGATAAATAAATAAAACAGAGTAGGAAATCGGTCGAGTTCAGGAATCGAACCCCGGTCTGCGGAGTGCGAAACGAGCACTCCGGAGCACGAGCACGCAACCACTCCGCCATGCCAGCTTTTTTTTCTTTATTGCCTGGCTTTGGCTCATGACATTGCACAACAAAAATACACATAACGCTATATACATACGACACTGTCGAAGTCAGCCAGCACGAGACTGGCTTCGTCAGCTTAAAATTCCCGCAACATACACAACGGCTCTAGTCTTGAGAGCCACTCGGGAGGCTCCGCAGCTGCTTTTTGGATTGCAAGAAACCAGTCCATGCTTTCCCAAAAATAAATTCGGGCCGCTCGTGCGTCTTTGTCACAATGGTAGCCTGCCATTCTGGAGCGCCATATACAGTGGAGGCCCAAGAGCATTATGAGATCAAAAGGTGCCCCATCCTCATTATCAGTGCTTAAATAGCGAATTTCGTGCGCGTCAAGTGGTAGCTCTTTCTTTATGGTCCTTTGTAACACGTCCCAAAAATAAACCCCTTCCCAGCAGTGCAAAAAAACATGGTCTATTGTTTCAGGCTGTTTACAAATTAAGCAGTTCGATCCCCACGGTAAAAAGAGATCCTTTCCGTCTAGAAACTTTTTAACTGGTAACGTCCCGGTGTGTAGCTTAAAAAAGAAAGTCTTTACTCCTGGTGGCACCTGCATTTTCTTCACCCTTTTTAAAACATCCCCTCCCGGGCCTCCACTGTACAAGGCCCTGTACATGGGCTCTGGGAAAACAATATCACAAAGATCATTGTACAACTTTTTCCTTTTACTTTTCCACAAATAATCGGTGGAAAAATGTGCCGAAAGAAACCGAACGCTTGCTACAATTTCTTTGTAGTAACCAAAAGTTCCACCAGAGAGCTCTTCTGTGGATACCACAAACTCCGGCAGCAATCGCCGCAGCTTCACTTGGCACACGGTGCGCAAGAACGGGTCTGTGACGTCGCGAAAAAACAAAAAACAGTTCACCAGCTGCCTTAAAAAGAGGTGCCTTTGCCCTAGCCCCCCGCCTTTTACCCGCCGGAACAGGTTCGTTCTGCTACAACGTTCCCATTCGGACGCCCATATGAAAACTGCAAAAATCCAGTGTAGCTTCTGAACGTTCACACGCGAGCAATGCAACACCTGCATCACATACCAGAGTTTGCTAATAAAAAAAAAGATTGCAGACTGTAGCTCTGGCGAAAATTGAAAGGCTGGTGCCTTTCCATTTCCCAGCTCGGTCACGTGCGTCTTTAGTTTGTTCTTTCCAATACTCCTCGCTATCGCGATAAGCATCGAGCGGAACGCCCAAATACTTGCCCGGGGTCGTCGCCCACGGTACGTTGGCGAAATGGTCCGGGTGGGATGGCCACCATCCATGCCAGAGCCCAATGCACTTGGACCAGTTAACCCCGCTACCTGTGACCGCTGAACGCGCGTACACACCCGACAGCTTCACTTATGCTCCTCTGATCAACCGTAAATACTGCAACGTCATCTGCATAGGCCAGCAGCTTAAATTCAGCTGCTTGTAACCTAAAGCCATTAATACTACTGTTTTCTATGATTTTCATGCACAGCGTTTCGATGTAAATACAAAACAAGAGAGGGCTGAGGGGGCAGCCCTGACGCACCGAACGCTGCACGCTTATGGGGGCCCCCAGTCTCGTGTTAACAATCAGTCTCGTCGTGCAGTTTCGATACGCCAGGGCTACACCCTTACGGATAACTGAACCGACGTTCACATGGTCTAAAACGGTAAACAAAATTTCATGGGAAACATAATCAAATGCTTTTTCGAGATCAATCTGAAGCATCGCTACTCGCCCATTGATGTCGTCACAGCTTTCAAGCACGCTGCGCGCTTTGTGAATGTTGGAAAAAATTGAGCGCCCTTTGATTCCACATGTCTTGTGGGGTCTAACAATATCCGATATCACTGTCTGCAGTCTACGCGCCAATACCTTCATAAAATTTTTGGTAGTCCACATTAGTGAGTGCTATGGGTCGATACGCTGTAACCAATTGTAATTTCTCTATATCATCCGTTCTAGGTATGAGCACTGTATGGGAGATCCCAAAAGATGGAGGCAATACGTTTATTTCATAGGCTTCATTGAAAATTGTACACAGCACTGGGGCAATTTCGTGCTTAAATTCTTTATAAAATGCCGCACTGAATCCATCTGGTCCTGGTGATTTTCCTAGGTTTAACTGATCTATCACGTGCTCTACCTCGCTGTGAGTTATTGCTAGTTCCATTTTCTTTTTGCTTTCTTCGTCAAGCCGTGGCATTGCACCAAGAAACTGACGCGTAAAGGCTACTGCGTCTACAGGAGTCGATGAAAAAAGCCTCTGGTAGTATTCATTAAAGGCTTGTTTGATGTGGTCAGTGTCTGCCGATAAAATACCCCCGCCCCCCATTCTATTTTATAGAATAAAGCAATTAAAAAAAAACAATAAACAAAATAAACAATATATAAAGCAATAGAAAGGGCGACATGTATCCGTTATAAGGAAAAACAAGACGAAGCTGAGTTAAGGGCACTGCTTGAAACGCTGATGAAGCAGGAATGCAAAGAGCCTGGGAAATGGATAGAAGATAGTATCAGGAAAACAAAACAAAAGATAGAGCTTATGGAAGAACGGCGTTATCGCGGAGCACTAGTGAGGGCCCTCACAAGGGCGGTAGACACAGCTGCTGGCGAAGCGCCACCGAAACGTGCTCTTGGTGTAGAAAAAGCGCGCGCTGAAAGAAATCACATCTCCGCCATGCCAGCTCGATGGTTTGGAATGAACAAAGGCGCGCCTAGTGAATACGGTGTCTTCGTTCACTCCCACCTTCCTCCCTTCCCGTTACGGCGAGGTTCAGGTGTCCACCGAGATATGCGAGACAGATACATTTACTTTCCTCAAAAAACCAATTTACCGACGAGCAAGGCGTAGGACCGAACGGGCGATGGCGTTCTATGGACTGCCTGGCAGCGTTGCAAGACGCTGCCACGTTTCGCTCTTAGAGGCGAAGCCTAACATCTTAACAACGCATCAGTGACACAAGCAGCAACACCGGCTTTCGCCTCACCTCACTTTAGGTCAACAAAGTGCCTCCCTGAATTTTTCAACCCATAATAGCATCATTTAATGTGATCCGTGTGGATAATATTTATGAATATCGCTTGTTACAATTAACTTATTTCGGTTCGGCAGGTATGGGTAACTTCTTGGTAAAACTTGCATCTCTTGAGCACCGCACTGCAATAGTAAACACTAGATGCACTGACACATGGTCCCTACAACATTTTAGAACAGACTACAAATTAGAATCCTTGGCTCATAATCTTCCCGTTTTTCTCAACAAATATAAAGACACTGTTGGTTTTAGTCCTAAGCAATTGAGAACCTACTTCGGGCAAATATACTATATCCATACATGTGTTCTTACTTTAAACATTATACCCGCATTTACAAACTTTCTGCCTTGTTGAGCTTCTTCCATTGATTTTATTATTGTTCAACTTTTTTGTTTTGTTTTCATATCGTGCTACAGTGACGTATGCAATGTATAACACTTTTGGATGTCATGTTAATGAACTTTTGGAATTTGCTGTTTCCTCCTGCTATGGTGTGTACTGATTTCCTGTGCCTTTGTCAAGCTGTTCGTACAGCTTTTAGCCCAGGCGACCATCCACTTGTTGGAAAATAAATTTGTGGGGGGGGGGGGGGGGGCATAGCAGTTTTCACTGCTTCTGCCAGAGGAGCGGGTGGCCCTGCCTCAGGCCCACTGTGTGTCAGCTGGGCAGGTGCCGTCGGCCGGTGTGGTGTGCCGCGCCCACGCACCACATCGGCGAAGTTCATTTCTGCGCTGAAGGAGAAAGTGCCCTGCGTCAGTTCATATCGTCTTCGTGCTTCTCCGAAGCTGATGTTTTCCTTTGTTTTTATGATTATAATTTCTTTCTCCTTCTTCCAGGATGGGCACGACCTTGAGTAGGCAGCGTGCTCTCCTTTACAGTTTGCGCAGTGTCATCGCAGTTCTCTTAAGCGCGTTCCTTCGACGCGCATTTCGCGCACATTTTGCGGCCACGGCAGCTCTGTGAGCTATGGCCAAACCTGTGGCAACTGAAGCATCTTCGGGGGTTCGGAATGTAGTGCCTGACATTTACTTTAAGGTATCCGACTTCTGGTTTCAGGTAATGTACTTGTGTTGAAGGTGAGAACCAGGTGTTTTGTATCTATTTCCTTATTCTTTCCGGATTCTTATTCTGTACACATCTATGAAATTTCGGTCGGTGAGCCCTTCCAGCATCTCTTTTTCTGCTAGATATAAGAAATCATTTTCACAGATGACGCCGCGGACGGTGTTCAGGGATGTAAGTGCTGTTATGGAGACTGGGATTTCTCCAATAGATGCAATGTTTGCGATTTTCAAGTTCTCGACATTCTCACGAAGTTCTAGCAATAAGTCTCCAATGGCAATTTTCGATACCTTATAGCCAGGGCCCAAGGCATCCGTTAAGCTTTTT